>NC_060067.1:125344285-125651071 GCF_922984935.1 Meles meles | reverse complement strand
TTCCTTCTTTTTATAGGGGCAAAACCCAGCTGGGCATGGCCACCAGATAGTCGGAACCTTCCTGCCAGCTGCTGGGGTTGGAGGGGTGGGGTGCTGGGGGTGCACAGCCCCTCTCGTTCACAATCATATCATTGTAACACCTTTGTTTGGTGTTGCCAAACACGGGGTTGAAGACCAGGGCTTTACCTCCTAAGACCTACCCAATCTCCATAAGGCTTCCCTGTTCTTCAGTATGAGCAATTTGTGTTTCCTCACTAGAATAGCATGTAAAATCCCACACAAAAAGCTTCAAGCCCTGCCTCTCCTGAATCAGATGCTCTACCAAACAGAAATTCTAGACCCACCACTGCCTCTTCTCCTCATGTTTCTGTTTCTCCTATATGACATTAAATCCCAAACCTAAGAGTTCCCTCCCGCCTGCTTTCTTAGAGGACAACAGTCATTTTTATTCCATTTCTCTCACTAAGGCACCCTCACTCTCCACCATATGTGACCCTTTCACCACGTTGCTCCTGCCATTGACCATCTCTGCCCCTTCATATCCTCTCAGGGATGACTTTCCTTCTTACTTCACAGAGAACAGTAAAGCCATCTGAAGAAATCCCTTCAACTTCCCACTTCTGAATCTCCATCCACACCCATCCTCCTCCCTCTGCCACAGTAGAAGAGGGAGCCCTTATTGTAGTGTGGTCGGTCTGCTCCCCCCATACACACACCCAGTCAGTCCAGTGCTGCATTCTCAGGAGCCATGCCCTGCTTATAATGGCTTCTCACTGTGCTTTCTGCCACTCTACCTTAACCAGACCATTCCTACAATATTTACACCTGCTCAAGTCTCTTCCAGTTATTTAAAAAACAAACAATATGGACCCTCAGCTCTATAGTCAAATAATTTTTGACAAAGCAGGAAAAAATATACAGTGGAAAAAAGACAGTCTCTTCAATAAATGGTGCTGGGAAAATTGGACAGCTATGTGTAGAAGAATGAAACTCGACCATTCTCTTACACCATACACAAAGATAAACTCAAAATGGATAAAAGACCTCAACATGAGGCAGGAATCCATCAGAATCCTAGAGGAGAACATCAGCAGTAACCTGTTTGACATCGGCCACGGCAACTTCTTTCAAGACATGCCTCCAAAGGCCAAGGAAACAAAAGCGAAAATGAACTTTTGGGACTTCATCAAGATCAAAAGCTTCTGCACAGCAAAGGAAACAGTCAACAAAACAAAGAGGCAACCCACACAATGGGAGAAGATATTCACAAATGACAATACAAAGGGCTGATATCTAGGATCTATAAAGAACTCCTCAAACTCAACACACACAAAACAAATAATCACGTCAAAAAATGGGCAGAAGACATGAACAGACACTTCTCCAAAGAAGACATACAAATGGCTAACAGACACATGAAAAAATGTTCATCATCATTAGCCATCATGGAGATTCAAATCAAAACCACATTGAGATACCACCTTACACTAATTAGAATGGCCAAAATTAACAAGACAGTAACAATGCATGTTGGAGGGGATGCGGAGAAAGGGGAATCCTCTTACACTGTTGGTGGGAATGCAAGTCGGTGCAGCCACCTTGGAAAACAATGTGGAGATTCCTTAAGAAATTAAATATAGAGCTTCTGTATGACCCTGCAATTGCACTACTGGGTATTTACCCTCCAGATACAGATGTAGTGAAAAGAAGGGTCATCTGTACCCCAATGTTCATAGCAGCAATGGCCACAGTCGCTAAACTGTGGAAAGAACCAAGATGCCCTTCAACAGATGAATGGATAAGGAAGATGTGGTCCATATATACTATGGAGTATTATGCCTCCATCAGAAAGGATGAATACCCAACTTTTGTAGCAACATGGATGGGACTGAAAGAGATTATACTGAGTGAAATAAGTCAAGCAGAGAGAGTCAATTATCATATGGTTTCACTTATTTGTGGAGCCGTAAGAAATAACAAGGAGAACATGGGACATGGAGAGGAGAAGGGAGTTGGGGGGAATTGGAGGGGGCGATGAACCATGAGAGACTATGGACTCTGAAAAACAATCTGAGGGTTTTGGAGGGGAGGGAGGTGGGAAGTTGGGTGAGCCTGGTGGTGGGTATTAGGGAGGGCACGCATTGCATGGGGCACTGGGTGTGGTGCATAAACAATGAATTCTGGAACACTGAAAAGAAATTAAATAAATAAATAAAAATTTAAAAAAAATAGAAAAAAAAGCAAACAACAAAAAATTCATCTCCCTCAAGCTTCTCTCTTTCTCTCTCCCTCTCTCCCCGCTTAAGTTCAAATTCTGAAAAGAGGTTTTATATTCGATGTCCCTATTTCCTCACCTCTTGCCCAGTCTGCACTCCTCTCCAGTCTAGCTTCCATCCCTCTGACCCCAAACAGCAAGAAACAGGTAAATTGATTTTAAGTACATTTTATTTCACCCAAAATATCATCACTTCAATATGGAATCAATATGTCAAAATGAATGAAACATTTTATGTTCTTGTTTTCATCCTAAGTCTATGAAACCCAGTTTACAGTTTACATTTACAGTAAATCCCAACTAAGACCAACAACATTTCAAGTGTTCGAGAGCCACGTGTAGCTAGTACGTACCATTATTGGATAGTACAGATCTAGAATGATCTTTTTACAAGGCAAAATCTGATCATGTCACACTACCCCCATGTTAAAAATTGTTCTGAGACTTCTGAATTGCTCTTAGCTCGAGGATCTTAAGACCCTGGCAGAGTCTGTGGAATGGCTTCTGCTTAAACTTCTGGTCTCTGTCCCTTCTCCCCGTCATCATCTGTGTGCCAGCCACATTGGTCTCTCAGGTTTTCAGACACACAGAGTTTCCACACCCACCGACATCCTTTGCCTATCCCTTTCGTGAAAGCCGTCCTTTACCATAGGCCCTTCGCCATCACTGTCCACTCCACCAGCCTGAGCACCACCTGCCATAGATGTTTTCACTCTTCTGGTTTCAACAACCTTCACGTCCTGTACTCTAAAGCCTTGATATGTGTTCCTTTCTTTCATAGCATTTATTTCCCTTTCTAACTACCCACCCATTTGTATGATTAATGTCTGCCTCTCTCACCAGGAAGTGAAAGGAATTTTTTTTTTATTTAGTTCATCATTGTATCCTCAATGGTCATCCAGTAATTTGCACACAATAGGTATTTGATAAAAACCTTTAAATAAATAAATTAGCAAATCAAGATAATCAAGAAATAAAGAACTATAAATTGGGGTACAGAAGGAGAAGTCAGGGAATACTATCAACTTTGGTTAGTCGAATCCAATTTGAGGATGGAGGATTGGGAGGAAATTACTCCTGTTGAGACCCTATCTTGTGCCAAGACCCCTGCTCACTGTTTTATGTGTGTTTGTTTAATCCTGTAACAAGTCTGTGAGGGGGGCATTATCTTCCTTTTAAATTCAAGGAGGCTCAGAAGGGCTCAGGAACTTGCTAAGTAGCAAAGCTGGGACTGGAACCACCATCGGTCTGGTTTCAAAGCCCACATGCTATGCATTTCACTAGATCTCCACAGACAGGTTCCTATGCTTCATAATCTTGCTACACTAATTCAATGAGAATGTTTGTAAACACTCAAATACTAGAAAACTGAATTTTTGGTGGAATGGGTATCTGTGTGCCCATTTTGTTGCAAGATTTCTTTACACAGATGTGGCCCAAATGCATGGCACAATTCAAGGATGATTGCCACATGGGAGAATCGTAAGTGGAATCAATGTTGCCTACAATGATGTCACTTGCTCTAGTAAGTCCAAGAAGAAAGTTAAATGATAACTGAATGATGGCTTGAGTACAGGACACTGAAACCCCAGTTGATTTTCTGTCCTGTTTGAGCAAGGTCATGTATCCAATGTGCTAACAGAATGCTTGGTCTCCAGAGAGAGATCAATAATTATTAGCTATTATTATTGATAGCTATCATCATTATCATTGGAGCTTTTCACTTCCGGTCCTACAGAAGCATACAGGTTCTTAAAAATATGAGATGCTGCCTTCTGAAAGACTCCCTCTGAGTCGCGGCCATAAGTGAGCTCCTGGAGTGATCCAGGGCACCCACCAACCGCGGCCCAGGCAGCACACCCCCAAAGCTAAACTGACTGATTTCCAGGGCTCCACGCACCTGGTTGTGCCTCACCTCCACAGCCTGATGGGGACTGGGCCTGTTGAGGGTCGGTGCTGTGTCTCTTGCACATGTTAGCTTTATGACCCAGCAGATCACAAGTCCTAGTTTTCACATGTATTAAATGGCGGGGTCGGGGGACGGGATGATACTTATCCAGAAGACAGCACCCAGAACCTGGTAAAGGCTCAGTGTTAGATGTTCTTGTTAGGAAAGGCCCTAGTTTAGACTATGGGAACTTCGACCACTCTAGTTTGCTGGAGGTTGGGCCAGTCAAATCAAGTTGCTGACAGGACAGGATGCAAATAATGAGGACATCTGTCCTGGGGAAAAGAATATCCCATAGTCACTTCTGGTTCTGGTCACCCTTAATTCCCTGATTCAAGGAGCTCCTACCCTTACCCCCCCACCAGAACCTTGTGGACTTTCTGATGACATCCCCAGGTAAGGAGGGAACAGCAGAAACAGCACCTTGCTAGTGTGAGCATGCTATGGGTAAAGTGGGTTCCAGTCCTACCTTAACTGTTCATCTGTCAAATGGTCCAGACTGTCTATTGGAAAGTTAGGATGCCATAGCTCTTGTCTGTTGTGAGAAAAATATTTCAGAGTGATTTTAAAACTTTCCTGACATCAGGAAAGGAAAGGAAAGGAAGATAGTACAGGAAGACAGTGTGGTGCAGTGGTTACGAGAGACAGTGAGTGCTGTTGCTAACTGCACCATTGCACCCGAGTCTTGTCTCTGAGAAGTGAATGTCAGAGAGTCATGGAAATCAGGCAAGGCCCGGGCAGGACTCAGGTGGTACCAGCATCTATAAATGTATGAATAAATACATTTTATTATGAATACATAATATTATATTATGAATATATGAATACATCTATGAATAAATGTATTTGTTTTATGGAAAATCAACTGGAGAAGCGCGGCTGTCTGTAAATATCTGGGCACAAACATTAGGCAAAAGTAGGTAACCATGGGGGAATTGAGAAGAGAAAGGGGATTGTTGGTCTGTTGACTGAGGAACTTTTAGACATAAAATCATAGGCTTCAGGGATGCCTGGATGGCTCAGTCAGTTAAGCTGCTGCCTTTAGCTCAGGTCATGATCCCAGAGTCCTGGGATCAAGCTCACCTGTGGGCTCCCTCCTTGGTGGGAAGCCTGCTCTCCCTCTCTACTCCCTCTGCTTGTGTTCCCTCTCTCCTCTTGCTGTCTCTCTCTTTGTCCAATAAATAAATATAATCTTTTTTAAAAAAAATCACACAGCTTCAAAGCTGCATTCACAAATAATAAAAATTCAAAGAGAAAATTAAATGATGTGAGTGGATATGGACTCCTGGGTAAATTTTTCCCTCACTCTCTCCTAAAAAGCATTTGTTTCTGATCTTAAGACAACTGCTAGGGAGATTATCAGATAGATGACTACTGTTCAAATGATCAGCCCCGAAACCCGTCTAGTCTCTGACCCACTGAGCTCTATAACCCAGAGGGCAAGGAAACACTTGATTCAGTGTAGACCGAATATAAAATCACTAACACTCCCCATTACTTTACTTTCAAAAAGGCAGACATTATCAAGCAAGAATTGTTCTTGAGGGACCCAGAAAGGACAAACTGGCCAACAATTCTCTATGGAAATTGTGCCGTAAACAGCATTCGCTTGTACTAATAAGCCCCTTTGATAAAAGACACATACACTAAGAAACGTAATTATTATTGGGCTTTCTGACTTTGATACGAACATTGTTTCCTTCTTGTCAATGGGATGAGCTCAGTTTCCCTCAGAAAGTAAGGGTGCTGCTGGAATGAGTAGAGGTCAGAGCATTGCCTCCTGCAGGTTCAGCTGGAACAGAAAAGGGAAAGTATTTGGGAAGAAGGGGAATCTCATCAGAAGTAGAGAATCGAGTCCAGGAAATAGGAAGGGTCAGAAAAAGGATGTGGGGAGGAACCCACTCATTGAAACCTGCATTTGTGGAGGCTTTTTGCCTCCTCATTATGGGATGGCTACAGGCCTAGTCTGTGGGTCCAACGGTGACTTATCTTTACCCCCTCTCACAGGAGAGAGCCATGGGACTTGGCTTTGGGAAGGAAAGGGGCATGGCTCTCTTTTCCAAGAATGAAGGACAGCTCTGCCAGGAGATGTTTCCCTGGTGCTCAGAGAAACACTAGAAGAGTTGTTCTGTTTCAAACCTCAGAAACTTGCACAACTGGGCCCACGCCAGCAATGCCAGGAACCAGGACGCGTGACTCTGTTTGGCTCCGGCTGTCCAGTGAGCAGCCACCTGATTCGCTCTTGCATAATACGTGTCACAGAAATTTCAGTTTTAGGAAACGAAAGTAACTGTGGAGCACCCAGACTTTGTCTGGTATGGAAATTGTCCCTTGTCTGGCATGCCGCCATCTGTCCAGGAAGCAGATTCCGAAAGGTTTTGTGGAGGGAAAGTGGGAAGAGGCAACTATCAAGCTTCCACTGGGAGCCAGGTAAACTCTTTCAGTCAACACATGCTTATTCAGCCTGCCTTTTCATCTGGCACAGTGCTGGTTGGTAGGGGGACCAGCACAAAAGCCGTGGCCCCTCACCTCAAGAAGCTTGCCCTCATGAGGAAGAGATAAATTGAGTGAGTAGTTCCAGGAGGGACAACCTGAATCTGAACAACATGACTCATGAGGCATAAGTCTCTTAACATCCCTATGAAAGAATTACGACCCCATTTTGCAGATTTGCAGCCTGAGGCTCATAGACATTAGAGAGGCATCGTCAGGATTTGAACCACTGACATCTAATTCCACAGACCATGTTCTTTCTATTGGTTGAGTTGAGGATCTGCCATTTATAGGTCACCAGAGTGAGAGCCTGAATAACAATTTACTCTTTTACAAGACTTTCATACCCTCAAAGGGAGAAGAGTTGCAAAAATGGATCTATTTACTGGGAGTATTAGAATGGGAAGCCACAGGAACTGTGGATGGGTGGGTGGCCCTTACTGGGTGGATGGCCTCAAGTGTGTCATTCAGTGTTTCAGGGTCTCAGGTGCTTGGGAACATTGCCTCTTTAAGGGGTTATTGAAGGGTTAAATTAGGGGCGCCTGGGTGGCTCAGTCGGTTAAGAGTCTGCCTTTAGCTCAGATGGATTAATTAAATGATGTGAGTGGATATGGACTCCTGGGTAAATTTTTTCCCTCACTCTCTCCTAAAAAGCATTTGTTTGCATGCCCACTATGTGCTAAGCAATGATGCTGAAGAAATACACGTGAACAGAACAAAACTCTCTACCCTCGTGAGCTCAATTCTTGTCAGGAAGAGGAGGAGACCACCATGGCAGGCTATGGCTTCACTGGATCCTCCACTCAGGCTCTTAATTTTTTTTTAAATTTTTTTAAGATTTTTTTTTGAAATTTTATTTATTTGACAGACAGAGATCACAAGCAGGCATAGAGGCAGGCAGAGAGAGAGGAAGGGAAGCAGGCTCCCTGCTGAGCAGAGAGCCTGATGCGGGGCTCAATCCCAGGACCCTGAGATCATGACCTGAGCCGAAGACAGAGGCTTTAACCACTGAGCCACCCAGGCGTCCCTCCACTCAGGCTCTTATCCAGATGAAATCCAGGTACCGACTAGGGCTCTCATCACAAGCTAAACTGGGAAAAATTTCACCTCCAAGATCCCTCCTGGTTTCAGCCAAATTCATTTCCTTACGTTTTGAGTTGAGGTTTCAGCTGCTTGCTTGGGGTCATTGCTGGCTCTTAGACTAGCCACCTGCAGTTTCTCACTACTTGGGCTTCTCCAACATGACCCCTTACTTTATGACAGCTTTCCACTTCAAAGACAGCAGAGAGAGTTTGCTAGCAAGATGAGTCTTATACAAAGTAATATATTTATGGGAGTGACAGACATCCCATCACCTTCACCATATTCTATTGGTTACAAGTAAGTCATGGGTCCCCCTACACTTGACAGGAGGATATTATATAAAGGCTATATAGGATTATAGCCTTTAGGATTAAATCCTATACTAGGATTTAGGGATCATGGAGACCACTTTAGGGTCTACCTACCATATCCTGGGACTGAGGCCCTATTAGAGCTCCTCTTGGAAATTGGCACATTGTCAACTTTGCCCACCTTCTATGGCCAGAACTAGACATTAGGCCAAGCCTGATGATGGGGCAAAGTATAGTCTGCCCACAGAGAGGTGCTGTGCACCCCAGGGGAGATAGTGGATGAGATCTACCCTGTGTCCAGTTGAAATCAGTCTGGTCTGAGACCTCTTAGCAGGTCATCAGCATAGAGTGAAAGTGAAAGTTACAGCTGAGTGTGGAGTCCGCTAGAGAGGGAGAGAAGGTGGCCCAGGGCCCAGTCTTATTGTCATTCACTCACAGGGGAATAAGAAGACTAGGAGAGGAGTTAGAAAAGGAGTAGTAATGGGGAGCAGTGGAAAACCTCCAGTGGGGGGATTTATAGTAGGAGAGGTTCAAAGAGGAGGGCTGATCTGTAGGGTCAGATCTCATGAAGAAGTAGAGAATCCACTGCCTTGATGAGAGATGCCAAGTCCCACTGGGGACACCTTAGAGTCATTGACTTCCTGGTTCAGGTCATCAGCATACGGCAACGTGAACAGCAAAGAAATAGCTACAATTCAGGAGCGCCTGGATGGCTCAGTTTGTTGAGCGTCCGACTCTTGGTTTTTGGCTCAGATCATGATCCAGGACTGTGGGATTGAGCCCCATGTCCGGCTCCCCATTCAGCAGAGTGTTTCTCTCTCTCTCCCTCTGCTCCTCCCCCCTCCTCCCTCCCTAATAAATAAATATGGAACACCTGTGTGGCTCAGTCAGTTAGGCACCCAACTTTTGGTTTAGCTCAGGTCATGATCTCAGGGTGGTGGAACTGAGCTTTGCGTTGGGTTCCCCACTGAGTGGAGAGTCTGTTTCTCTCAAGCTCTCCCTCTGTCCCTCCCCTCGCCCGTGTGCACTGGCTCTCTCCCTGTCTCCCTCTAAAATAAATTAATAAATAATCAATCTTCTAAAACAATAGCTACAGCTCAGCTTCCATCTTCTGCTGCTCAGAAACGTCCTGCTCTGCCGTGTACACGTAAATGTCCTGTCACTCAGCATTGACAGGTCAGGCACTGGACTGAGCATTTTGGTCCAGAGGAGAGAGAGGTGTGATTCAGGAAGGGACTCAAGTTATCAGGACCTAGGGCCAAAGCAGAAGGCCCCATGGGAAAGCTGTCCAAGGGAGCAAGGAGCCCTGCCCCGCACCTGAGGTCCTGCTCAGTGACTGAGGACCGACATAAACCAGCCTGGGCCCCTCCCTACTCGAAGATTCTCTCATGGTGCCTGCGTGTTAGGCCAGCTCCTCTCACAGGAATGACTGAAGAATAAAAGGAAACAAAGCTGCTGTATATAAACTTCTGATTTTAGCAACAAGATGGGGTTATGACTCATTTTATTCTCTTAGCTACAAAAGACACAGCCGTCTTACCCAACTGACTCACAGCTCCAGTTCACCTGGGTTTCATGCCACATCAAAGGGCCTGTTGGCCATGTTTTCCCTTTGCAATGACCAACTATCCCAGTTCCTTCAGGACTATTTTGGTTTTAGATCCTGGGCCACTGGGGTGGCTGATCACTCGCCATCATCTCTTCTAGTAGATTCTGCAATGAACTGCAAGGTACTGGTGTGGCAAAAACCTGGATTTCAAGTTAACACACAGGTAGACCCAACCTCAGATCCATTTGTGTGCTCTGGGACTTCCAAGCTATGTGATCTTAGATAAATTATTCTTTATTTTAAAATGTAGATAATATTTGCCTCATGGGTTCGTTAGAAAGTTCTCACCTCACTTTGCTCCGTGACACTGGCCACCACTTTCTTCCCCCAACACAGAGAGCCCACCCTCCCACTTTGCACTTCCTGTTCCCTCTGTCTGGAAGGCATAGTCTCAGATGGGCTCTTTCGTGTCATTCAGGTCTCTGCTGAACTGTTACCTCCTCACGAGGTCTTCCCTGACCACTCACTCAGGAGGACCTCCCGATGCTCCAGGGCGCTTGTCTTGTGCCTATTTGATTTCCTTCCTAGTGCTGAACACAATTGGGAATTGTCTTATTTATTTATGAATATGGTTGGCAGCCTTCTAAAATGGCTTTCCCAAATCCCCATTTGCTGATATTCATGTCTTTGTGTCATCCCTCCCCTGAGTGTGGACAGGACATAGGGACTTGCTTCTAGCAAATGGAATACAGCAAAGCGACGGGACGTCACTTCTGAGCTTATGTTCTAAAAGACGTTAATTCCCCGCCCCCCTACTTGCTTGCTCTGATGAAGCTGCCCAAATGGAGAGGTGGATGTGGCCAAACACTGAAGCAGCCAGTAGCCAACTACCAGCAAGAAACCACACCAATGGGTTTGGAAGCAAGTTCTCCCTCAGCGGAGCCTTAATGTGACTGCCGTCCTGGCCAGCACCCTGCCTGCGGCCACCCGAGAAACTATGAGGCAGAAGTCCCAAGGTAAGCCACAGAAACTGTGAGGTAATAAATGTTGTCACTAAATTCTGGGGTGCACCAATAAATAATTAATACATGATAATAATACACAGATGCATTGTTTATTTCCTCCTCTGGAGTGTCTGCACCCTGGCGAAAGGGACCATGCCTACCTTATTCACTTTGGTATGCCCAGAGCAAAACACAAAATCTGGCCCATGAGAGACGCTCGATTTCATTGGGTGAGCAGAGCAAAAGGTCATAGGCTACCTACAGAGTGTGCCAGGGCTAATGAAATAAAAATTTGAATAAATAAGTGATTTTGCGACTAATTAAATGTGAGGAGGGCTAGGAAAACAGAGAGATGCTGGGCTGACTTATCTTCAACTATCGAGTCCGTAGGCCCCTACTGTATGCGGAGATATTGAATGAATAAGTTTGTCAGTGAACAAACTGAAGCCGAGGTTTGTGTTAGCCGTAGACTGTAAGTGGTAGGCTTGGTATAGACACAAGGAGCATGAAATGCCAGTATTTTGTCTAATAGGCATTTAGAAATAATTGTAGCTTTTGAAGTGAGAAAAACAGAATAGTGTGTATATCCCATTTTTTAAACACACACACACACACAAAGTTTGGAAGGAAACATACCAAAATGTTAAGTGCTTCTTGGTGGGTCGTCAGATTATTATGATTTTCTTTTTTTTCCTTTCGATTAAGCATATTTTCTATAGAAAGGACAACCAACAATGGTATTTCTGCTTCAAAAGCAGGGAAATGATGGATTTAAAAATCAGTCTCATATAAGTCATTAAAGATACAGAGATGAAGGTTATAACCCAGTGAGGAGAGGAGGGAGTGGTGCTGAGGGCATCATCCCACCTCATTTTGAAAGCAAAACTTCTGGTTGGGTAGGAACACAAACATCTGGTCCTGGCTGTCATGGTATGACCACCGTCCACATTGCCGAGCTCACTCTGGCCCATCCTGACAGCCATTTTTCTCTGGAACATTTCTCCACCTGCCTCTCAAGTCCCCTTCCTGCTACCGCACCAGCCTAGCCTTAATTTTTCTCACACCCACAGCTTTCACAGCCCCTGGAGGCAGCCTCACCTGCAACCCCTACAGCGGGGCTGCCCCCCCCCCCCCCACTGACCCCGGATCGTTCCCAGTGTTGTTGCCAGTGTCCTTCCCTGCGACCTCCTCAGAGCAGCCTTTGTGAGAAACCAGGGCCTTCAAGACAGCTCCCGCCTTTCTCCCAGCCCCCAGCATTAGACTTCCACTAATTAGACTTCCACTTCCCATCAGGAAGCCAACATTTTACCACAGTGTAACTACAACCTCTTTTTCAAAATTCTACTTCGAATTAACCCTGCAATGACCCCTTTCACGGCTCCCAAGATTTGGGGCATTCTAGTTAGTAGCGCCAAGTGTTTGTTTGAAGAGCTCCTCAGTAGTTGACATACATTTGTGCCCATTACTAAAATTTACGTTTTTCTGAAATAAAAGCCACGTAGGGAGCACACACCTTTCTTTGGAACCAGGTCAGGCTCCTGGGCTGGCACGGTGATCCCCATTCGCTAGGGTCGGCGTCAGCCCCCCCACTCCAATATGGAAGCCTGGAGGGGTGGGTACTGGGCACCACAGGCATGGAGGCCCCTATCCCCCCAACTACCACGTGGGACCATGTGACCAGATCCCACCAATGGGCTGTGAGAAGTGAAGCTGGGTGAGTTGCCGCAGGCCCGCGCAGGGGAGAGTGGGCTGAGTCGTCCCCGTGCTCTCTTGCAGGTGGACACGTGGGAGTCCTCTTGTGGGGACAGCAAAGCAGCCTGAATGAGAGTCACACGTGAGGGCCTTTGACCTGCAGTGTCCTCTGAACGTGCGTGGGGATCGGTTACTGCCGCCTATAACTCAGCCTGTACCAGCGAATACCAACTCAGTTCTGTAATGTTACCCATTTTGATGTAATGAAATTTTCTGAAGGAAAGCAGGAGGGCAAACAAGTGGTTGGTTTGCCTTCCGCAGCACTGTGGATCGAGAACACACGATGCACTGGGGAGCCTGGCCTGACCCAGGACTACTTGCTCCTTTTCTTTTACTATGGAATCGTAGCCTGAGGGGTCCCTTTCCACTCCGGTGGGGCAGCCCACCGAGCCTGAGGCCGCCCTGCTCGGCTCGTTTCTTCCATCGTTTCCAAGATTTTAAGTAAGTTCCACATCTACAGGGAAGGCTGACACATCCGATTGGCCAGATGAGGGGACACTGGGCAAAGTTTTCAATTACTAAATTACTAAATTTCTAAAGTAAGAGTTTCCCTTTTAAAGTCATGAGTACATTCTGCATCCATAAATAATACATTCTATTTTACGGACATCTTCTCTGTACTCTAGGAGGAGGATTAAATGGCTCAAATATCTAGGTCACACAGAAGTTATTCCGACATGTTAATTTGAGTGAATGTAAGTATTATGTATATTTTAACAGTTGTATTTTAAAGGTAACTTTTATAATACTTGTCTAGTATTTCAATTTATCATAATTAGACTGCCTTGCATTTTGTATATTGGCTATACAAGTATTTAAACACATTCTTACATGCCTTTAATCGTAGCCCATGTAATTACCACATACCTCACTTTATAGGATTTTTATTATGGAATGATTAGTGAAAGTTTCACTTTGCCTTTGCCTTAAAATATATCCTTTTATAGCATGATGTAACTTTTATTAAGACTTTAGCATTTGTTTTTAATATGCTTACTTTTCTCCATTGTTAAATAAAATACTTTCCCTTCAGATTTAATTAAAATTTTGGGAGATGGACTAATAGTAACATGCTTATAATAGACAATACAAAAAAAAAAAGATACAAAAAAAATTACTCACAAACCCTTTCATCAGACGGTGCACCATTCTCTCCAAGTCCATATTCTGCTATATACAACTATCATGTTCATACTGTATAAAATATCCATATTCATATGTAAACAACTATCCACAGTCATGTTGTATATAACTTTGTATCCTACTTCTTTCACTGCCTGTCATTGTCTTACAGTTTTTAGAGTCTTCCTAGAATTCTAACATCTATACTGTAATTTAAAGATTCCTGAGTATTTATTTCCAACTCTCCACTGTTCTAAACACTGTAATAAATATGCTCACACATCACTTATGACAGGCGGAGAAATGGCCCCCACACCAAAGAAGTCCACATCCTACACCCTGGAACCTGTAAAAACAGTTATAAGGACTTTGAAGATGGGATAAGCGAAGGACCTTGAAATGGGAGATGATCAGGGTGGGCCCAATCTAATCACATGGATTCTGAAATTAGGAGCATCTTTCCTGGTTAAGCTCATATAAGAGATGTGACAAAGGAAGCAGTTACCAGAGAGATGCTACACTGCTGGCTTTGAAGATGGAGAAAGGGGGCCGCGAGCAGAAGAACGCGGGTGGCCTCAAGAAGCCACAGAGGTCAAGGGAGAAGGCCGATTCTCTCCTAGAGCCTCCACAGGGGGATAAACACAGTGACACCAACGTGCTTTTAGACCGGTGAGATTTATGTTGGATTTCTGACCTACAACACTGTAAGATGATAAATTTGTGTTGTTTTAAGCAACTAAGTTTGTGGGAATTTATTTTTTAAAGACTTTATTTGACAGAGTGAGCGAGAATCAGTGGGAGAGGGAACACAAGCAGGGGGAGTAGGAGAGGGGAAAGTAGGCTTCCCGCTGAGCTGGGGGCCTCATGGGGGCTCGATCCTAGAACCCCAGGGTCATGACCCAAGCTGAAGGCAGACACTTAATCAACTGAGCTACCCAGGCGCCCCAAGTCTGTGGGAATTTTTAATGGCAGCAAGAGAAAACTAACATCAGATTTTTGTGCACGTCTTTTACTATTTTTTTTTTAAAGAAATCTAAATATAGGCAGAGAGAGAGAGAGAAGCAGGCTCCCCGCCTAGCAGAGAGCCCGATGTGGGGCTCGATCCCAGGACCCTGGGATCATGACCTGAGCCGAAGGCAGAGGCTTTAACCCACTGAGCCACCCAGGCGCCCCCTTATACTATTTTTGTAGGAGCCGATTCCTAGAAGGGTCTTCAAGTTCCCTGATATACATTGCCAACAATTTTATAATCACATCAGCAACATGAAACGTGCCTGCCTCACTTGCCCTCATCAACCCTCAGACTTCATTTCCTATGCATCCTGTTGTTTCATTGAAACTGACAATAGTAATTATACCAAATAACTGCAGCCAGCCAAGGGTTTACTATCTAAACACTCATTTAATCCTCACAACTACTCTAGGCGGTATGTTACCACTGTCATCCCCATCTTACAGAAGAGGAAACTAAGGCATGGAGGAGCTAAGAATGTGGTGAAGCTGGAATTAGACCCCAGGAAGCCTGGCGCTAAAGGGCCGGCTCTTTGATGAGTTCTCCATTCCAACTGAAGGTCCTGGAAAGCAGGGTCAGCCTTCCCCTCTACCTCCTTGATTACTCAAGTGATTATCAAGTCTTCCCCAGTGTTACTGTAATCCAGGGTGACAACAGTGGTCATGAAGAGCTCTTGGCACAGAGATTGACATCTCAAAGTTCACTCATATGTGAAGAATTGTGGTAACATTTTCTCCTCCTTTGGCTGCTTTGCTGGTGGCCCTTGCTTCTCTCTCAACCACAGAACTGGATTATTCTTTATTAAGTAAGACTCACTCCAACTGCCAGATAATTGTAAGCCCTCTTCCCCCTATTCCTTTACACTCCCTACTGTATACCAGATCCCATAACAGGTGCTAGAGACGACAGGGAACCTGACAAGTGGGGAAAGCTATGTTGGGTCTGATGCTCTAACACAGACCCTTAGCTGAGTCAGGAGTCCAAGCATGATGCCCATGGGAGAACAAAGGAAGAGAAAGCCACGCCCCTTCCACTGGGGCACACCCCTGAGTTGGCTTCTCATGCTTGTGCACATGTCACACAGCCATTGATTTTGGTCTTAGGGCTAAAGATCATCTTCCAGTCAAAGTGAAAACTTTTGCTTTTTCCTCATATGGAGTGAAATAAAAGCTTACTTTGGTTTCTCACATTTTCCTGATGGAGAATTGGGGGATGGATGAAAGTAGAAAAATAAAGTAGATCAGCAATCACACTGAACAGAACACACTTTTAACATCTCCTACCCTCTCCCCTGACAGTTTTGAATTTGATTCTGAAAATACTTTGGGGATTTTTCATCAACCTCAATTATTTTGTATGTAGCAAAATAAGACAACGCAAAACTTCCCATTTTAATCATTTTGAAGCGTGCAAGTCAGTGGCACGAAGGACGTCCACGCTGTCGTGCAACTGTCACCACCATCCATCCATCCATTTTCATCTTCCCCAACAGAAAGTGTACACATGAAACAACCACCCCCGACCCCCTCCCTTCAGCCCCGGTGACCATCCTGCTGTCTCTGTGGATCTGACCACCCTGCGAACCTCATTCAAGAAGAATCAGATGGTAGCTGTCCTGTGACCCGGCTTAGTTCACTGAGGCTCGAGTGTTCATAGTCCCTCCACGTTACGCCATGGATCAGAATTGTCTTCCTTTTTGAGGCTGAATATCCCATTCTGTGTATATATCATGTTTTGATTTTCCATCTGTCAATGGACAATTAGGTTGTTCTTACCTTTCAGCTATTGTAAACAATGTGGCTATGGACACAGGTATGCAAACATTTCTCTAAGTCCTTGCTTTCTATTCTTTTGGGTATATACCTAGAATCCAAATTATTTTAACATTATTCACCATTGGGGGTGGGAGGTCTGCTTTACCCAAATTAGGATTTGAACTTGGCCACCTGAGTGGTCTCTGGCAGCTGTGCATGCCGGGAAGCAGTCTCCTGGAAGGGCAGTCCCAGGTCTGCAGCCCGCCCTCCCCCACCACACTCCTCCCCACCCCCACCCCTGCAGCCATGGCCAAGAGAAATCCAAAGCCAGCATACCCAGCACTCTACTCAAACACTCTCCTACTGAGTCTCCAATAAAGACGAGACAAAATGAAAAATCAGACGTTTTTATTAAAAGTTAAAAATGTTTCCAAAGTTTACACATGCACACAGACTCTTCAACCATCTTAGGGATTTCTAAAATCACTGACAAACAGATACACACCGGTCTGGCAAACCTGCTTTGGTTACCTAACTCTCCTGAGTTTTTGCATTTGGAGAAAGCCTGCTCACTCAAGGGGAAAGCAAACACTTACCAGAATGTGCCCGCTGCTGCTGTTGCCCCCCACACTGGCAGGATGGAGGGGAGGGAACATTCTCGCTCTGCTGAACAGGCAGGGCAGTGCTTGGTTCTCTGCTTCGCCCAGCTGCCATGACCACTGGGCCTGGAAAGAGCCATCGTCCACCCAGAGCAGGGTCTGTCCAGGCAGTGGAGCAAGCTGCTCAGCGGGCGTCCCAACCTGGCTGCGTGTTGCAGTCTGTGGAGAACTTGAAGCCAAATCTCGGTGGCTCGGGCCCTGAGTCAGTTCAATCAGAATCTCTGGGAATGTCACCAGATAAATGTTATTTTGGAAGTTCCTCGGGGTGGGGGGGAGAGTGGGGGAAGGATTCTGATGCCCAAGGAGGGAGAACCATAGCAGCCCCTCCATTCTCAACTCTTACCTTCTTAGAAGTCCCCCTTTTCCCAATTTAAAACATTTGGCATATCTGACACCCTTTTTGAGTTATGAAGAAATTATGACATATGGATGCTAAAGTTCCTACCAGTGACTTATAATGGGTCAAAAAAAAAAAAATAGAGCACCCAGATTTCATTAAAAAAATTTATTTTCATATAAAAGTGCCAAAATATCCACCAATGTCATAATCTATCTCAACAACCAGTTTACGCTAGTAATCAAAACACAAGCCTCTTTATTCACATTGTTTAAAAATCAAATTCTTTTCACACATTCCCACAGTAGCTTGAGTCTCTAGACAGTGGGAAGCTTGCATTCCTGTTTGCCGTGGTAGTCCATATGTCCAGGTTCATATAGGCACGAAACGGATTAAACCCTGGGTAGTATTCTTTGCACATGACAGCTTGGTTTTCCATGTGAGTCGAATGTTCCGTGGTGGGACTGATGGGGCAGCAACTTTCATATACGTCACTTTGTGGGGCCCAGATGGAACCAAAAAGTCCAGACATTGGAGACAAGCTTCGGGTGCTTGTGAGGTAGGGCTGAGGTGTACATGAGGAGGGGAAAAAAGAGAAATTTTTTAGGAAAGGCAACATCAAAGTTGGACACCACAGTGCAACCCATCCAAGTCACTGGGAAGTCATTAAACTATTCTCAACCCTCTGGGTTGCCTCAAAGCCATTTTTCTCAGAGTGTTGTGAATTCTTCATCTTCCTGGATAAACTTATTTTCAATCCAAGAAAGAACCCTTAGGTCAAATGCTCTTGATCTGTAAAACATGTCTTGAGTGGATGCCAGAGTGAGGAGGCACGGGGCTCTTGGGTGCTGACAGGCAGGAAGCCCTCAGGACCCACTCATGGACCAATGAGCGACCCTCTCTGAGCACAGAGGAAAATGTCAACAGGACCACAGAGACATAGCTGGATCACAGAGGGCTTCCCAGCCCGAATTCAATTTTATCGACCCATCATTGCTCCTGACCCATCACTGCTCCTCCGTGACCTCTGGGAGGCCTTTCTCATTCAGGGCAGCTAGACACCCCACGTCCGCAAGCCCCCACCTGTCTGACTACGCCGAAGGCTCTTTCAGAGGGTTGCTAGCCTGGTTTCTGGGATCTAAAGGACACAAGCCAGGTTTTGGCTGATCTGAACCTGACCCTGAAGTGAAGTGAGACCAGGATGAAAGAAGGACCAGAAAGAACTCGGAGCTGCCCCAGGGTCACAGCACTGACCGGAGAATTGAGGAGACCCGCGTGTCCCCAGGCAGTTGGCATGTTGGGCGGGGGGCTCCAGGTAGATGGAGAGCTGTGATCCATAAAGTCTGTCTGAATTTCGGCAGGACAGGGGAAGCCATTGGGGTAATTCATGTTTTCTACAAAAAGTGGAAGACAACACAGGTAAATATTTTTACGGTGAGATCTGAATTCTCACTCTCAGGCTAAAAGTTTTCAAGGCCTTCCCATACCTCTGAGGTAAAGACCGGTGTAGTTTACACTGTCATTCTCAAGGTTAAAACTATTTAGCAGACAAGACAGGCTACCTGGGAAGCCCTCAGGAAGGAAGGTCCTTCCTCTGGGCTTGATGTTCTGTATTTGACAATCTGACGGGAGGCTTTCTAATAAAGACTCCTGCACACTGGACCGTGTCAGGATTCTTATCAGCCCTTAACAATTGCTTTTATTACCTGTTAGGCCGACCTCAGCTTCCTGCAATGTACACTGTATGGAGACACCAAAGCAATATGAAACCAGCACTTCTTAGCTAAGTAGGGAGGTACAGCTGTCCCCCCTTTAGCCACAGAAGATATGTTCCAGGACCCCCAGTGGATGCCTGAAGCCACGGACCCTCCCGAACCCTATGTATGTTATGTTTTCTTCCTATACATAAATACCTGGGGTAAAGTGCAATTTATAAAGTAGGCACAGGAAGAGATTAACTAATAAAATATAAAATAACAACACACTGCAACAGAAGTTATGGGAATGTGTCTTCCTTTTCTTTCCTCTCAGAGTATCCAGTACCACACCCACCCTTCTTGGGATGCTGAGAGATAGTAAACTGCCTACAGAGCGTCAGGCTACTAGAGACCTTCGGACAACACACGAGCAGGAGGCTCATCTGTTGTGGAAGGCAGCTGACCGTGGTAACCAAAACCACAGAAAGCACAACCTGGGGTTAACGGGGCGCTGCTGTGATACACAGGAGCCTCCCAGCCCGGGAAGGAAGCCACCACAGCACACCCCTGTGGTTAGCCTGGAGCAAGGCAGGTATCAAACTCCAGTGAGGGCCATCTCCTCAGGCCATCTACTTAGAGCTTCCCTGAGCAGGCAGCCCCACTATAAGAAATCGTGATCACTCTGTAATATATAAGAAGAACATTCTGCAGCTTATCAGGGAAATCTCATAGCTATTACTGTTTATCATTACCAATGCTTGAGCCTAAGCACCAGCCATTTCCCCCAGTTTCCCCTCCTGGCTCTCCACTCCATCTTTCTGCGGCACCACTCAGGGTCAGAAGAGTTGGACCCCGCTGAGGAACAAGCGCGTGCGTGTTTCCACTTCACACAGGACCTGTCTGCCTGAAAGTATAGCAAACATCTAAAGCCTCAGCCTCCCGAAGGGTAATTTACAATCTTAGGTCCACGGAAATCCAAGGGACCCAGGTCTACCAAGTCTAAAGGACTAAATAGATCGGGGTTGCTCGCAGAAGCTCCCAGGCAGCCAGGTTGAGAGGGCTTTTTGAGGCCATCTGAAATTACACATGGCAGGCCTGCACAACTGAACCCGCAGGAAGCTACTCGGCAGCTTCCTGGAAGGTCATTCTCAAAGGTTCTCACTGTTAAAGGCGCATTCTTCTTTTTTTAAAAAATTCAATGTAATTAACATACACTGTATATTAGTTTCAGGAGTAGAATTTAGTGATTCACCAGCTGCACATAACACCCAGTGCTCATCACATCACGCGCCCTCCTTAATGCCCGTCACCCATTCACCTCATCCCCCCCGCGATGTCCCCTCCAGCAGCCCTCAGTTGGTTTCCTAGAGTTAAAAGTCTTCATGGTTTGTCTCCCTCTCTGATTTTGTCTTATTTTTCCTTCTCTTCCCCTATGCTCATCTGTTTTGTTTTTGAAGGCACATTCCTAGCAGACATATGACAACCAAAAACCAGGCTCATGAATATGGAGAATGGACTGCGTTCTCAGAGGCAGGGGTCAGGGGTGGAGGGGAGTGGGATGTATGCAAAATGGGTGAAGGTGCTCGAGCGGTACAAACTCCCCGTGATAAGATGAGTCAGGACTGGAGATATAATGTAAGGTCGTGGTGAGCAGAGTTATTAACAATATCCTCTCATGTATTAGTAAGCTGCTCTAAGAGAGATCTTAAAAGTTTCAGAAGAGAGAACATTTGTGACCATGTTCGAGGATGGGCGATGACTAGACTAAACTGCAGCCGTCACCTCCCAGTACGTACCAAAGGCCAATCATTATGTCGTACACCTAAAACTAATACAATGTTCTGTGTCAATTACATCTAAGTCGTTTTAAGAAAGTACGTTCTTCTGCAGTTAATGCCTCAGGCCCACATGCTTCCTGCTTTGACTTTTCTGAGAGTAAAAGAATGGCATCAGATCGTTCAAGTAGCTTTTACCTTCCGGAAAGGCATTATAATCATTCAGTTCCAACGGACAGTACACGCTGGGGAACTGGCCTTCGCAGGCTGCGCTCCAGTCAATGAAACTGCTACAAAACACAAGAGGTCTCGTTTCAGAAACAGGACATCAAAAGACCGTGTAAAGAAAGAGAAAAATGGTTTTGTGGTCCAGCACCCTAATGACTGCTCATCCCTCAGTTCTGGAAGAGAAAAGATGTACTTTCTTGAGTCATGGGATCAAAGACTTCCTGACCGACCAAACGCTCCCCACCAATGACTCGGCCTGGTAGGATGGACGGCTCAGGCGAGGAGCTTGCTTCCTTGGTCACCCGGGGGGGCTAACTCTAACCCGAGGCAGATCCAAGGCCGTGGCTTTTGGAGCACTCTAGGAGAGGACTGCGCAACCCCGAGGCTCTTGGCCAACACCTGCAGGCACTGCTCTAAAGTGCCCCACCCCCCAGCAGGGTTGGTGTTTGTCCAGGGGGTGGGGGGGGAACCACAACCATCAAGACTGATTCGCAACAGATACTTTGATCACAGTTACAAACCAGAGTCTCATGACAGATAGAAAAGACTAAATACCGCTGTAATAAAGGAACCAAAAAAGAAAACTTCATATTCTGTGATGAGACAGAGATGCCAGAATTTTCTCACGTTCTCACCGCTGAACGTCTTTGACATCCAACAGCGAATTAAAGAAACGGCTCAAGTGGAACGGCCTCTCAATACGCAAACTATCTGATCTTTCTTAGTGTTTTAAATGTGTTCATGATGGATGCCATGGAAAAGTGGAAAGCACTGCTCCATCAGGTGGTAGGAATTGTGAGTGACTGTGTGTTCAAACCAGCCTCTATTAACAGACCATCTTTTCAGCTTGGGGAAAGTAATGACATGGTCAACAGCTTTGTTATTCTTCTTTCCTTTCATGTTTCTCTCCCTCCTGCTTTGTTGTTTTCTAAGACATCCCAGTACAACTCCAAGAGGCAGATGGAGACATCAGCTGAGGTGCACTGGGGAAGGAAGCCTGGCCCCCAGTTTTGTAAGGCCCACCTAATAGACTAAACTCCAATCCTCGCGGCAAGTCCTTGGGCTAACCTAGGCAATGACCAGAGAAGGGAGTCTGTACCTATTATGCACGGGGGCCGGGCCCTGCATCACGCCAGGCACGCTGTTCTCCACAGCACAGCTGAAGCTGCTTGTCACACACATGGGCTGCGTGGGCCACAGGTCTCCAGCTGGGTAAAGACCTGAGGAAGAGAACAAGTCCCCTCAATCTACCCTCTTCCCTCCTCAGCCCGCATCCCATCCTTCCTACAATATTCCTTCTCTACTTCTACAAAACACTTCCTGCAAGTCACCCACACATGCTGACCATTTCTACCTTCCCTGATCCCTTCTGGGATATACTTTCAGGATATACAGCAGGAAGATGGGGTCTAAGGAGAATGCCACTGTTCCACTGACAATTCAACCATAGCAAGTCCAAAATGTATCCAAAGAACGGCACAGAAGCCCATGCTTTCAAAGTCGGCTCCAAGATGGAGGGCAGTTTTCACACCTAGCAGAATATATACATGCAAAAACAAGTGTATTAGAGCTCAGTGATGCCATCGGGAGTAAGCACCAGGCTTATCTTGCCACAATCCCTGACCTTAGCCATGCGGGAAGCAGGCACTAGAAGAGACAGGAGATGCAAGAGCCTCGCCTACAAGGCAGAGGCAGTGCAGTCAGAGGCCCCTGATGAGACGGGTCCTGAGGGCTGGTGCACGGAAGCCCAGTGACATGGCTTGGACCAGAGGGCCCGGCCCTTGCCCCCAACCTACTCGTCTCCACAAGCTCCCTGTCCTGCCATGTGGAGGAACCCCGGCTGGTGTCTAGAGTGAGAGTCTGCCCTACCTTTATCTTCTTCAACACCTGTAGGCCTGGCAGGAAGGCTGGGAGGTTCTGCATACTGTGGCAGATCATTCATGTTTCTGTGGAGAAAGCCAGAAAATGAAAAGCTACAATTTCTTCTGTAAAAGGATGTACCAACTCTATTCAACCATGTCTTGAGTTTTACAGGAATTCTTCTGTCATAAAAACATAGAAACATAGAAACATAAATGCTAGAGACACAAAGGTACATGGCCAGGAGAGGGTTAAGGTTACCAAATTTCCAAGACCCAGCAAAGCCTCTTTTTAATAAACAACAAAATCAGTGTAACTGAGGCCCACTGCAGGTTCCCGTCTGCCCAGCACTGGCCAGCAGCTGGTGTCAGACCCGAGTTAGTGTAGGTTCCCTGCTCGCAGACAGTCCACAGACAGCTTGCCTCACCCCCTCTGCTGAACCTCCTTTTTCACATGTGCATCTATTTAATGGTAACGACCCCTCCTGTCCTCTCACCACGTGACTGGAGCCCACAGAAATGTGATCCCATTCTCCCTCAAAAACCCTCTGCTTGCTGCGTCCCTTCCTTTTGTCCTGCTCAATAAGAGCCACTTGTCTATTTTGTCTGATGGGGCAGCAACCATCACACAGTGGAGTCCTAACCATGTCAATACCTGCTTGGTTCCTGTAAAACTCCCTGCATCATCAGGGCTCCATTTTATTTCAAGTCCCAGAGGAGGGGATGATGCCCATCCCTACAATAACTGCTGTTTCTCTTTCTGCTTTCAGGAATGAGATGGGTTCTTTTTTTTCTCTTTCTTTTTAAGATTTTATTTATTTGTATGAGAGAGAGCACAGGCACACAAGCTAGGGGAGGGGCAGAGGAAGAAGGACAAGCAGACTCCCCGCTGAGCCTGAGCTTGGAGCCTAATGGAGCCCCAATGCGGAACTCGATCCCAGGACCCTGAGATCATGACCTGAGCTGAAGGCAGACGCTTTACCAACTGTGCCATCCAGGCCCCCCAGAAAGGGGATGTGTTCTAATGTGGCTATATCACTGGCAGCAATGGGGCTCCCAGAGACATCTCCGCAAAGAACATATGTACCCAGAAGGATCCCGCTTGCTGAATTATTAGCAAAATTGGAAGTTATTTTCTCTCATTCTTAAAAATTTTTCCTATTTCCACTGCAGAACCAACTACAAAGCAGCAGCACAATGACAGAAAAAGCAGTAAGTATATAAAACACACTATCAAAGCAAGAGAGTGAGAAACTTACGTGGGATTGCAGATGTTATGAGAAAGATTCAAGGAGATGGGAGTTTCTGAAGAAAAGTCGTTTTGCGGAACACTGTCTCCTGTGTAAAAGCAAAAACAATTATCACAAGGTTTTGCAAGTGTAATTCAACTGTACTATGTGTTAAAAGTGCACACTGTTAATATCACTAACCCCAAATGAGCGACTTATTTCTCACTTCTGACTGATTTTCATATTCAGTAATTTCATTTTTTTTAAAAAAATCTTTATTATATTTCTCTTTTCATTGAAAACTTATTAAAAACTCAACATTTAAATCTATGAATTTCGGATTCACAGTGTTTTAATTGTGGAAAAAACCTGAAACCATTAATATTATGTAAGTTTCTCATAGGGATTTTTCTGATAAAAGAAATCTTGCTATATAAATTGACCCCTGCAGTTTGTAAGTGACACTGTAGGCAGTCTATGCAAGTAAACATAAGTTTAGAGAAGAAACGTGGAAGTCGCCTGCAATCGTGCAATCATGCTGCCATTCAGCATGAGGTATATTTCCTTACAAACTCTTATGTGTACACATGTGTGGAAAGCTGGGGTCATGCTTCATACGTACTTTGTCTTTACGGTCTCTTACACTGTTAATTATATTGGGGACATTTTCCCGATAGCACATAACCTTCAGACAACTTACAAACTACATGTTAAGCCATTGTACAGCAACACCATCAATAATTATCATCATCTTGCTCCCATTGACCTTCCTCAAGCTAAAGCAGCACTTCTATTCTTTGTTACTGAGGACTGATTTTTAAAAACCTTGAGTTATGCTTTGTCTGGCAGCCTTTGTCTTCAGTGGTGGATGGAGCTGTGCTTGGTGTAGGTTGTGAAAACCAAGCTCCCTCAGACCACATGCATCCCTGCTCTCACAGCACGTGGGCCTGCCTGCCTTCATCTGAGTCTGTGCGTGTCTCCACGTGGGCGACGGCAGTGTCCCCCGGAGGGGGCAGGACTGCAGTGTTTCTTGGGCACCAATATCTTATCTTTTTGTGCCTAAAGCATGGTACCCAGTAATAAACAGTGCAGATCAGTGATATTAACATTTTATCGAGGATCATTAAGAAAACAATGTCTCAAAGTCTCCTGGGAGGTGGGGAAGCTGATAATGAAACACAGCCTGAAGACACACCTGGGTGCCTTGTGTAGGTTTTTATGGCTATTGTGCCCCGTCTCTCAGATAAGACCTTCTTTTATTGGTCTCACCACTGGGAGGAGACAGAGAAGAAAGACCGGGAGGCTGCTGAAGGGAGCTGTTGGTGGCCTGAAGCAGCCTGTCTGGGAGAGAAGACAGGGTTTGAGCCACAGCCCGTGAATGGTGAGCAAACTGGGGTGTGGAACAAGCCACCAACCCCTCTGAGCCCAGGGCCACTGGCTCTCCCTCTCAAGGCTGTGTGGGAGCCATACCAGTGTGACCGGCAAATGAAGGCCTCACACTTGTGAGCTTCTCAATCTCATCACCGTTTCCTCACACAAAGACTAGGTTTACTATTTTGAAAACAACAGTGAAAAGGAATGAACTCCATCTTTATATGGTCAAGGAGCTTAAAAAACACCCAGTGAAAGAAGCAAGACGCAGAATGATATACTGAAGTAGGATTTCCTCTATGTAAGTCACAAATGTTCTATACTCTGTTGATGGATGTATGCAGGTAAACAAAATATGGACTAAAAGAATGCATGCCAAGTTCATGAGAGTGGACAGTGATTCTCTTGAGGAGGCCAAAGTGGGACAGACTATAAGGATTAAAAAAAAAACCTAATGAATAGGTATTATAGAAGACCAATGAATCACAGACCTGTACCCATGAAACAAATAATACATTCTAGGTTAATTAATTGAATTTAAATTTTAAAAAATAAAGAGGGTAAATATAACAAAAGTAAGCTAATTCTTTGAATTTTCCCAAATCTTCAAATTTCTCAAAAATAAGAGAGGACATCAATGTTCATAGCAGCATTGTTCAAAGAGCTAAAATGTGGAAACACCCCAAGTGGTTATCAACAGATGAATGGATAATTTAAATGCTGCATGTACCTGCAATGGAATATTACTGGGCCTTAAAAAGAAAGGATGGATGAACCTTGAAGAAATTACACTAAGTGAAATGAGCCAGATACAAAATGACAACCACTATGTGATTCTACTTAGACAGCAGAGTAATCACTGGGGATAGGAAGATAGGAGATAGGAAGTAGTGGAGAGGCTTCAGGGGCTAGGGGAGTGGGGACCGGATGGCCCTTGTTTAAAGGTGCGAAGTCTGTCTGGGCTGATGAGAAGATCAAGGAATGGATGGTTGGTGTTGGTTACACATCAGGAGTGCTCTTAACACCACTGAATGGTACACTTAAAAATGGTAATTCTGTTACAACTATTTTACCATAATAAAAATGTGCAAGTACTAAAACAAATGTGGACGTTCAGTTCAAAGATAGACATGAAGATGATGATGAGGATGAGGATGATGATGGGATGCAGATGGGAGAAAAAGGAAGGAGGAAAAAACAAGAGACTGAATCAAATCCACAGCTAAGTCAATACTCCAATCAGCGGTCCTGTGTGTGCTCCAGGCTTGGAAGGCAGATCCAGGCCTGGTACAGGGCTCAGGGGCAGGGGGCGGGGGGGGGGGGGCAGCCCAGCGGAGAGGTCTGCTCGGAGGGTCTGGATGGCCTCTGGGACTCACCAGCTGGCAGGAAGTGCGGAGGGCCCACTGCAGGCTTCTTGTCCCCATCAGAGCTGCTGCTGCTCCAGCTGCCCCAGCTGCCCCGGCTGGCCCGCACACTGCCTGAGGAGCTGCCGCAGTCCGAGCTGGAATCAGAGCAAGGCTTCTCCACACACTTCTTCCCAGGCTTCGGGTAGTAGCCCTCTGTAGGAAGGCAGAGAGACATCACGTTCATTTAACCAATTTTCCACTAGCTGCCATGTCTCCTCAAAGGAGAGAGGTGATGTTATGACAGAGGCCACATTCGGCTTCAGGGTTGGCTCCCTCTGCTCATCCAGGGAGAAGGAAGAAGTTACCTGAGACCAACAAGGGGAACTGAAGGGACGGTGGGTGATGAGCTTTGTGTACTCTGCCTATGGGATGGACACTCCCACCTGTCCGGGGCTCAGGCCGTCCATACCAATGATAACCATAATTTAATGATGGTTCTGGAAATAAACACTCCGGGTAGGCAAACCGCTGCTCAACCAGACTGGAAATTTATAGGTAATATCTGCCTCGCTTTTATGAAGATTTCCACAAAGAGCTTCCAAGTATTATTTATGTGTGGGTAGAAAGAACCTCCAGTAAGACCAAAAAGGCACGTGTGTGTCAAGGGAATGAAGGAGAGGACAGAGAGAGAAACTCACTAACTCTGTCAGCCTGTGTGTCTGCCAGCCTGCTCACACTGACGGCACGTGTGTCTGGAGACAAAGGTGCTAGACGGGAGGATGACAACTTCCCCACCACCTCCCCCACATGTACAGTCAGCTTCAATGGCCCTTGAGCCTCCCACCATTCTCTGCCCTACCTTGGACCTGGCCCTGGGGGCCCTCTACCTCCCACTCCCAGAAACACTGCCCAGCCATTCTTGGGCGGGCCAACAGCCTGGTCTATAGGAACCATCTGGCTCAGGTGTGTGAGAAGAAGACAGTTCTCTCCTGGTCAACCCCTGAGAGTAAGCAAGCACTGTGCCTTCAGCAGTCTGCATGGGGAGAGTGGAGAATGGCCAGGTTTTAGGGGAAGGGGGAGGTCGGAGGGGGCAACACTCGAGGCTGTCCAGGTTCAAAACAATCTCAGGTTTCCAGTCTCATCCTGACGCAGTCCATTCAGGCTTCTGTAAGCTAAGGTGCCTGTAAAGTGGTAATCTCCTCAACACCCACGGCTTTACACTGGAACTTCCTGGAGGAACCGAACTTCCGACAGAAGCATTCACCACTCGCTGTAGTTACATACCTGCCTCTCCCTGTGCAGCCGGTAAGCTGCTTCCAATGCCAGCATCTGGCTTACAGACTTCCCCAGGATTTTCCTGTATACACCAGTTTCTGACATTGATGTCACCGCTCAGCTCAGACCTTTCAAATTCACTACACACAAGTTTTAATTCACTCTGCTCAGAAGGCCTACAAGAATCACAAAAAGATCACATCCGAATATTATCATCCATCCATCCTTGATATCCAGGAGACTTATCAGAGCTGAAAATACGAACCTAGGACAATTCATGACCTCTTTTCTTAGGGTTTTGGGGGAGAAGACACTGAGTTAGAGAGGTATAAAAAAAAGACTAAGATTTTGCTGTTTTATTATTATTTTTTTAAAGATTTTATTTATTTGACAGAGATCACAAGTAGGCAGAGAGGCAGGCAGAGAGAGAGGGGGAAGCAGGCTCCCTGGTGAGCAGAGAGCCCAATGTGGGGCTCGATCCCAGGACCCTGGGATCATGACCTGAGCCCAAGGCAGAGGCTTTAAACCACTGTGCCACCCAGGCGCCCCAAGATTTTGCTGTTTTAGAACTACAGTCAATTTGTAGCTCATTTAACCCACTTCCTAGTTCACACTGAGTGGACTAAAACTCCACAAGGTTAAAGGAGTCCCTCCACCATCTCGTAAGCAGCAAGTCCAGGACCAGAACCCAGGTCTCTTGGCCCGTCTTCCTTGGCTTTAGTGTAAAGTATAATTCTCAATAGACGAACCTGCTCCTTCGTGTCTGGGGGAAGGTACTGAGTGTTGATTTAAATCTTTGCTCATCCATTCATTTAGCAAACATTTGTTGAATAAGTACCACATGCCATGTATTGTTAGGAAAGGTGCAGCATTTACAAAGCATACAGTTCTTTCCCCAAGGATTTCACGGCCCAATGATAGTATCTGTCTACTAGACTGTGAATTCCTTGAAAGAACGAACCATGATGGTTTTGCAAATGGTGATACAGAAATGGGTAGAGGACACCATAGGAGTACGCAGATGGCTAGTCACATGGCCCAATATCTGTACCTCATGGCAGGTTTGTATGATGGCAGTTATGAAGACAAACCATGTGAGCCATAGCACATGATTTCACCAGCTTCTGATCACTCAAGGTAAAGAGTATAACAGGTGTAACAGCTAAGGAAACAGACAAACCTACTTCTTGAGCATCATGTTCTCAAAAGGTTCTGATTAGCTACAAGCTACTTGACAGTTCTATTTTAACAACTTGTTCCTTTAGCATGTCAGAAATCTTCTTGTTGAAATTCTACTTGATTTTTGTATTTTCCTGTGTGTTCATAGCAGGAAAATATAAGACTTCATTTTTTAAAAAAAGATTTTATTCATTTATTTGACAGAGAGAAAGACAGAGAGTGAGAGAGAGAGAACACAAGCAGAGGGAGTGGCAGGCAGAGGGAGAGGGAGAAGCAGGCTCCCCGGAGAGCAGGAAGCCTGATGCTGGAATTGAACCCAGGACCCTGGGATCATGACCTGAGCCGAAGGCAGACGCTTAAAGGACTAAGCCACCCAGGAGCCCTGAAAATGTAACACTTTCAATGTATGTAAAAGGAACACAAAGTGCAACTTTCCTTTCTACAAGATATCACATTGCAATTTTAAAATAATTTAGCTTAAGTAAGAAGAATTATTACCAATCAACAGTTAGGATTTGGTATTAACAACAAACTAACAACCAGTCTATTACGTTTTCATCCTTGCATTTTCTGTGAGCTCAGTGTGAGCCAGGGATCTTGGAGCAGCAGACTGTAGGAAGGGAGTCCCCTTCCCACGACAAGCGCGACTGCAGCAAGGTGGGACCCCTTCCACAGGAAGATTTGGAGCCACTAGAGAACAGTTACACAGAAATACACGCAAAAACCTAGCTGAACCTACAAGAAAGAAATCCCCAGATGACAGAACTCAAAAGGAGCAAAAGCCAGAACAGTGAGGATGGAGGGACTACTCAGGAGGAGAGAGGCTTTCAAGCCCAGGGGCTAGGTTTTAATTCCCCGCTGAAGGACAGTCACACACAGGAGTCAGGGAGCCAGAACTGTTTTCCTAAATTAAACTATGGTCCTTGAAGGAGGCACTGTCAGTGTGAGAGACACCACAAAAGTTCCATCCATGGACTCAGGGAGGAAAAGGCAGGAGAAAGCATCTCTACTGGAGTCTCTCGACTTGGGCACAAATGTTAAGTGTTTAGAAGTCTAACCCAAGAAATCAAAATTCAGAGACTATACCCTCAGGTGGAATTGAAGTCAAATGTGTGCACTACGGGGGTGCCTGGGTGGCTCAGTCAGCTGAGCATCTGCCTTCGGCTCAGGTCATGATCTCAGGGCCCTGGGATGGAGCCTGGCACAGAGGCAGGGCTCCCTGATCAGCGGCCAGTCTGCTTCTCCCTTCTTCTGTGACTCCCACCCACCCCGGCCACCACTTGTGCTCTCTAATAAGTAAATAAAATCTTAAAAAAAAAATGTTGGTACTGCTGACCTGTTGAAAAAAAAATACAGGGGATTCCCACATAAACACTACCCAGTGCCTTCATTTTACTGATAAGCAAACAAAAGCTCAGGGAGATTGAGTGACCTAAGCAAGCAAGGTTTCCAAAGGAGAATACCAATTCCGGCTCATCCCTTACCAACTGTGTAAGAATCTAGCTTCTGCGGGACTGAACCTCAGGTTCTGGGAATGGTGACTCTTCTCTTTGACTACATGGGCGAGGGTAACACGGGAAAGGGGAGGCCTGCGGCACCCAGCTGATCTCACCCTCACCTGCCCCAGGAACGCTCCTGCCCTTCACAGGCCGGGTGAAAGCCGGGGCACAGAGGAGGCCTTGTGCTCTTTCTTTAAAACCTCCTATAGCTTTGAGCGTTTTTTAAGGTTAAAAACACGAAAAATCTATTCACTTTCAGGGAGTTAATAATATAAAGGAAAATATAACCAGAATACATATTGATTTTAATAACAGACTTTTTCGTCAATATTCTATTCTCAGTATCCAACATCACCAAAATAAGACCAAAAGATAAGAGCTAGGTGTAAAATTATAGAATAAAAAAAAACAGAGCAACATTTTAAAGGGACTGTAAAAATGAACACACCTCAAGACCTGAGCAGCACCCCGTTTCTTTTTTCTACATGTTCGGGTTTTAGTCCAACTTAAATTTTGTAAATTTCCTTCTTTTTTCTCCTGAAGCTTCTTCTTCCTATAAGGATCTTCTTGCTACAGAAAAAAAAAGAAAGAAAGAAAGAAACCTTAAATAAAGGTTTAAACTGACTAAATGTACATTTCTTTTTTTTTTTTTTTTTAAACTTTTGAAGACCAACTCTATACAAATTCAGAATGTTCCAACACTGGTGAAAATGGAGACATACATTTCTCAATGTCCAGTCTGTTTTCATTCCCCTGCCTTCTCTACCTCTCTCCTTCTCCGCAAAAAGAAGAAACAATTGTTGCCTACAGAATTCCAAAGGGGCTAAAAAAGGAAAAACATCTGTTAGCAATTTAGAGTCAGCTTGCTGTTAACTTTGGCAGCAATAAATTCTCCGACTTCACCTGTTAATTTGGTATGTGCAATTCACATGAGTTACTACCCAAGAAAAGTCACGTAAAAACTCAACGGAGGGATAATTCGTCCATTGCTGTTTTTATTTGTTTACGGAAAAACTTTCAGAGACAGCCGATACCCATTGAGTGCGTCAAATAGTTTAAGTTTTTGTAAATAAAAATGTGTTTGATGTTTTTTAAATGTGGTTTTGCAAATCTTAATTTAGCACGAAAAACATATATATCTATCCATTCTATGTGTATGTGTGTACACAAATTTTAAAAAATTACATGTGTGTGTATATTCATGCATATTTATACACACAGACACATGCGCGCATGCGGACGCAATTATTTTTTTAATTTGGACCTTTTCCTTTTATGTTAGGCACAGTCTGTTACCTGGACCAAGGGGAGAAGTCCCCTGCCCGAGAGCGTTCTGAAGCAGCTCCTGTCTTCGAGTCCTCTTATACTCTCTCTCGCTTCCTTCCACCCTTCTGCCCCTTTAAAGCTCAGGTACTATTGTCGTGTGGGAGATGGTACAGAGCTCACAAATGGAGACCCCGAAAAATGCATCCTCGGGGACCTCCCAGAAGCAAATCCCCATCTCGGTGAGTATATTCGTACGGACCCTTAGGATTCGCATTTCATGAAGAATAAAGCCCACCTCATTTTACCTTCTCTTTTGAGAAGGTTGGTCCAAGAATCAGAGCTGGAAAATGCAGGATGTTCTAACATACACTTGCCTGACACACGACTTGGAAGAAGAAAAATAAGAGGTTTCAAATGCCTACATGTTACAGATCTGAGATACCCAAAGCCTCAGTTATCTATTAAAGCAGAAGACTTACTACAATAAATACTAGACAGAAAATGAAATTGTAACTGCACATGTGGCAGACTAATGATATTTTTGTTTTTTTCTTAATACTCCTTTAGTTTCTCCCCCAGCATGTATTATCTTTTTTCTGATTCTGAAGGTATTCTAAAAACAAGACAGGTTAAACACACAAAGCCCTATCTTACAGGATCTTAATGCTAACTGCTGAAGTTTGAGGCTCAACAAACATTAATAACATATGATCAGACATTCTTCAAAGTTAAACATTGGCTATCTACCGTACTTATTCATGTATTGGTCCTTGTATATTTCCAGCTTTGGGAGAGAAAAGGATTCCCCTCTCCTGGGGTCAAGAAAGACTGTTCATGACAGAAGTCCTTGAGCCTTTCTGTCCCTCGAGAGTCACATACAAAGAAAGGATCTGTTTCTAAGAGGGTCAGAGAAAGAGTGAACTGGTCAGCGGCCACTATGACACTTGGCTGCCTCTCTCCAATCAGTCTGGTGAGAGATGCCATTCTGTACAAACTAGAGGGACTACAGAGACGTGGAACAGGGTGGTCTGAGGCATGGCTGCTGTCTCTGAATATGAGCCAGAGTGATTACCCCAAGACTGCTCAGCACGCTGGAATCGGGTGTATGGAATGACCGAGAAGCAACATCCATGAGCAAACAAAGTGGGGCAAAGAAAGAGAGTGTGGACAAAAGGGGGGAGAGACAGAGGACATATGGAGGAATGAAAAACGAATGAATGGCTTTTGTGTGCGTGCGCACACGTGCGTGTGGCGGGGGAAGCAAGGGAGGGAAGAACAGCAGCGAGGAAGAAGGGCCCCGGTTGGGCTCTAGGTGAACAGGCCAGGCCTGGATGTAGCAGATGGTGGTGGTTGTGGCAAGGGGGGGTGAGGGGGGGCGGGCAGGGGAGGATACCAGAGACCCAAAGCAACAGACCTGTCAAGAAATGAAAGGGAGAATAAAAGGAGACTCTGGCTCTTTGCTTTTTGGTGGAGAGGAAGTCACACAGAGGGTGAGGCGGGCCCAACCAGGGGAAGAGCCCAGGGAGAGTTCCAAGTAAGACTGCAGCTCTGAGGTCAAACAGCCTGGACTGAAGCTCACACCACGCTTTTTACTGGCTGTGCGATCTTGAGCAAGTCACTCAGCTTCTCTCTGCCTCCATTTCCTGCATCTTCTTCAACAGGCTGTTGTGAGAAGCAAACAACCTGACACAGAGCCAGCACTTTATAGAAGATGTATTATTCTCACGTTATTGAATTACTTGAACTCGTGAAGTTCTCAGAAATCCCTGCTAGAGGGAACAGGTTCACTGATTACGTGGAAGGCAAATAAAAAGATTTCCTGAAACTTCAATAAAAGCAAACAAAGAAATCAAAGGAGAGAAATCACTGACTCCACAAAACATTCTTCGAGCTGCTGTATAGACGTAATAGCAAATAAAAAATAAGAGGGCAGGGCAGACTAAGGAAAAAAACCACACACTCCTTCTGATAGGCAGAGTCAACACCATGCCATATGTTCTGATGGAAAATAAGAAAACACGGGCAACAGAAAAGTGGGCAAAGCACATGACACGCAAATTTGCAAAAGAAATATAAAAGGCTAAAAACCATGAAGACTCCATCCAAAATATTTAATAATAAGGTATGCTTTTAGGAAAGGAAAATTATAGATCAGCTTGTAGCTCATCTTTCTGTGCTGGTTTTAAAAAACACAAGTGTGTTTATACTGCCTGTGTGTGTCTGCAGACACTAGGAGAGGGCTGAGGAGGGGGCGGGCTGGGGAGACAGGGCTCTTAACAGAGTCTGCCTCTGGGCAGCACAGTAGAACTGGGTGAGACATTCACTTTCGAATTATTAAAAATTAAGAAGGTAAGGAAGAAGGGTGCGAGGGAGGGAGAGATTTCAGGGGTAGGATTTTGGATGGATGATTTTTTTACTTGTTTTTTCAGAATTTTGCAAAAAAGGAAAGGAAGGAAAGCACTCACTTTTCCCTGGTAAGAGATGCAAATTGGAATGAAAATGAAAACTTTCTCCCATCACACTGACCAAGACTTTGCAAGGAACAAGGCACAGTGCTGGTGGGAAGCCAGCGCTGTCCCACAGCATTGAAGTGAATGAGAATTGGGACCACCTTTCCAGAAAGCAATCTGGGGCACACAGGAAGATACTCTTTAATTCTACTTCTAGAAATCTCTAACAAGGATTCTTCAGGTATATAGGGAAGACTTAAGAACAATGTAAATCATCACAGTGCTATTTATGAAAATAAAAAGCTGTAAATAACTTTAATGTCTGACAGCAATAAAATGGTTTAGCATTAGAGCATAGTTAAATGATGGAATGTTATATAACCACTGGAAACAAAGTTCCCCTTGTTCTGAACATGAGAAAGTGTAGAATTATAACATTATTAACAAAGCTACCTATACATAATGGTGGTCCTGAGTTTTTTAAAAAGTTGCATGAAAAATACAGAAAAATGTACAAAGTATTTCATTTTGTATCGACTTTTCTCACCCCCTTTTCTGTGCTTTTGTAATAATCATGAGTTCCTTTTCTAAGAGAAAGAAAAATCTGCTTTGAAAAAATAAAACAGCAGGGTTAGGGTTAAAATTTTAGTTTGTAGCTCTCAAATCTGGGCTTCAACCTTCTTTGCCAATAAATCTGGAGGAATGTTTCCACATACTATAGACAGATTTATATAATTTTCTAAGCTGCAAAGTTAGGCCCTAAGAATGTACAAGAAAAACAAACATTGAGTACTGCCCTTGGGAATGTGTTTATTGAGAACGACTTCTCCAAATGAACAATGAAATGGAAAGCATACTCCAGGTTTTTAAAGAAGAGCTTTTAGCAAAACTGGGAGTGAGTCACAGAGACAGCCAAAAAAAAAGTGGGGTCTACGGTCCCCCAGATCCTCCAACTCCCCGCAGCTTTCCTGCAGGGCTGGCTGCCATCTTTAGATGTACGGGCTCCAGACCAGAAAAGGAAGGAGGAGCTTACCCAATCACTGGGACTGTGTACAAGCCGAGTCTGCACTCCTGGGATAGAGAAAAGACAAGGCCCGTGACCCCAAAGATTAATGGCGACAAAATCAGAGAAGAAATTAAGAAACGTGCCATGAGTCAGGGCACAAGCTTAGAGGGCTGAGTCTGGCGTGGGGGTGGGAGGCGGTGTCTGAAGTCCAGGATCGGCACCCACTTGTGGAAGCACCACAGGGCAGGGCTCCTCGGGGGCCCCCTCCTCCTGAGGGTCCTCAGAAGGACCTGCGGACTTGGCGTGAGTGCTGGCTGTTCTGCCCTGCATGCAGGCTGTGCAGCCACTGCGTGGTCACATCTCAGGGCTGGTTTCCATCTCACGGCAGGGCCACATGGAAGTTCTGAAGCCCGTGGCAAGAGGCTGCTGAGGTTCACTTCTTTATTTCACCCATTCCCTCCCCCCCCAAATTCACAGACTTTGTTTCTGCTCCTGAGAGCATGGCCCTTCGCAGTCTCAAGGGCCTCACTTTCTGTACATCTGCTACACCTGCACCCTCAGGCCACCTGCAGCTTCACCACCACCTGGCATCATGCTCGGGCCCCGCTCTCCCTGTGCACAGACACCGTGCAGGGAACTCAGTGCTGCCTCTCAGTTCTAACCTCCACAGCTCCTAAATCTCAAGCTCTAGGCCCAAGTTTGCCATATAAGACCTAGTTCTCTGGTTCCCTATCTCCCGCTGTCGGTCACAATCACACAGTCATTCCCTTTGGACTGACCTCTTGTCAGCTCTTGGAACCGGAGCTACTCCAAGCATTTATCATGTTAACTCAGTTGTTCCGCCCAACCCTAGGAGGTAGGCATGCTCTTAGTACCCTCATGTGTCAGATAAGGAAACTGCAGCGTTAAGTAACTCACCCAGTGTTATAGAACAAATAAATGATGACTAGGATTCAAACCCAACAAGTCTGGCTGCAAAGTCCATGCCTTTTTTTTTTTTTTTTTTTAAGATTTTATTTATTTGACAGAGATCACAAGTAGGCAGAGAGGCAGGCAGAGAGAGAGAGAGAGAGAGAGAGAGGAGGAAGCAGGCTCCCTGCCTAGCAGAAAGCCCAATGTGGGACTCGATCCCAGGACCCTGAGATCATGACCTGAGCCAAAGGCAGAGGCTTAACCCACTGAGCCACCCAGGCGACCCAAAGTCCATGCTTTTAACATGCAACACAACTTTGGTAAACAGAAAAATGAACTCATTGTGTAAGTCAGAATTCCCCATCTTCTCATTAGCTGGACTTAAAACTTAGGAGTTTTTTTTGCAAATAGTTACGTAAGAGAAGATAGTTCCTCTCCTTATGCAATTAGGGACAAGGAAATCCTGTTAGTTCTTCTTCTAGACTCTTACCTACTCTGGAGTCCTTCCCCCTTGCTCCTGCCCAAACGCAGCCTTACGTCACATCTCCCAGTAGAGTAACAGCCTCGTTAGAAGAGAGCTGGTGTCCATTCCTGTCCCCTCTGGCCCAGCCTCCAAAACGCTCACACTGATCCTCCAAAAATCCATTATTCACACATTCATTCAAGCATTTACAAAACTGCGCCGTACGATCTCTGTAATAGGCATTCTGCCCATCTTTGTAAATCTGAACTGAAAAACATTATTATGACCTTCAAGAAAATCTCAGCCTCAAGGCTGTTTTCTAATTTTTACCCACCCTCACTCCATCGACCCCCCCAGTCCAGAAACCTTCCCTACTCCCTGTCCTTTGCACCAGGGTCCCCTAAACTGGCCACCCTGAAGCCAAATCTTCCAAAAAGATGTTCTGTTTGGGCACATGTGCTTTTAAGACTCGGACTCTGAAGTTCCTTAGCAGACAAGCAACCATGCTCTGGTTCTCTGCAGACATCGTCATTACCGACTCCTGGGCTCGCCGAGTTCACTGTCTGCTCTTCCAGCTGAGAAGGAGAACTTGAAATTGGTGAGCCAAGGCCTTTGCTATTTGGAATGACTTCCACTCTTCCCTCCCATTACTTCCCATTCCTGAGCCTCTTCCCAAAGATAATTTCCTACTCCTCCTGATTATGCTGTGGGGCTCAGTGAGCCCACTGCCCACCTTCCCTTCTCTGCCTGTCCGCATTTCTCCCTCCTCTAGGAGCTTTCTGTGCCCGCTGCAGGCTCACCTGACTTTTCGCTCTCTAATCCCTTCCACTCTGTACTGATTGGGGTATTTAACTACTGGACATGTCTTGTCCTTAAAAGACGACAAATTCCCAGTTTGAGATGTCTAGGATATATTTATTTTGCATCATTTTCATGTTTTTTAAATGAAAAATTGTGTTTGTTATAAAGTTTAAGCAAAAATACAGAAATATAAAGAAGGATAAAGATCACTGCAAACACCACTACTCAGAATAACCACAGTCTGCCACTGATTTTTTGGCAGATCCTGTTTTTGCCATCTTTCTATGAACCTACAGACACGTTTGGATGGCAAGACAGATGATGGGAATAATTTATAATACTGGGACAACGTATTGTTATTTTTTTTAGTATATGTGCTGCTGAAGTGAACACGACAATGTATTATTTTTAAACAAAAATTTAATGTTCAGTTTGAATTTAACATAAGAAACTGAAGTAGAATCCAGGGAACTGCCAACTTTCAAATAATTGTTTCTTCTCCACATGCTATATTAGTGCCTTAAGGATCTCTCTAAGGTTAAGCAAAAGACCATGAAGGACATTTTCCCAAGTTTTCACCCTGTTAAATGATATGTTCAGTTTTACACAGTATTGACTCTCTACCAAGAAAAATAGAATTAAAACTCATTGTCACCTACCATTCAATACCACCTCCTGTTTCTGCAGCTTATGTTACTTTTTTGCTTTATTAAAGTTGTAATATATGCAATCTGTTCTGCAATTATAATTGCCAAGTGTTGCATCTTAGATCTGGATATAAAATGGATAGAAATCTCAACAACAGACCACTAACACAACTTCTATAGTGCTGGGTCTTTTTTTTTTTTTTTTTTTTTTTTTTTCATTTTATTTTTTCAGCGTAACAGCTGGGTCTTTATTTTTACATCTATCTTGGTCAGCTAAATTTCATTAACTTCATTTTTTAAGAAAGTCTCATGATGAGTTCACTTATGTTTAAGGATGCTTCTTCCTTGCTGCCTTTGTACTTGAGTGTTTCTTGGCTGGAATATTCCTGTTCACATTTTTATTCTCTGAATGGTATGGCTCCACTGTTCCCTGGATCAGATGTTTCCACAAAGTCGGAGTGAGCCTGAGTGGGTGTTTCTCCATCTTCCTAACTTTGCACCATTGTTTATGTTTTAAGATCAGTAATTTAGCCAGGCTGTGCCTATATCCATTATTACATATCAATTTTTCCTATATACACAGTGTGCCCTTCCATTCCATAAATTCAGTTCAGCCCTCCTACCAGGACAGTATTCTTCTTCTATCTCTCTGAATACCTTCAGACCCATTTGTTGGGCCATTTACTGAAACACTCATTATTCTTACACTGGGCTGCTTTGTCTTCCTTTGTCCTATATCTAAATGCTTCCAGCTCTTCAATTTTTTCCTTCACACTCACCCTGATTATCTCAAAGCCTTTCTCAGGGTCAGCAATTCCATTTTTGGCAGCTGTCTGTAAAATGTCATTTGGATCTTCATTTAGTTACTTAGCTTTATCTCTTTTAATCTCATCCTAGAATCTTAATTTGCCTTTTAAAAAAACTCTTATTTTTTTGAGTACGTTATCTATAGTATGAAGTATTCTCAAAGTTAGGCTTTCTTCTAGATTAGAATCTTTCCCTGTCTTCCGTGTTCTACTCCTTTCATTCACTTTTACTCGGCATGTGTGTGTGTAGTACACGGTATGTATCAATATCAGCATAGTTAGAATGCTATTTTTTTCCACTGGGCATATAGTAATACATGAATAGCTCTGTTCTGATGTAAACTAGATAAATTCTCCTAAATACCTTTCCCACCTTGATTGTGGACCTGTCTGCTTTCACCTTTGAGATAAAACAGGGCTCGGTTCTGCTCTCCAGCACAGTGTGCAACTCTGTGTGCAACTACGCGCTCTCTTCTGGGCTTCCGTTGTACTAAGGCCCACTCACCTGAGCCAGACAGGCATTCCTCTCCTGTGCATTTGGCTTCTGCTTCCAACTCAGCAAGAGCAGGCCCTAAAATGGGTGTTGGGTGACAACTGGAGAGAAGAGACAGGTGATCTGCTTCTACTCCACCATCTTTGTCAGGAGGTAACCCGTTTGCTCAAGAACAGTTTCCTTTGAGAATGAAAGCTATCTGATGTCACTACAAATTACTTTAGTATCTCCTATATAATTAGAAGATAAATAAAACTTTCTAAGCACCTCAAACTCACAATTTATAAATGCAGACTCAAATGCATGATAACTAGGTCCCTTTGAGAGGTATGAAATACACATGTATAATTACTAGACCGATAACTGTGCTCTCAGCCCTAAATACAGGTTTTGTTCTAAGAGGCAAGAGAAAAAGGAATACAGACCTCGGCTGAAGGTACATCCTGTTTCTCAAAACAAATGTCTTCTTTCGATGCTTTGTGAATCTTCTTTTCTGAGGAAGATTTTGTGTCAGCCTTCTTCAAACTTTCACAGTTGTCTACTTCATTCTTGACAGGCACTTGCTGGTTATTCCCTTGAATAAATAAAAATGACTGAATCTCTAGCTAATTATTTCCATTCATGTTTCCATAATTAAAATCTCTTTCCTACACCAAGCCATCTACTCTAATGAGATTTAGACTTGAGGATTGTTCCTGACATTCATGATGTTCTAGGTATGTTTACCAGTAAAAATGTGCTTACATGAAGAGTTCTACAAACAGTCTTTAAAAGAGGTCAAGGAAAAAAGGTGAGGAGGTACCCCATTACTCACAGCACTATCATTCATAACAACGGAAAGGCCAAATGTCCATGGATGGATGGACAGAAGTATAGAAATGTGGTACACATAAAATGGAATACCATTCAGCCTTAAAGAGGAACAAATCAGTGCCCAGCACCATGACTATACTTAACACTACTGAACTGGACACTCAAAAACGACAGAGATGGAAAAGACAAAGCAATGAGATTCTGAGACATGCCACAACATGGATGAACCCAGAAGACATTATGCTAAGTGAAATGAGCCAGTCTCCAAAAGACTAACATTGAATGTTTCTACTTGTTTGAGGGAGCTAGAATCATCAGAGAGATGAAGAGTAGAATGGTGGTTACCAGGGGCTGGGGGGGAGGAAATATAAATACTTACTGTTTAACGGGTACAGAGTTTCTTTTTGGGATGGCGAAAAGGTGCTGAAAATGGATGATGGTAATGGATGATGGTGCAGTGTTCACTGTACAACACTGTGAATGTGTTTCATGACACTGAGCTTTATGATCACAATGGCAAATTTTATGTTATGTCTATTTTATCACAATTTTTTTTTTAAAGTTGGAGGGGGAGAGGGGTTAAGACTTGCCTTCTAGTCATGACTACATGACTACATAGCTACAAATTAGTTTTCAAAGTAAATCTCAAGCGGCCTGAGCTGCTTCAGTTTCTCCTGATTTATAAAATGCAAATGCCACCTTCTCTGCCTACTCTGACCGTTACAAAGATGAAACCAGAGGACGTATACAAGGAAAGGTCCCCATCAAAAACAAAGGACCTATTTCCGGGCAGGCCCTCTTTCCAAAGTCTGTGCTCACCTGCCCCGGGGGACCAGTGCCTACAAGCTGACAATGACCAACAGGCCAATCACATGGCAAAAACTGGTGCAGGTAGAAACTTCACCTGAAAACAATGATTCTCCCGCTTTCAAGTGACTTCACTCATCAGTGTATTTCTTCTTTGATCCCTTACTTCAAAATAAAGTCAAATAAACTTCAACCCCACCCCACAGTAACTGGCTTCAGGGTCCTAATAGGAAACAAAGTATTGCAACACCTACTCTTTTTTTCTTTAACTGAGAATTCCCTTACCATACCTGTGCAGTCTGAGAAAGTTTAGATGATCACAGTACAAAGATTTCACAGCAAAGCAGGCTGCAGGCTCTGGTGAGATGCCTGCCTGAACGGACCTTCTGCAGAGGCTCCAATCTGCTTGGGGCCCTGGGGCAGGGAGGGTCTCTGCCCACAGAATGAAAGGAGCAGTCAAATCCCCTCCAATTCTGAAACTCTGAAGCCGACCTCACTCAAAGCATGATCCATACATTTTGCCAATAACACTGACAAGTAAGCATACTTTTATTTTGTTAATGGAAAATAGTGTAAGTATTACATAACTATAAAAACACTGGGAAGCATTAATTCCTCTATGACACAAATTGGGTGTTAAGACACCTACAGAGGAAAACATCCACCATGATGAAGTGGTAAAGGAAAGAGCCAAGAGCCAAGGTGACAGGGTCCGAAACAGAAAAATAAATCATAACTAAGGACATCACATGGATTTTGGAAACCATACAGATGAAACAGAACACATATATTCTCCCCAAAAATGTGCCACTAAATTTCCTAGAGTCTTAATTCATAAAAAAATTGATTTCCTTGAGCTTTTTTCAGGCCAAGAACAGCACCAAAAGTATTAGTCATTAAACTTTCTCAGGAAAGACCTGAACTTAATATCCAATACTGAACTACCCCCACCAAAGGGGTAAAACACAAACTCTTAGTAACGCCTTCCATGGGGCTGGGAATCAGGACCAATAGTAAAAGGAATTCTAACAAATTCTTCATTAAGTCTTTGACAAATTCTAGCATAACAATATCCAAGAATTTAGAAATTTTGTGAGTATATCCTTTGTTTAATAAATGGAAGCCAAGCCATGTCATCTTATTAAGCATGATTACTTATGGCATTATACAATTTTCTCACACCCATCTCACAGAGTCAGTGTTTGAGACATAAAGATAAAAAGGGAATAAAACAAATAACAAGTGAACTCACCAGAATCCTGCTTAAATTTCTATGGTATCAAATCCAATCAAGTTTATTTTGAGCAAACTGCTAATCTTCAAGTTATTAGTTTCTATAAGACCATGAGGCTATATTTTTTAATTTCTCAAATACTGGTATTTCAGAATTTGGAGGTATCTACCGAATGCAGTGAAATCTTTCATGTACTGTTAATTCCAAGGCTTAGGGCATTATTAAATTTAAAAGCTTATTATCCTTCATATTAGTATAAGCAGAAAGCAAGAAAATAATCTAACTATTCCTCTATTCCTCTTTTGTAAAAGGCGAAAGATTTATACGATCTGAAGAGAAACCAGAGTCTATTCCTCTTTTGTAATGCTGAGGCCAGCCGCTTATCTTTAGCCTTAATTCCAGAGCTAATTACTCTGTAATTATGTAATCAAAATAATACAGATCTAGAATTCTGATTGCACAATTAGAAAATAATAAGTATTTGAAAAGAGACATATTTAAATGATTATTTACATGACATATAAAGCTTTACTCTTGTCAGGTGCTCAAGAGACTCTGGAACACGTAACAAATGTTTGAAAAACTGAACTGTTGTTTGACAGGTGGATGCCAAAAACAAGTGTGTGAAAACAGAGCTCTGAAGCATCTGTCAACAGACTTCATTTCTATGGGGAATTTTAATTTATGATTTATCACAGGCCTCTCAGAAGAAGGGCAGAGAAAGCACAGGAAAGGGATAAGCACATTTCTGTTACTCAGAAAATATTCTGTGTTTCTCAACAAAAAAAATGAGCAAGTAGCACCGGGCCCACTAATACATGCTGTGGAACGTTTTCTTCTCACACGATATGTCACCCTCAGGAAAAATAAAAAAGCCTCAGAATAGCAGACACAGTTCCTCAGGTGCCTCAAGGACATCTGTCAGGTTAATAAAATAACTTCAGGTACTCTTAGGAAACCAACTGCCTGCCCCCTTCCCCTTTTTCCAAAGGCAATCTTATCACTAGACTTGTTTCTACGGGAAGATTTGCGTCAGTTAGGAAAAACAGCTAGGACGTGGCAAACACGCTGGCTGGTTTCCCCTGAGCAAAGTGAAGATCCCTGTTCTGGTGGGGGACACGGAAAACGAAATGCAGGAACTGAGGATTCCTGCCATCGGCTGGGCGAAGTTCAGCTACTAAGACTGAAGCTATTTTCTTCAGATTCTAGAATGATTTTAAGATGGAAATACGTTTTTCACAAAGTAAAAAAACACTTCTCAAAATAAAAAAAAAAAGAACTAAAGCTCAAAGTTGGAAGCGAAAACTTGGAAAGTTCTCATGTATAAATGGTTTCCTCATCCTTGAGCATTCTTCACACATTATGGATTCCCTGCCGATTATATATGCCTGTTCACCATCTGCCAGTTTATGACAATGCTTTCCTTTAAAATGTGAAAAAAGAACCCCAGACACTTGATGTTACTAAAAAAAAAAAAAAAAAAAAAAAAGCACTCCACATCCTGCCTTCAAACTATTCCTCTATTCAGTCCTTTCTTATTTTTAACATTGCCAATTCTTTAAAATGTTTAAATTGTAAAATGATGGCAGGCAATATGTTTAGTTTTTTAACCTCTTTGATATTTCCTAGACTAGTGCTATGAATGGAGAACAGAACAAAATGCATGTCAGTGAGCGGCTTTCCCTGTGAGGACTCTCCTGCCGACACTTTCATTCTGGAGAGAAACACAGCCCTGTGAATTAGCACCTTTGAATGCGTTGGCCTGAACCTGGTAGGAAGCCAAAGTTCTTTCAACGATTCTTATTTGATCTGATCAACAATCACTCTGACGGCACTTAGCATGCTACCGATCCCACCAAAGAGCAATTTTAAAAGACTTCTTATGGGGAGATACGTGTTTCCGTTTAAAACACAAAGAGGCTAGTAATCTGTACCGGAGGGGAAGATTCTGGGCAAAACCGCCATCTATGGTGATAAAAGCAAATCATGTGTTTCTGGACTCCCATATTAAGTTTACTCACACTTGCGAAAGTGCTAATACTCGGGGTCATCAAGGATCAACTCTGGGCATTAAATATCGGTGTTGGATGGGAAAGTCTCAAAGCACAAATTCAAACTCTCAGACCCACTCCGGGCCTGCAACTCGGTTCCACACCTCCACATTTCAACCACTTCAGAGTACTACAATGCAGCAGAAGGTCTTTCCCCCGATCTGTCCACAATGCCACCGCCACGGTGTTCGGAGCCACATTCATGCAGACAACTCAGGGATACAATGAATCATAGGAGCACCCCGAACAACTATGATTTTAAGTCTGTGTCAAGGCAGCTGAGGTCAAATACTGTGCTTGGGCCTCAATGGCAGAAAACACAGAAAAACCCAGTAGGACTCACCCCCTAATTTCACCCTTTCGCAAAGGTTTTGTGGTCTGGCCCTACAGAAACGGAATGAGAGGCACCCTGTGCGCCCCACTGTGAAACATGCTTGGACAACGTACGCTAGGATGTCATTTGAAGATCTGGTTGAAAGCATCACTCCGAGTGTGTCCTCCCACGCCGAGTGGCGAGAACACGGCGGAGGCGGGGGTGGAGGGGGCACTGCTGACTCGCAAACGGGGGTCCGCCTCGAACACACACTGAGGCTGGGGAAATGGTGCGATCCGGCTGGAACGAGAGGCACCAGGAATACAGGTGCAGCTGCCTAAACCACGTTCCGCCTGAGGGCACTCCAGCTTTCTTTCCAACGAGAGAGGTCCTCTTATGGAACACTTATAATTCAGTTTGGGTTTTTAGTTAAATGCCTAAAGCTCATCAGAATTGGCCCATCCATAACACTTTTTACCTTCTCTCCAATAACAGAGAGTATAAATATGAAGCTATTTCTACTTAGATGTTTCAAGTAAGAGCAAAGGTAACTGGCTTTTCCAGATTAAAAAGTGTCAAAAATCTGACTTTTTAAAAAAAGACTTATTTATTTGGGGGAGGGGGTGCAAAGGGACAGGGAGAGAGAGAATCTCAAGCAGATTCCCACTGAGCATGGAGCCCGACATAGGGCTTGATCCTAAGGCCCTGAGATCATGACTTGAGCCAAAATGAAGAGTCAGATGCTTAAATGACTGAGCTACCCAGGTGCCCCCCAAATCTTTTAATGGGTGCAGAAGGGTGCCTATTAAAATGGTCAGAATGGCCAAGAAAAAATAAGCACCGGCTCTTATGCCAAAGGCCAAAGGGGTCAGTTACAGCTTAATGACGATTTTACATGTGGGTGGCTTTCTGAGTCTCGTCCTGCTTATGTTCACTAACTCTATTTGTTGTGAGAGAACATCTGTCTTCTTTTAACCAAGGGACACAATCAGAGAAGCACCAAAGCCAGGAAACACGAGATGGTAGCAGCTGTTAAATATAGAAAGTTGGTAAGTTTTGTTCGGTCAGAAATATTTTATGGGCTGATTAATTTTCACCTAGAGTCTGCAAATCCATGATAGAAAATAATTAAAAACAGCATCCATATCCTCCCAACAATAAAATGCGACATTCACATCCCTCTCAACATATGTAGTAAAAATAAAAAGTAAGCTTCTTTACCCACGACATTTTAAAACTGTGGAGCCTCATCTTCAACTTCTCATTTTACAAACCATATTTCAACATTTTTACCTTTGCTAAAAATTTGTGCGTGAACTAAAAATGCAGCATTCGGGATTAAAATTGAAGTCACAGGTGAGATCAAATTCTGTAACAAACAGATGGAAGACAAACCGGAAAAAAAGAATCATCCAGGAGGATGAAAAGATTACCATTATTTTTCCTGGAAATCTCTGGCAAGTCTGACTGGTACTGAGGTGAATTTCTTGGCAAGTGATTTTCAGGTAGTTTCTTAGAGGTCTTCAGAGGACAGAGCTCTCGTTCCTTGAGCTCAGCTATGTTTTCTGAAATTTTAATGTCCGTTTCCTTAGGAAACATACATGTCTGTATTCCCTCCTTCATGTGACATTCTGAAGAAGTGTTATTGATAACAATTGTGTTTTTCAGTGTGTTTTCCTCTTTATTCAGTAAGTTTTTAGAAAGGGTTAAATTCTTTTGCAGGTCGACGCTGATGCTACTTGCATACTTGAGGCTGATCCAGTTCTCCCCCATGACTTCAGTGCACACGTCCTCCTTCGGGGCAGACAGGGAGCTGCCCAGGGCTGGAGTCTGTTTCTCCTCAGCAGCGGCGCTGGCACTGCTGGTGACGGACGGGCTGGGTTTGTGTTTGCTGTAATAGACTGAACACTTATGCTTCTTCTGAGAATGACCGTAGGTAGCTGGGCTCCTCTTTGGGGCATTCTGGATCCTGCTTTGTGGAGTGTTCACCGGAAGGCAGCTTTTCCCTCTGCCTTTATCGGAGGTGCCGTAGGTATCGAGAAAGTTCTTACAGTTGCTTCTGAATTAAAAAGAAAGACATTTAACAGAAAGCCAAATGGAATCAAACCCTACCCTTCTGGTTCGAGACCCAGGAGAAAGAAGTATATTAAGGGGTCCTAGCTCTCCTCCTTCCAAAGGCCCATGAGTTTAACAAACTAAGTCCGTCTATGAAGTCTATCTTATTGTAAAAATGGCTATAGCTGCCACACCATGACTTCAAGAAAATTTTATGAAGACAAACCTGGAATCAAGTATTAATTTATATTATCTCAAAATCAGAACCGAGTAATATCAAAGGATGAACACACACACATACACGCACAACAAGAATTCTTACTTGTGAGAATGGGAGCTAATTACATCCATCGGATTATTGTTTTGCTGTGAAGATGAGCTAGCATTTTGCCTCTGTCTTGTTTTCATGAATTCCATAAGAATGTACTGTGCTTGTTGGAAGGCTATTAAAATTACACCCAACAGGGACAAACTGAGGAAGAAAGCAAGGAGGTTCATTACTGCATGGTCCTGACCGACATTAAAAAGACCGGCTCTCTTACAGAGGAGCAATGAGTGGTTGATGCAAAAGATCTAAAAATAGAGCACTGAATTCCATAAAATGTATCACATCATAATTCTGATGTGACTTAAAGATTTAAAAAGCTCCAAGTTCCTAAAAATGTGCACATTTATAAGTTTGACATTCTAATTCCATTTTCAAAGGCATTTTCATGATAAAATTACTCCAGAAAGGTCATCCTAGTCTTCCAATCTCAAACTGCCACTGCGCCAAGCCAACAGCAGTAACACCCATATTTTCCACTGCGACTGCTAAGGGAAGTATAGGGAGCACAATGATCTCTTACACTTCTAAATCCTGTGACTCTCCTACAGTAAGTTTACTATTATCTTAAAACTCATCAGTTACTACTCTACTTCACGTATGTTGAGGTTCACAGAGCCATGTAAATTCCACTCACTTCACAGGCTTTGAATATGCTGTTTGATGATTCATACGCTTTTTACACCCAAGCAAAATACATTTTCATGCGGCTCTCCTGAAGGTTGTAGCGTACCTGACAAAGAAGACCGTAAGCCTCCAAAATGACTCCTCCCAGCTGGGTCCTGGAACCACATCTGCACACAAGGGCAACAGGTGATGAGGGAGGGTCACATTGAGAGTGAAGTGAAACTCGAGGTCTGCTGCGGTTACAAGCGTCAGCTCGCGGATGACCCAGGAAGAGGTAAAGTCTGGAGTAAACCTGATAAGCAAAGATGCATCTTTATGAACTTAAATTGCTTTAATTTTAGGCACAAAACAAAATAATCACAACAGCAGCCATAGTCCTTACTTACAATAAATGTTTATATAAAAACAACTTAACGTGTCTTACCAATGTAAAGAAAGGTTTTCTTCCCCCACATTATTAAATGCACCACAAAACCTAAGTGAGGTTAAAACCCAATGCTTACACGATGCTGATATCCCGGGATGTGTTTGGGGCCAAGGAGAACTGACGACAATCTAGCACTTCGAATCCATAACCTTGGCAATTATACCCATTAATTTTCAGAGATGTCACAGTTATAGGAAGTGGTCCAATATTCTCAACTTTAAAGTTTTTTGTAATAGATAAAATTTGCTTGCTGTCTTTCAGTTCTAGTGAGGATAAAAAGTGATTATTTAGTATGTATGAATTGCAAAATTTATTCAGAATAATTTACTGAATCAACATTAACTGAATCAATAAACCATGACCAATTTAATAATATTATTAAAATGTGAAAAAAAATTCAATGTAAGCTCAAAGTATGACTTCTATCTAATTTCTAGAACAGTCATAGATTCTCTTAACACTACCAGGATACAATAAAAACATTTAACAAGTCAAGATTTTTCTTAAGTTAAAAGACCTTCCTAGGTACCAAAAGTAACCAGAATTTCTTCTTTGTTCTTGTACTTATTAAAAGTTAAGGTTATAAGTTTATTCTTCTCAGAAGCCAAGTAACTGGGATACCCCTAGATACCATGCATGCTTTACTCCTGGGATCCTCATATTGAACAGGGACCGGTTAAGGGCACGGGTCTGTGCTTCTAAAAACACAGTTCAAATACCCACTACATTCAAAGGGTAAGTCACTAAGTCCCTGCAAAAAAGTGAGACCATATTTTATATGGGAAGCTTAAAAAACACACACACACACAATTTTAAATTATTCCTATAAATTTATAACCTGCAATCTTTTCCATATAACAACTAAAATTTTATCTAGTTCTGTAGTTTTTATAATTTTCCTTAATATCATCTTTCAAGGTCAACTCTAGATTACTGAATGAATGAATAAAAAAGTAAATACTTTGAATTTTGAATGCAAAAGGTCAGTAAATCTTTTCAAACTCAATGCTCAATTAGCATAGTTTTCTTAAAAAAGAAATTCCCATTGGGCATTAGATAGTGCTACAAACTATCCAATACTTTCACCAACCAGCTTTCTCTATAGGATGCATGGTGTTACACTAAAATGTTTTCAGTGTGTTCCAGAAATTCAAGATAACAGGAAAACAAGGAATTTACCAAAAACATTTTACATCTATTGTTTGATTTTTGTCTTGGTTCCTGAGGAAATTCTTGTAACTAATATAAATAATTTAGAAGCATTTGATTTAAATACATGCACAATTTAGAAATTTCTAATGCAATGTTTAGATAAGTTTCCAAATCTGCAATGTCTAATACAGTAGCCACTAGATATACATGGCTAAAATTAAAATTAAGTAAATTTAACAGCTCACATCAGCTATATTTTTATATGCTCATTAACTACACTTGTCTGCTGTCCTGGGTGACACAGATAAGGAGAATTTGCATTACTGCATAAAGTCTACCAGTTAGCAGATCTTTACTCTTCTTGACATTCATCATTTTGGTGTGATTTTTTTTTTTTTATGAAGATGTAGCTGATCGTCAAACTGACATTTCATGCTATTTATCTTAAATATCCATCACTATGCTGATAATTTAGCAATTATACTTCTTATACAGGTATCATTTAAGTTGGATTAAATATCTAAGGCTATTTTTCTAAGTAATACTAGCCTATCATATATGCTCTAATGTTAGCCTGATTTAATTATCTGGATCAATGCCATGAATTTACTATCAATTATGGAATCCTTTGGCCCTTGCCTTTAGCACCAAGCCTTCCCCATCAGAGAGCCACGCGCATGAACTCACGTCGCCGGCAGTCCATCAGCGTGGACTCAGGCACCTTGAATCGGAGTGAACCTCCTGCACCTGGAAGCCTTCCACCCACTTTCAGTAACTCTCTGGCTCCGAACCCTTCCACAGCAATCATGTCAATAACCGTCAAGTTATTCCTATGAGGCAACACATACAAACATAAAGGCATTACAACAGAATCATAAGACATAGTGCATTTGGACTTAAACACTCCTTGCTGACAAGAACAATTATAACGTTGTGAAAGAGGAAATCAGTTTAAATAGCGCGGTACCTCTGGCCATCTCCTGGAATTAGAGGGTGTCCATGGGCAATGGAAGCTGCCCGAGCACAGGTAGGTTGAGGCTGCCCACAGCAAGAACGAGTGAACGCTCTTTATCACTCTCCTACCCTGGCCTGGGAATGCAAAGCCATGTTTTTCTAATAATCAGCTACCAGGGTGGTGACTGGACTTCCAAGAGGGAAAAAAAACCAAAACAAACAAGCAAACAAAAAAACAAATTGGGGGAAAAAAAACCTGAAAAATTGGAGACCTCTGAGAAATATTACCAAATTTAGACTACCTGACCAAAAGTGCTTATAAGAGTGAATGAAGGAGTTTACACTGTAATCCTGACTATAGGAAATTCTGCTTTGGGGATAATTCTACAAATAGAATTCTATTTTTTATTGAACCAAAGATTTATAATGTCTCCCCACAAATAACCTGTACCTACTCGAGTTCTTAGTCATCAAACACAAATTCAGACTAGCTTTGCCTTCTCAGTAACTCAAAGCATGATGGCTAGGACATAAAAAGTTAAATGGACAGATGTTTAAATGATGCAGACTAGAGTGAAAGCCAGTCCTCATTAACATAAATACTGTAGAAGCAGAGAAGGAATTCATGCCTAATTATGCAAAATACACCAATATCTTTGTATCTTTACCTAAAGATTTAAGAATCCTTTCACCATTAAAAAGGCTTTAAGTTATGTTATGTTATTGTCTACAGAAAAATACTATCAATACAGAAACATCAAAAATAAATTAAGTACTCTAAATAATTTAGACTTTTCAAAGTCAGGACAGTTTAACCTGGGATAAGGTAAAGTTGATCTCTGCACTTCCCCGGACCTTAGGTTTAATGAAAGACACTACAGGGCATGAGAAGTTAAAATGCTTAACACAACACACTCCTTTAAAAACTTTAGTACATTTTCCTTTTTCAGGGCACTCACTTGTAGAAAAAACTCATGTGATATATTAAAGGAAGCTCAGAATAAGAAAGTCTTTGCCAGCTGATCTGATACTAGAAAAGCTTTAAAAGAAACTAAAATGTCATTTATTAAAAATTAGACTTCTCACCAATGCAGAGAACATCAACATAGATCTGTATTTACTGTAAATTTTTGAAAGAAGACTCTCAATACAGACTACCTAAAGATATAAAAAGATTTAACAATGAAAAACATTAGGTGCTTAAATCAGTTAGCAACCTCTGTCATTTAAAAGAAAGAAAAAGAAGTTTAAAAAAGCCAATGGACTCAATAATCCTTAGTCCATTGTCCTCTGGGGTTACAGAGAATTGCACAAGCAAGGCAGCTATGAGAGTGGAGTAAATCCAAACACTGTGGAATGAAAAAGTACATAGGAGTGTTTCAATTACTTTTCGTGTGTATGTGTGTGTGTGTGTGTGTGTGTTTTCTGTTCTTGGAGATAGCAGCAGAGGAGATGGTAAGCAAAATACATTGTGACTCTTGGGGAGAAGGGAGTGCAGCCTCCACCTGACAAGGCCAGAGGCCCCACAGAAGTAAGCATAGAGCCTCAGGCAGCCTTTACTCTTCCTGCCTTGCAACACAGCCTCATCCCTACCCGCCCGACAGAGATTAATGTCAGCCCTTAACTAAAGAGACTACGTATTCTTGAGACAACGGGACTGGGATGGATGAAGGGATGGGAAAGAAACGGGCTCTGGGATGGGGAAACACCTACCGGATTAGTATGAGTGATGTAACTTTCCCATAGTCAGCTGGCATGAACACGACACCGACCCTTTTCATCTCCAGAGGCTGCAAATGTAAATGGAGGATACCAGCCCTGGACTCCTCAGAATGCATACCCTGCAAATTTAATACGTGCAACTCAGTGAATCCTGTAAGACAAACTTCTGTCTACATGCATTTTTGAGGATGACCGCGACGGCTCTTCTTTTAATGTCCAGATGAGACTACCGCTGTCGACCCTCTGAGCTTGTTTACCCTGAGAGCTCACACCAATAAGCAGCTCCTGAACCACAGCTGAGAAGTGTAGGCAGAGGATGCAGGACAACCTGCCACGGATGTCCGAAAGGGGATTTGCTTCCTGGCTCAGAGGGGACTTGTGGCCGGAAGCAGCCTTCTCTGCCAAGATGCTCTGACGGTAACACATCCCTTGGAAAACAGACCGAACAGCCCCTGCTTGAACGCTATGGGGAGCAGACCAGATACCTCTCTACTGCTGGACACCCCCACATTTCTCTTTCATACTGAGGTTCAGTTTATACAGAAACCATCTTTTATTACATTCGGTCTCTGCACTCAGGAGAAAGATCTCTCTTCACATCCTCCTTGACTTTCCACAAGATTAACTCTGACTAGATCTTGTGTTCTGAATTTAGCATCCAAGATTGAGTTCTTCATTATTTTTCTTCTTTCCACTGCTTTCCCCAGCTCCTTCTCACTAAAAACAATTTATTAATTTCTCAGGGCTACAATCATACAATCTGCACGGTAACAATGTATTCTTAATTTTTCAATGTGTTTTATCCTGAGACTGATGCTGGCATGTCCCCATGCTGAGAGAAGAAATAGGGATGGTACTTGATTCATGTCCATTAGAAGTATAAACTTCAAGAGGGGAGACACCCGGCTTTACATAGATCTAATATAAATATTGAATAAAAAGCTGATGATTTTTAGTATTAAAACTCTAATAAAAACACTCTTTATTAAATAGTTCTTATATGCTGGGCACGAGAATATGATAAGATCTATAAGATGCTGAACATTCCATAAACCTTACTGAATCTTCTAGCATTATTATAAGCAAGATAGAGGAGGCTATAGAGAGGTTAAGAAATCTGCTCAGGGTCACATAGCAAGCCCATGTTATGATCCTGGGTACAGAATCCTGACTGTGCAATTCCCCCTGCTTTTCACTAAAGGCACTACATTTCTAAAAGCACACCAACATCATTAAAACACATGCCTTTCTTTACATGATAGAGTTCTAATAAGAATTTTGAGTTAGGGCGCCTGGGTGGCTCAGTGGGTTAAGCCGCTGCCTTCGGCTCAGGTCATGATCTCAGGGTCCTGGGATCGAGTCCCGCATTGGGCTCTCTGCTCAGCAGGGAGCCTGCTTCCCTCTCTCTCTCTGCCTGCCTCTCTATCTACTTGTGATCTCTCTCTGTCAAATAAATAAATAAAAAATCTTTAAAAAAAAAAAAAAAGAATTTTGAGTTAAACTCTAAGTGTCTAAAGGCATTCATATTATTCTTGATGGTAACAGAGTCCTTGATGGCAAAAGGTGTGCCTTTTGTTTCCTTGGGGAACCTTTGATTACAGATGGAAAACTTTTTCCAAATGAGTTGCACCATTTGTTCAAATTTGAACAGAACATTTATACGTAAAAGGAATTTGGCATTATTTTTGGAATCTGAAATTATATATGGTTCAATCACTGGGGCAAAAGATGTCTTAGTATTTTGGGCAAATTTACCTCCCAATGGCTCTGGGAGACTGCTCGGTGGAAAGGAGGATGAGAGGGAATGAGCACCAGCAGGCTTGCTAACAAAAACAAGACCGGGCTGCCGCCTAGACCACTTACGAAGAGGAAGAACATTTGCTGTCATGTATTTCCTATTTTAAGTCTCTGTTAAAAATCCACTTAAAAACTTGCTTTGATGAGTTTTATCTCTGAGTTGGAGGTTATTTGTTTTCCCTCTTTCTGTTATCCAAGTTCACCTAGAGTCAACAGTGCATCTTCAGAGGGTTAAGTGCGGAGAAAGAAGCAAATACCCAAGGCATTTACATGTGTGTGTGTTAGAAATATAGTTGTGTGCCTGTGTGTGCCTGCGTGTGCGTTTGTACTCATTTAACAGATGCTCTGTGTCTGACTTGATCTCACACATAAGATACTTGTAAGGAAAACACTCAGGTCCGTACAAAGAGCCACAGAACTACTGAGCGGAAACGAAGAAACAAGGCTGCCAAGTCCCCAGACAACATCCTTACCGTGTGACGTGTTTACTCCTCCTCCTAAGTACTTGTGCAAGACCTCATGAGTGCCCAGGGCCTTAAGTATTTCAGAGAAATCCTTTTTTACAGATGAGGTGAACATCACAGAAACTGGGTGACTTGCTCAAACCATGAAGCCAGTTTGGTGGGAGAAGATTTTTTTTAAGCGTATTTTTACTTTATGTGGCCCTAAAAAAATTGGATGGGGACTCTAAAAGAACTGTAAATTCCCGGGTCTCAAGTTTTATGGTTTTCTACATAGCCCTGATTCAATTGTTATTTCTTCAGTCACATGAATCCAAGCTATCAAATTAAAATGATTTACAGGCTAACATGAACCGTGCAGCTCCTGCTGCAGCCATTAATTGGAAAAATCTGCTATGTATGCTTTATGTCTAAAATATAAAAACAAGAAAGCCGCATATATTATTGAAAGACACTTGAAACACTAATCAGTAAAGCCCATACACTATGTGGATAGTTTGTTTAGCATTCCTTTTCTATTTTAAAGAGGACATCCTACCCGGTAAGGGCAAGCTTTGGTGAGCTGGAATTCACCAGTTGTGAAATTAATCATCTGCATATCGGTGCCAAACCTATAAAGAGAAAAAACGTTTGAAATAACATTCAGACTGCCAATAAAGAAAGACTAAGATGTGTGCACATACACCTATTATGTGAGCCCATCTATTTGCATACACAATTCACCCTGTCCTGGCACTCCCATGTCCCACCCCCAGAATTGTATCTGGTGTACTGTGAGTGCTCAATAAATATTGTTGAATGAATGACTTTGGCAGCACAGAAAGTAAAGAAGCCTGTGGTAAAAAAGTTCTAAATATGAAGCATTTTTTTTCTCCAAATGGTCCATCCGGAACCTGACAGGAAGTGACTCTCAACCAAGGACAATTTTATCTCCCGGGGGGATGACTGGCAGTATCTGGAGACATTTTGTTCCCACAGATAGGGAGGTCCTACTGGCACCTCTTGGGGAGAAGCCAGGGGAGCTCCTAAACATCCTCCGAAACACAGGACAGTCCCTTCCCCCCCAAACAGAAAATCATCTTGTCCAAAATGTCAGTAGTGCTGAAATTGAGAAACCCTGGGATCAGAGTAGGTTCTACTAAGCCAAGGAAGGAAACATTCTAAGTGAAACTGTGATTGCTTCATAAAAATCATGCAGAACGTGAATATCTAACATCTTTCAGCCATGAATGAAAAGGATTATATTTTCTTTTTTAACACTCGATTAAAATGTACTAACATGCTACACCCATTTTCTTGAATTGCCCAGAGATCATTGTGATTTAGATTCTAAATTTTAGGAGTATATGTGGGAAAATCACAGTTGTAAAGATTCCCTGGCCAAAGAAAATAGTATCTGCTTGGAACTAGCCTTGACATAGTAACAGTGAAGCTGCCACATGGTGCCACATGCTGACCAAGAGAAGTGCCATCTCCATTGAGGCCTATGCCCCGAGGAGGTGGGGATGCAGGTACCAGGATTAATACTGTTTACACCCACATACAGATTCCAGGTGAAAAATGTGAAGGACTTGGAATAATCCTGAGTTGTAACAGCATTTCCCAAACCCTGTCAGAAAGTCTTCTACCGGGCGCTTTACCATTTATGGAGCAGGCGCACTGCAGCCTCAGGCTTAGGATACGAGGAGAGAGGCAGGAGCTGCATGGAGACTGGCCAAGAGGAAGGGTTCTTCACCACAAAGTACTTCACCTAGATACGGGGGAAAGGCAAATCAAAACCCAGAGAAGGACATGGCCCCTGAAATAAGCCTGCAAAAAATTCATAACCTGAATATGATCATGAGGCACCATCATGTAAATCAAATCAACCGGCATTTTAGAAAATAAAGAGCCTGCCCGCTTCAACCATGTCTCTGCTATGAAAGACAACAAAAGGTTCAGGAAGACTACAGGTGACAAAAAAGACACAATTACACAATTCAAGATCCTGAACTGGATCCTGAACTGGGGGGGGAAAAAACCAAAAAAAAAAAAAAAAAACCTACCATAAAGTATGTGAATGGGATAACTGGGAAAATCTGAATATAGACTGCAGACCAGGTAACACTATGCTGATTGATGTCACATTTTCCGATTCTGATAATTACACTCTGGGAATGCATGTGGGAAGATGTTCCTGTCCTTAGGAAAATCCCATGAAAAGTGGAGGTAAGAGGGGCACAGCACGTGACACTCTTGAGTGTCTCACAAACGTGCGTGTGGTATGTATGTGCAGAGAGAGAGAAGCAATGATAAAGCAAACGTGGCAAACACAGAAAACTGTGAATCCCGGTAAAGCATGATCAGGAGTTCTTGGTAGTATTTGGGAAACTTTGAAGTTGAAATGGTTTCAAAATGAACATCTTTTGGAGAGTCTTCAGATGCCGCCCCTAAGAAACCCAGTGAGTGCCTCACAGCGTGGAAATCATCACCCAGACCACATGTGATGCACACAGCTCTTTGGCAGTGAGACTGGGGACACACATGGAAGCCTGCTGCTGTCCCTTCATTGCCTGGGCCTTCCTCTGGGCCTCCCTAGCTCCTCGAGGGAGACACACACGAGGGAGGGAGTCGGCACATTTAGGACAGAAAGCAACATGATGGTGGAGAAATGACTTAAAAAAAAAAAAGGCACCTGGGTGGCTCAATCAGTTAAGCATCTGCCTTCAGCTGAGGTCATGATCCCAGGGTACTGGGTTTGAGCCCTGCATCAGGCTCTCTGCTCAGCAGGAAGCCTACTTCTCCCCCTGTCTGCTGCACCCCTGCTTGTGCGTGCACACGCTCTCTCTCTCTCTCTCTCTGACAATAAATAAATAAAATCTATTAAAAAAATTTTAAATAAAAAATAAAGTCTTAAAAAGATTTATTCTGTTGTTCATAGCTGAACACTTTCTTGGCAGATAGACTGTGAATTGAAAACAAATTTCAGAGTCTGTTTCGACTTTTACTCATTTTGTTCTTCTGGTATCTCCCTACTAAGTGCACTAAATAGCTTACGTGTGCCACTTAAAATGAATTTAAATTATCTTTGGCTCTGAACAGTATTCTCAAGGTGGAAAGACTGGTAACTCAAGAACCCAAGAGCTGAGGCATCCCTGACAAGGAGACCCGCGACCCTCACCACAGTGCTCCTCAGGGCAGTTGCGCTGAAGTTTAACACCAGGCTGGGCTCTGCAATCAAACGAGGCAGAAGGAAAACAAAGGGTTCTGACTCCTTGGATTTCTTCAAGCGACCAAACCGAGTCATTCCTAAAACAGTCCTCCTGTGTAATTCATAAAGAAAAAAATCACTTTGAAAAATCATTTTGACATAGAAAAAAATGAAATCACTAAATATCAATCCCACTAAAAGAATCAAGGGCTTTTGGGGCGAAAACAGGGCTTATTCTGAGTCTGGGGAAGAGAAAGTACAAAATGATCCTGAAACATCCTGTCTCACTGGAAAGCAAGGGAGTGCTCAAAGAATGAATGATAAGAATGTTGAAGGGACCCACAAGCTAGCCTGAAGGGGCTCTCATCAGCCAAATCTGGGACAACTTAGCAGCAGAAATAATAATGGTAGTAGATGGTGCTAATGAACAAAGAATCCACAGGGATGCTCAAAAAGAAACATCACCATTTTGCAGCCATCACTCTAACAACTAATGAATCCACAAAAGAATTATCAGTGACATGCTCTTAGGGAACAGGAAATTTATGATTTTAAATTATCACAGCATGTATTACTTATTAATTACTTATTAAAGGAAAAATCCATCTATAACGGAGAGAGCTCTGTCACACATACAATGGGGAGAGTCAAGTGATTCAACTTATCACCAATAGTGGGACAAATGACATGTATGTCCTTTCTGAGGATATGCAAGGACAAGGACAGAAGACCAACCAAGTACTCAACACTCTTCCCCAACACTGTTTAATGTGCGTGTAAACTTGAAGAAACAATTCACAAAACCCACGGTGCTGAAGGTTCTGTAAGACAACTGGCTAAGACTCTCTCTAATGTATCAATATTATGAAAGATGAAGAAGGGGGGGCAGAGATACATATCTAAAGAAAATTAAGAAAACATGACAACCAAATGCAATGCATGACCCTTGAATGGGTCCTGGATTTTAAAAAAGGAACAAGAAAAAGACAGCTATACTGGATATTTGTGGGTCAAACAGAGAAATCTGAATACAGACTGTGTAACTACGTAATTTGACTGTATCAATGTCAAATTTGTGGGGTAGGTAATGGTGCTGTAGTTCTGTGTAGGAGGATATTCTCCCGAGGAAGTAAAATATTCCCTAATAAACTATTGAGGGTTGAAGTACGATATGTGCAGCTTACTTTCACATGACTCAGCAAAAAGAAAACGTGTGTGTATACAAAGATACAGAGGTCGAGAGAGAAATAAAAACAAGAGTGGTAAAATGTGAACAATGGCTGAATCCAAATGAGGAATATCTGAGTATTCACAGCACTATAGTTGCAACATTTCTGAGGCTGGAAATTTGTCAAAATAAAAGGTTGAAGAGAAATACTAATTACTGAAAACTCAGTCATGCCATTTCAATAAAGTACTACATAGTAGTCCTCCTCCCCAACCCAGTACTGAAGGAATGGTGAACACGGAAGACATACTTGCAGCCGTCACCAGTTTTAAATTTCTTCCATCTTTCATACAATTTATTGGCAAGTTCCGAATCCACGTCCCAAGTAGAATGATCCAGAGAAAGACTCCCTTCCCAATTAGGATTTTCTACAAGTTAGATCAGATGTAATATTTAGATGTACAGAAAATGCAGTTCAGTTAGGAAAGAATGCTGTCAAACTTCTCCAACTGAGAGGACTGCCAAGCAAATCAACACCCACCCCTTTCCTCTGACTGGTTTACTAGGAGTCCCTCTAACCCAATGGCAGATGATATATCAAATCAAACAAACATGTATAAAACAAAACTAAATCGAATTATGTAAAGGTAATAACATAAAAGACACATGGCTCATGAATACAGCCTGAAACAAGTTAAAATTATTCTTAGAACATTTTTAACAGCTTTCAGTCTAACAGGCTAAACTGCTTCCCTGTAAACAGAGCTGGTCATCACCCAAGTGTTTCGGTTACTATGATCAGTGCTGCTGGACCAACGGCAGTCCTCCTAAAGAAGGGCACAGACCAAGGGCTGGGCCTGGAGAAGGTGCGTGTTTATGTTTACAACCTGGCCTGCCATTTACCTCGCTCTCTCTGCTTATCCGTTCTGTCTGATCTATGCTAAAGATCGTACCAGGATGAACAAGTGTACTGTACGATAACAGTCTCCTTACGTTAAATATTTTAATCAACCAGAAGGCAGGAAAAGGCTTAGAAAGAGCTTCTATATCAACACTGTGCACTTCAGTCCCACGCCACAACTAGCACTGCCCGTGAGATGTTTAGGCTCCTATAACTAAAGTCTTCAAATCCAATTCCAACAAGTGATTTTTACTGACTTGTAGTCAGCCCTTTTATAAAAGAACCAGAACCTTCCATTTTTTTCCTGGACACAAGGTTACTGTGACCATCAAATTATGTGTATGGGAAAAAAAAGTCCCTTACAAAAAATTCAAGCTCTTGAAGGGCACATTATTTACCCAAGTACCTTGGGGGATTTTTTGGAGGGTTCTTAACAATTTCAAGTCATTCTGTGAATGATCATGCTCTTTAAGAATAAAATATGATACAATTATGTTTACAATATTGATTATTCCATCTACGAATGCTGTTTTTCCTCACTACTTCCCACCCAGCCCCAAACTAGATTTCTACAGAAAGCCTAAGGGCAAAATACTTACCTGTTTTTGATTTTCCCATGAAATAATGCATGCCACAATGTGCTATCACTTCAAAACCCAGACTCCCTTCCTAGATTGAAAAGTAATATATGAATAACTTAAAACACAACACTAAACATAAAAATCCTAATGCACTCAAATGCGAAGCAGACAATGGCCTCCACCTCGGTGAATTTCTCTTTAACTGGAAGCCAAACAACAACAAGAAAGTGAATTCTTGGCTTCCCTTCTCCTTGAATGAGAGCTCTGAACTCCCTCTTATAGGAAGGATCATGGCAGGGGATTCTGCACAGACATCAATGCCCATAGTGTCAATCCTTGGGTCCCAAAAACACAAAGGAAGTAGAGGTTAATTTCAGGACACTCCTGATAGGTTTTTCTGTTCTTTTGTTTTTGTTTTTTTTTAAACTGTAACCTTCTGAAAAGCAGTATACCAATCTATAGTAACTCCTAAGCCACTTGGGACATTTAAACTGATGTTTCACTTCCTACAGGTTGGGAAAGCACAGACTTGCTACTTCCAAATATATGTGAAACCTGCCTCCTCCCTCCCACAAGCAGCTCTTCTTAAAATGCGACTCTTGATCGGAAAAAGGAAGTTTCTAAGAAATCTCCCCTGCTCGAAATACAGATGAATGGAATTAACCTTACAGCTTGTGTAGTTTTAAGGTCCTACCTTTAATTAAGCCTGTAGCTAAGCATGAGACATTTCTACTTATGAAACACCAATGCCAGTAAGTGAGAAAAATCATAAAGATGGTTGCATGAATGTCTCATAGTGAAAAATTAGAACCCAGCGTTATACAGTAAGAGCTTGGATCAAAAAGAAGCAATAACAGTAACCAAATGAAAATAAATAAACATTAAGAAAAAAATGAGACATGTTTAAGATAAGATCTAAATTAAATAGGCTTACCCAGATTTTAGAAAGCATTTAAATTGAGAACCCTTTCAGGTTTTAGGCTTGGCCCACTAAAGAAATGCAAGGATTACAAGCAACTGAGAGTCACTTACCAGAGGCCTAACTAAAGCATTTAACCATCTAGTTTGCTTGAATTCATTGCTGATATGCAATAAAAGCTCAACTGCGCCTTCTATACCAAGCATATACTCCCTGCTCTTCAAATTTTGGAAACAGATGAAAATGAGATTTATCTATTTGTATTATTTTATCTTACTCAAAAACCTCAAATTACTTTATGAAAAATAGAAACTTTTTCCAAATAGAGTTCCCTATCTAAACAACTGACCATCTAAAAATGGCCTGGTACTACCCTTCAAATTTCCTAGATAGTCTTAAGAGAATATAAGCTTAACTCTGCCAATAAAACCCAAGCACCGTAAGTTCACAGACAGTAATTATTATAAAAGTTATAACACATAGTGCTGTAAACGATACCTTGGTTGGGGCCGAGTAAATCTGTAGAGGTATTGCAAAAACAGCACCTATGTTTGTAGTCAAAAACACATTGGTGAATAGGTTTACGGCAATGTCTTTAACAGCAAGTTTCAAAGAAAATATATTCCAACAGCCTGGAGGTAGAAATAAAGGGCCAGTGAAATTCAGAATCTAAAAGGAAAAAAAAGTAAGAGAAATTACTTTTCCTAACACTAACTATGATTGAGACCCTTAGAAAGCATGAGACCCTTAGAAAGTACTTTTAAAAATATAATCTTACTCACTTATTTCCAGGTCAAAGACTGGTATTTTTTTTATATAAATGACAGGTTTTAAATGTTTTATATGCTACTATTTTTAAATTTCACAAAAGCGATCTTGAAATTTTCATGTGGTATTTTGAAAAAGTTTACTTTGTCATTAATTAGGCTTCCTTTTAATAAATATAGTCTTTACAGTATAAGTTATACATTGTAATCTTTTTGAACAACACTAAGAGCAAATATCATTTCAGAATATATCTTGAACAACAGTTTAAAAAAATAAAGGAGATCCCAGAAGTAACTCTGAAAACATTAAAAGAAAAATACCTGCTTTAAAAATCAGAAGTAAAATGCTATTTTATAAATATTAATTCCACAACATCTGACCTTATACAAAGCTTCAAATAGGCTAAAACCTGGATAAAAATACCATTCGTACCTTTACAACATGCTTGGTCTCCTTGGAAACAAACACATCATTTAATACAACACTGCGGTCAAAATGGTTGAGGTACCACATTGACCAAACTCCTGAGGTGTTCTCATAAGCCTCTATGTGAAACTGAGTTGCAGAGGAGTCCATTCTAAAATACCTGTGAACACAGGACATGCATGCCATCAGCCCAGAGTGTGACAGCCATCAGCATTCACCGGGCCTCTGAGTACAGAAAGAAGAGTGTCATAAAATGTCAGAGAATGAAGGCTAGTAGTGCTAGGAAACGAGCTTCGAGATGGCCTTCTTCAACCTTCATGCCCACAAGGGGAGCATCTGAAGACCAGAGGGTAAGGGAGCAGGCCAGGACCAGGCTGCCAGGGCAAAGCCAGGACCCAAAGGCACATCCTCTTCCTTTTCCCACACCTGGCTCCCTGGCCCAGGACCTGTGCCGCAAACTGAATCATTCGTTTCCTCTCTCCCATTCTGCAGCCAGCCCCCAACTGCTTGTTAGCAGGGTTAATGCATGGAAGGCAAGTCCTGGGAGAGAGGATCATATACATCTTATGAGTTATATTTTCAAATTCCTGGGAGATGAAAACAAACAAACGAACATATGATTTGAGGGAAAGTGGAATCACCCTACCCTTGAACCACAGGAGAGGACAGACATGCTTTTAGTGTTGAAGTCTGTTTTATTTTCTTTGTGTCTTCTTTAACTCCACCGTCACATGACGTAGCTGTTTCGAGACACAAAGAAATAAATGTGAAGCGTAAACCTCTTTTCTTTCCTTAACCTGAACGAAAACAACATCTATGTTTTATTTATAACTTCCTAATTACTCCACTTTTCAGCCTCCATTAAAACCGTGTATCAGATATCAGTGGTAAAATCCTTTCTCAACACTCCTATCTTTTTCTCCACTGGCTTGTTGCCAATCATATGGAACATGGTGTTTTCCACCCTGCCCCCACATCCACCCCTTTTTTAAACCAACCTCTCATTTCTTCTTTTGGGAGAAAAAAAGAGAGAGAGAAAGAGAGAGAACACTGTGGCTTCTCTTTACAAAGATCTGCATTCACCTTAAATACAGGAAAGTAGTTCTGCCAGGGATGACAAAAGTGAGAAATGACGCTCCGCTGGGTGGGATGAAGAGAAGCACGTGGAGACATGAGCAAGAAAGCAAGACAACCAAAATATCAAGAAGGAGCTTCACAGTGAAAGTAGGAATGAAGTCCAAAACATTGTGAATTATGAAAACAACATTTAAGCTTTCCATGAGGTAGGCTGTAATAGTAAGGCACTGGTACAGAATTCTTATAATAAGTCTTTTATTTGAGAGAGACGAGAGAGAGGGAGAGAGAGAGAGAGAGAGAGAGATCAAGCACGAGGTGGGGAGGGGCAGAGGGAGAGGGACAGGCAGACTCCCTGCTGAGCAGGAAGCCCTACTTAGGGCTTGACCTGAGCTGAAAGCAGATGCTTACCTGACTGAGCCACCTGGGATCCCCTAGTCTTTTTTTTTTTTTTTTTCTTTTCTTTTCTTAAGCTACATACATGGCTCCAAAAAGTATTCAAACACTAAAAAAATGTGAAAGTAGAGTCCACCGTTCACCTGAGTCCCCAATCATCGTAAACAACTGCTAGCAGGTTCTTATGCATTCCCCCAGTGTACTGTGCACACACAAGTACACAGACACCCTTTAAACAACACCCAGTGTGCACACGATGCTTGCACGTGTGTCTCCTAAAAGCTGCGGAGCACACCCTCCCGGAGATGCATGACAATTTCACCAGCCCCTACCGATGGATGGCGACACTGCTCTGCTTCCCCGGCAGTGCCCGTTTCTGCAGGTACAGTTGTGCGTACGTACATGAGTTTATCTGTAGATGGTTCCTTGACGGAGAAGGATCAAAGAGCATCTATGAGCATTTTAAATGTTCACAGATTGTCAATTTTCCCTCCGAAAAAGCCTGTGTTGGTTTATACTCTTGTTAAAAATATCTGTTTTTTCCCCTAATCACTACCAACACAGAATATTGACCATGTTTTTATCTTTACTGATCTAAGTAATAAATTATATTTCACTTGCTGCTTTAATTAACAGTTCTTGAAATATAAGGGAGGCGGGGCACGTTTTCATATACTTAAAACCATCTGCATTTCTTTACAGAATTCTGCCATAAATAAATAAGAACCCAAAGCAAGGACTGGGTTTATGCTCACTAGATCTGTATTGCGTTCTACACCAAGAAACACAACGAGGGCAGCAGAACTCTTGATCTGTGAAAGCAGCCCCTCCACCAAACACATGTACATCCTGCTCTCTCAAATCACCAACTCAGTTAACCTTAAATGCAAAATCTTACATGTGTGGTGGAATAAAAGTTGAGTCCACAATCATTTTTTCTGTCATTCTCTCTGTTAGACCTCTGAAGGCTGCAGTATTTTAATCAAACCCACTCACTTTCTGAAAACCTCACTTATTACTCTGTAGCTCTAAGTCATTTCCCAGAAAGAATGATCATAACTGGATAATAAAAATAAAAAAGACAATCTGATATTCTTAAAAACTGTACCTTTGCAAGTGAAAGAGGCGATTTTTGTAAAGTTGGTCGTAGAAGTGGGTAGGAGGACTGGTTCAAACTGCAGGGACAGAGCATCTCTCTGTGAGAAATGATGTACATCCTACAGGAAAAAAAAAACCCAAGTTACTATTCTCAGCTGGGTATTTATCCAATTTGAATCAACTCTGTTCCAAGAGCTAAGTAGCTCAGACTGGCGTACGAGCAACTGCTCAGCATGTGTGTCTGTAAGAGTATGAAGAGGGTGCTGACAACCTTCATCCTAATATGGGGTCCAGCGAGGGAAAATGGGTGTAAAATAAAGGAGAATTGAGACAAGTGTTCCTGTATCTGTTCCTGAAAGATTCTCACGTTCTGCAATTAAACACACACTTCTCAGTTTAAAGTTTACTCTCTGTAAGCATTTACAATTACCTGTATCCAAATAAGGCTGTTTCCTGAATGTAGTATGTACATATTTACTGCCGAATCATCTGTCCAAAAGAATCAGAGCGACGAGATTAAAACAAGGAGGCAACTCATTCTTGCGCCTTAATATAGCAGTTAAAATACCACATTACACATTTCTATATAAAATAGGACTCGTTTTTCAACACTACAATTGAAACTGGGAGCTATTTTCTGTTGGGTATCCTTATAAGTCACAAGAGAAAAGGATCCAAACAAAAAGACTGTCTTACCAATATAGGATCCCTAAATAATGAACTGCCAGTGGAGAAATTAGGTCATACTATTACTCCTGTAGATGAGACTAACTAATTGGACAGCTTTAAAAAAGCTATATCCTCCTGTTGCTTAGACAGCCCTTCATTTCCTTATTTAGATGGTCACATTTGAGGAAAAGCAAACCCCTCAGATCTCAAAGCACAGTCTTCCTTTCCACCTTCATCAAAAGTGCTCCCCATGGGACCGGGTTCTTCTCTCCATTGTTGTCCACCTGGCCATTCTGAGAATCACCAAAACTACGAACCAAAGGACAGGGCAGCTTTCCTGCTGAACCATTACTACTATAACCAATTCTGAGGAATGGAAAGTAAATGAGGCTTGACCAACAATTAAGACTCCCAAATAAAAGTATGCTTTGCTACCAATTCTTTCTCCGAATATGTATATGGTATGTGTTTATATGTGTGTGCATGTGTGTATGTATATATATACACAGACAAGTACATATATATATATATATACCAGCACAGCCTTGCTAACCAATGGATAACATAAATGTCAAGGACCATATAATAGGTGTTGCCTAACAAAGTTCTTAGAAATTTAAGGTGATGAACTAGGCAATTTCTGGTACAGAGAACACACATTTTCCAAGACAAAATTCACAGAAATGAACACTAAAATTCACACTATCCTAACTTGCCAGGCATCTAGGAACAACTAGCACCCAATCAACTATTAAAAGAATGAAATGGCGTGATTTAACTGAGCTTCTGCAAATCAGTAACAATGGAACGTGAGACGCGAGACTTAAAATACTGTGAATATTTATATTAGATTGTTGTGCCTGTTTAACTTGTTCACGATCTCTAGAATGCTGAAAAAAGTTATTCCCAAGGAAATTCAGAATGGTTCCTGGTTGCCACTTAATGTACTCCAAAATAATACAGCCTTATTAGCAGTTGCAGGTTGAGGATCAGTTACCGTTTCAACCTCTTAAGAGTGAAAGCAAAGGCTCTTTGTTTTGCACTGCAATGATACAATCTTCAGGTAAATGATGATGCAGGCTAATCAAAATGTGTCATAATAAAAATTTTAAAAGATTCCACCTTACCTGAGGTCTCAGATTTATCTGTAGCTACATAAATAATAGAAAGATGATCTAACAAATCTTGTGTGTTTTCTTCAAATTCTTTCGAGAAGTTTTCCATGGTGACAATTATGCTCATTTGTAGCCGCAGAACATCATTGGATTCCATATAACAACTCTGAGATTGGATGGATGGAAAAAAAGGGAAGAACTCAAAAAAAAAAAAAAAAAAACCAAAAAACATTCGAAGTTTTGTGATATCAAATTTTAGAAAAAGAAAAGCACTATGGTAAGGACATGTGTATTTCTGAAAAGAGAATGTGTCTTTTTCTTTTTGGTTTCCAAACCAAAAGTTAGGAAAGGAAAGATAAAAACACTGAATTTTTTATTTTACCTTTAATTGTTGACACACTTTATTATGTAAACTGCATTCCAGTTGCACTTGCAAGAGGCTAGTATTAGTGGTTTCCGCCTAAAAGAAGAAGGTGGTTAAAAACTTAAAAGAGGCAAAAAAGTTCAGTCTCATATTCATAGTAAGCAATCTATCATTTATTCAGGAAATTCATTGATTCATTTAACAAATATTTGAGTATCTACTAAATGCTGGTATTATTCTAGTAGCTGGAAAGAACATGAATAAGACATAAAAATCTGTCACTGAGCTTACATTCTAATGGAAATCACAAGCTCTCCCTTGGGCAACATGAAAATTCCTATTATGGCAGTAAGGAGATAAATATGTTCTAAATATACACAGGAACACTGTAGTTTGGCATTTCATATATTTTTTGAACATTCTGTTTCAACATAGGAGTCTTTCATTTCAAAGTAGGTTCACCCAGTAACAGCCAATTAGCTGTTCTTATGCCTGCCTTCCGTTAGTGGAATGACGTTACAAGTGGTAACAAGACACTCAGAGGGGTCTAACATTCCACTGGCCATCATCATCCTTTTTAATATGTGAAAGAGCTACGGATGGAAGAGACCAAAGCAAAGGAAAAGAATGCAGAATTTCATCAAGCTCAGAGATCATAACAGCTGCTTGGGATGATAAGTGGTGTATCTTTAAGAGGAGGAAATGCAAACCCCAATCCAGGAATTACAGCCATGTGGGTGGGAAGAAGGGGGCTACAGACAGTGAAGGCACAGGGCAGTCAGGTAGTGAGGCATGTAAATCCAAACAGCCTAGGCTGCGAGAGTTCCCGTTTTGCTCGGTCTGATGTGTTTGGCATAGTGATTATAAAATTTAAAAAGGCACTCGGCTTGGCAGCCACAGTCAGGACACCAGGAAATCTCAGTACAGTAAGAGGCATTCCCCAAATCCTTGGCTGACTTAATTGTGGGTAAGCATTTATTCACTCCAGGAAGATTCAGTATTAAGTAGAAGAACCACAGTGGTGTTTGACTTGTCAGATTTATTAAGAATTACCTAAGTTTATTACATTAAAAACACATTTTTAACAACTGCAATTGTCATTCAGCGATTAAAGTAGCCAAACTGGAGTCAAATATAATGCATTTTAAAATGCAGTGAAGATAGTTAAGAAGTTTAACCAAGCTTGTAAGTGGGACCAAATATTAACCAGAAGTTCTTTTAGAAAGTAACTGCTAGTATCTGCTAGACTTAAACAGAACAATACCATTTGTAAATGGAACCTAAAATCTTAAGGAAGAGCTAGATTTCTGAATTTGTCTTTCTGTAAACGAGTCCCACCATCAAAAACATAAAAAGAAAAAGCCCACCACTTCTGAAACTGCTTTAGCCAGTTATAAAAGACCTCCTCACACACCAATCCAACAGACACTTTTCATTTTGCCCAACTCGTCTGCTAATTTCACCCGATTATCCACATCTCTTGGTTCTTCTCCTTCCTCTTTGAGGCTCTTCCCTCTCTCCTCTAAGATGTTAGAGTTGTTCTGGATTCTGTCTTTCACCCTCTTCACTCTCTCCCCCCAGGGAAGAGACACGGAAGCTGCCTGCACTTCTCTCTCCAGCTCAGCCCTCTCCGCATACCCATGTCCGCTCCTCCTCAATGCTCACACTCGCCAAGACAGCTACCCTTGCTGTGCATGTTGTCCTGGCACCATTATTCATACAGTTATTTATGACAGAAACCTGAAAACCAACTTCGCTTTACCTCCTCACTTACCCTTCTCAAACAAACCCATAACCAAGTTATACTGACCCCACCTCCTCAGTACCCTTGAATCCATTCACTTCTCTTCATTCCTAATACCCTGGAGATCAAGGGTCAGGCAAACTATGCCCATGGGCCAAATCCAGCCTACTGCCTGTGTTTGTAAATAAAGATTTATTGGAAGCCAGCTATGTTCATTCTTTTGTGGACTATCTATGGCTGCTTTCATGCTACAACTACAGAGATGAGTACTTGCAACAGAAATCACATGGCCTGCAACACCAAAATTTACTCTCTAGGCCTTTACAGAAAAAGTTTAGGGACACTTGTCCTTGTGGAAGGGAGGGGAAAGAGGGAGGAGACAGGTAGGCTAGTGTTCTCTCTATGTCCAACTCTGTCCTCTCCATTCTGGTCTCCACACTGCATCAAGAGTGAGTTTACAAATATGCAAATCAGGTGACACCACTATCTGCTCAAAGCTCATCAAAGACCAAATCCTCTACTGTAGCCTCAAAACTCAGGCACCTCCCCAGTCTCCACCACCTTATTTATGCTCTAGCCTCACTAGTCTACTTTCTGCTCTGTTTTGCCTTCAACCTCTGAATTTATCCTTCTGCTGTGAACTCACATCCCCAAATCCAGCCTTCCTCTACCGAGCTAAACCTTCATGTCCAGCTTAAACATCCCCTTCACCAAGGTTCTCCCTGACACCATAGCTGGGATAATTGCCCATTACTTACACCCACAGCACCTTTCCCCTGACAACCTGCCCAAGGTATGTCTTCCCCAGAAGACTACAAGCACTTTGATGCTTTTACCGTAGGGCCTACCACTATATCCAATATGCAGTTAGTGAATAAAGAGAAGTGGGCACACAGCCACAGATGCTTGCTTCAAAAAGGTAAGCCTGAAATAGGCAAGAAATGAAAAATAATAAAGAATGGCTACAAAATAGAAGAATATACCAAAACCTGTCTCTTGACATGTACTTCTGCCCTAAAACTCCCCTCCACAAAAAAAGTTTAAAGAAAAACCCATATCAACACATGCATTTATAATAGTTGTGTTTTTTTGAAAATTTATAGCAATTTAACTATAGGCCTTAACCTCACAAGGTAATTCTCTTACTAAAATATTTCTTCAAATGTTGAAATATTATTAAGTTCAGAATTAGGATTTTTAACACAATGAAACAATCCAATTTGCAGGGTGATCTGATGTAATATAAAGCCCAGTATTTGGTCATTCTTGGTTAAGTTTCTGGATGAATTTCTTATTTACCATTTTAAGTAAGATTCCTCTCTTAGTTGGAAGGGCAACAAAAATAAACTACCCTATTGTTTCATTTGTTGTAGAACATTTCAGAGTCCCACAAGGGGGAGTCCCAGCACCTCCAAACTGTCCCTGAAGCAGGCCAATTTTTCTCAAAGAGCAATTTAAAGGCTCATGCCTTCATCAAAAGAACAAAACTAATGTAATCCCGACTTAAGAAAGTAAACTATAACCAAAACATGAGCCTCCTGGGGCAAACACACACACATACACACGCATGCGGATTAAATTCTCTCTGAAAGGACCCCAGCTGAGCACGTGTTATGACAGTGGGACATCCCCTTATTCAAGAGTGTGCCTGGGAGGATTATAAAAGGAAAACAGAAACCTACTTCTTTACTTTTCAAACCCTCCAAAATCACTTTAACAAATTAGTTCATAAATTTCACAGCCAAAAAATAAAATAATTTCTTGGTTGTTTCATACAGTATATGGTATTATTCCCTTGTAGAAGCTGGGGGGAAATGTGGTTTGGCGGGGTAAAATGACTTATCAAAGGTCCTAAAGTTAGCTAGTGGAAACCGGAAAAAAAAAATAGCAGGTCTTTAACACAGCTCAGTACTTTTTTCTAAGGAGATCAGAACAGACCAAGTATACTTCTCCTAAATTTAAAAGTTGGAAAGTTCTTCACCATGGAAACATGTATTAGAAAACCCTACCAGGAGATAATGCAATAGTCCAGAAAATGGCAGGGTTAAAAACTCCCTTTTGTAATGGTTTATATTCCCATGGTTTTGTGTTATGACTCTAGCTGACTGGATCTGAGAAAGAAGAAATCACCTAGTTCTCTTCTAGCTAAGAAACTGGTCTTAAGGCAGCAGGCCTGGGCAGAGTGTGATCTGGGGGTATTGTGTACAAGAAAAGAGGAAAGGAAGTGACAGACTTCAAATCCAGCCCTCTCAGATGACTTCTACTAACAAGAATAAACCAATATCCTAGCAAAAATATATGAGAATCTATAATACACTGATCCAGACAGAGTGATCAAGAGCCTTGAAATCAGGGCGTTCGCAGTAATGACCACACACAGAAACCTTGCATTTAAGGAATATTTGAGAAATATATAAAAGAATTATAGATAAATGCCAATATTAGGTCTCACTTTTCTCCCCTTCTACAATTTTTAATGCTAAATTTTAAAGGTTCTTTTCCAGGTAAATGTCTATCAGCAGGAATCCAGATTCTGTATAAGCCACGTTACCATTCCAGACAGCGGCCCCATCTACAGTGCTAGGTACAACACGATCTATACAGCAAGTGAGTATGCATGAACGGGCCCTTTCTTGGGTCCCTTCCACACAACAGCCCTGCTCTGTAATCCACCTCCTAATTTAGTGTTTCCTGTACAACAGCCGGGCTCAGCAGAGTTATAAGTCAGCCCTGTAGGGTTGCTTTCTCCCCTCTCTCGCGACTGGGCTTCAGCCCTCCCCTTAACCACTGCCCTGCTAATCCTCAGATATTTAACCACTGAAACAAAATTCAACTACCTTGCCAGACCCCTTGCTGAAATATCTGTAAAAACCTAGGGAACAGCTGAAATTTGTTTCTGTTTTAAGGGAAGAGGGATGGAAGCACATGTGCTGCATTTTCTCTCGTCCACATCTTTTCCAGAAAAGGCTTTGCTGTTAACTCAGTTGGAGATGAAACCCCGGCCACAAACCCTTAGGGGTGGGGCACCTGCATGGCTCAGTGGGTTAAACCTCCGTCTTCAGCTCAGGTCATGATCTCAGGGTCCTGGGATCGAGCCCCGCATCGGGCTCTCTGCTCAGCCAGGAGCCTGCTTCCTCCCTTCTCTGCCTACTTGTGATCTCTGTCTGTCAAATAAATAAATAAAATCTTAAAACAAACAAAAACCTTAAGGGCATCCTCTACCCTGCCTAAGACTCAGTTTCCTCTTCAATAAAACAGAGTTAGTGAGGTCACAGCCATGTTATGAGCCCTAAATGAGACCCACAGGACACACACAGAGCACACGGTAGACCTTCCAAAGGGAGTGTTGCTATTTTCATTTGGTCATTCACAGTTAATGCATTAAATGAGTAAAACTTCACAAAAAATAACTTAAATGCTTCTGGGAAGTGGTTTTTCCCACATCAGGGTTGTAAGAGGGGGAAACTCCTCTTCCACACTCTTTTAGCTTCTAAGAAAAGAGGGTTGTTGTTGTTGTTGTTTCTAAAACGCTTCGAGTTCTTTTTGTCTTATTTCACATTTGGTTTTGAACCCAAGAAAAGAGAAGAGCCATGTGTTGCCCACAAGCTTCCACCCTCCTGAAATGCGCCAGAAACCCTGAAAGCAAGTTAGCAAAAAGCAATGTGGAAAGCAAGTTAGCATTTAGATACTGAGACTTGTCATTGGACCAAGTGCCAGTGGCCTATATGGTGCAATACTCCAGCTTTTGCACTTGGGGAGCTGGCTTTTCGCTGTTACAAGCTGGGTTGGCAGTTTCAGGAGAGCTCTGTGGGATTTTCACCTTGGTAGGTCATGTGGCATATGGTGACTTGATCCAAAGGCAAGCAGCTATTTTTATACAATTGGATGCTATGGGCCTTGAGCAAATGGCAAGCAGGTCCTGAAGGCCTGGCTCAGGCCTTGACCCTGGGCCCAGGTTCCGCAGAAGTTTGGGCTTTCATGATGCAGGCGGTGGAAGCTAGACCTTGAGCAATGTGGGTGTAGCTTTTACCTAAATAGGAGTAGCCATGGCCAAAATCGGCCATGGTTATGGAAGAAAGGATGACGCAGTGGGAAATAGTATAGTAGTTCCTCAAAAAAATCAAACATGGAATTACTGAGTGATCCAGTAATTTTCTTTCTAGGTATATGCCCAAAAGTGATAGGAGGAACTCAAACAGATATTTGTACACCCAAATCCATAGCTGCATTACATACAGTAGTCAGAAGCTGAAACCCCAAAATCCATCCATGGATGAATGACTAAACAAAACATGTTGTATCCATACAATGGTATGTTACCCAGTCTTAAGAGAAGGAAGATCTGACGGATACACTAGAACACAGATGGACCCTGAAAACATTATAACAGAGTGAAATAGGCCAGACACAAAAGGACAAATATTCTGTGATTCCACTTATATGAGGGAGCCTAGAATAGTCAAATTTATAGAGACAGAAAGCAGAGTAATGGTCCTGGGGAGGACTGAGAAGAGAGGTTACTGGGGCGTTGCTACGTAGTGGTTGTAAGAGCTTCAGTTGGGGAAGATGAGAAAGTTCTAGAATGGATGACGGTGACGATTGCATGACAGTGTGAATGTACTTCATCATGCCACTCAACTGTACACTTAAAATGGTAGTTTATGGTGCATATACTTCACCACTAGAAAAGGAAAGGGAAGGGGAGATGGGAAAAGGAAAAGGAAAATATGTCCTAGTCAGGACTCCTCTCACAATAGAGAGAGCTTCCAGAGCTAGACCATCTGCTTTTATTGCCAGATCTTGAAGAAACTGTTGGGTCCAACTCCAGGCAGACAGTACAGACAGGCTGCTTCAAATTCTGTTCCTTTTTTATGCATTATCTTCATGGCTAAGAGTTGGAACTATGAAAGAGTTTAAATTCTCATTTAAATTCATGTGGGCTGGTCCACAGACTCAGAAGTTCCTCCCCATCACACTGGCTCCAGATTTATTAATCATCTAAATGTTAACCACTGTTTTAGATGCTCAAGATCCAAAATGACAGATACACAGACAGATGGCAGATTTTATAAATAAAGAAGCAATAAGCTAATCAGAGAGAAGAGATGCTCTCATCTTGGGTTGAGGCAGACAAGCAATTTGACAGGATTAACTGCATGCACAAAGAAAGCAACCACTAAGGTTACAACAATCCGGTTCACTCTGGACATAAGACAAGTGCTGGAAGGTTAGGGACACATGATTTAGCTTTCATATCAGAGCAAGATGAACAAAAAAGGCAGATGAGGAAGAAGGAGGGAGAGAGAGCTCCCCTTAAGAGAAAGACTAACCTCTTAGAGAACAATTAGACAGAACATGACTGAGAAAACGAGGCCTCAAAAGTCCAACTCAACAGAATACAGAGATGGACATAGCCTGGTAGCTAACTAAAGTGCGGGAGAGAGACCTTTGTGCTCACTGGAGCATTTAAAAAATGGAATAGGGTGCCTGGGTGGCTCAGTTGGTTAAGTGTCTGCCTTCAGCTCGGGTCATGATCCCGGGGTCTCAGGATCGAGTCCCACGTCAAGCTCCCTGCTCAGTGGGGAGCCTGCTTCTCCCTCTGCCCTTCACCCTGCTTGTGCTCGCTCTCACTTGTGCTCTCTTTCTCTCTCAAATAAATAAATCTTTAAAAAGAAAATTCTAAAAAATAATAATAAAAAAAGTAAAAAAAAAAATGTAATAAAAGAAGAAAACCAGACCTTCGCAGATAGGAACTGCTCCCCCTGAAGGAACCAGGAGGTATGGAGAAAGGCACCTGTAAAGCCAGGTGCAGAATCCACAGTAAGAATAGCTGAGGACTGAGACAGCTATACCCAGGACGACTACATAAGACCTGGAGAGGTACAGGGGACAGGAGTTTCAGAGCAGAATGCTGAGAGAATACAAGGTGGAGACACAGTTACCGCTCATGCCCTGGGGGAACGTGTTTGCGAAGTTCATAGAAGTAGGACTCAGTCTAAGAGAAGGCACAGCAAGAAGAGGAAACCCATTCAAGGGGAGCCAGGCAGGACTATGGAGACAGACTGACCCCCAGGCCTGATTTAGATGTTGGTATGATAGGAGCATCTCTGAGGGAGACTCTCCAACGCAGGGAAGAGAAGATTTGTTTGAACAGCAGATACTTTTAGCAGACCCAGAACTCATTGATTTTCATCTCTCTTCCTTTAGGAAAACTCACAAAAAAAAAATCTAAAGAAACATCTAGAGGAAAAAAAAATACATATACATGTATATGTATATATTCACACATGTACATGTTTGTGTGTGTGTGTGTGTGTGTGTGTGTGTGTGTATATAATAAAGATCAAAAAGAACAAGGAAAAAAAAAAGCACTTAGCTAATTCTAGAAAACAGTAGCAGCTTTACAGATATCCAAGAAAGAAAAAGACCAACAAAAGAAGCTGGTGAAATAGCTAGAAACTCAACTGAGCCTTCCTGAAAGGAAGAGGGGCCAGGAGAAGCCAAGCACATCCTGGAGGAATAGCCCTGAATGGCAGAGAAAGAGAGGCAAGCTCACAACCTGGGGGAGACCGTGAGTGGCTCACAGCCAACACGCTATCCCCACCAGGCCCCAAGCTTCCTAAATGTCAGCAGCAGCTCCCCTCCAGGAATCAGGTGAGAACAATGCTCCACTGGAAACAGGTGGGGCTGAAAGGGAAAAGCCCTCTCTAAGAAGTAGGTTCCAGGGTGATGAACACTGGGGAGGATGTGCTATGGTGAGTGCTGTGAATTGTGTGAGACTGATGAATCACAGACCTGTACTCCTGAAACAAATAATACATCCTATGTTAATAAAAAAAAAACAAAACCTCACATTGTGAAGTAAAAACTGCCACGACTAACAAGTTAATGCTGGAATCCTACCATGTTATGACTGACTTGTTAAAAAAAAAAAAAAAGAAGAAGAAGAAGAAATAGGTTCCAGAAGCCTAAGTGAGTCTACTGTAAGAAGCTGTGGAAACCAGAGTGCGCACAGATCCCAGTGCCCCTGCCCAGGCATTGCAGCCTTCCGTCCTCAACAGGGTGTCCCCACCTTTCAGCACAGAGGTTCCAGAAACAAGGGCTTCTCGCAGGAAGGAGAACAAAGACACACCTGTCACCAGGCTGCCACCATTGCCAAGTGCTCGCACAGAGGGAAGACCAGAGTGCCTCTGGGGCTCCCTCCTGAGAGGAGCTGGTCTGTGCAAGTGGCACTTCCCAAGCCCCTGAGGTCCCAAGGCAGCCTCATGATGGGCAATCTCTCCTCACTGAGTTTAAATACAAAGGTCTTGGAATCAAAACAACTGGCATAAACTGAAGCCAAAACCAAGGTGATGCTCTCAGTCCTCCATCCCTCTTTTTGGCAAAAAGAAGTGCTGGGAATCATTCTGCTTAGAATTAGTCCCATGAGGGCTGGGATGGGAGGCATGTTTTCCAAATCTGGTGGATAGAATGTTGATATCTGATATTCCTGTGTATCTTAAAGAGTCTAGACTCAAGCAAGGCTCAAGAGAGACTTGATACATTTTGAGATTTTTTTCTTTTTAATTTTTCAGCAATCTCTACACCCAACATGGGCTTCGAACTCACAATCCTAAGATCAAGAGTCGCATGGTCTACCGACTGAGCCAGCCAGGAGTCCGGAGTGACTTAATATTAAGCCAGTATAACTTGGGGAAGACTCATGTGTTCTAGCAAGCGCAGGCCTGGGCTCTAGCTGCTGAAGGCTCCCCAGCTCACACAGGCGTGGAAAACCTCTCGGGCTAAGACCAAAAAAATAAGAAATTGGGGAGGGCTTCAGATTCGTTTAATGTTAACTCGCAAGCCAAGATAATTTGATATGGGACTATAGCCTTGAATTTTCACGTCTTGCCAGAGGACTGAATCTCTGAATTTAAAAATTCTCCAAGAGTTTCAGAACAGGAGAAGGTTTATAGTCAAAATTTCTTTTTTTTTTTTTAAGTTAAGTGATGAATGCAAATTTTAGTTAGGGTTCAGGTACTAGTTCTACTGCTACAGCAATCCTATGAAGTACTCTATTATTATGTATTTTAGATAAATTAAGACACAAAGAGGTTAGGTAATTTGGCTAAGGTCACTCAGAGGTGACCAAGATTTTTACCCAGGTGATGTGGTTTTAGAATTCACCTTATTCACTACACTATAATCTCTATGATGGGACATACTTATATGGCTGGTATTTTTTTACTGGAGTATCTTAATTCTGTTATTTGATACCACTGCAAAAACTCTGATAAGCTGTATTCAATATCATACTTGAAAAGAATTCAGAATGGGAAACAGATGAGGACATGAACTTTCAACCTTGATTGCAGTGTGCCTTTGGAACGGACCATTAGTGAATTATTCTAATCTGTCTCAGAACTTTCAGGAGGCAAACTCAGCAATGCTCCCCAGCAGTCTGAGGAGGATCAAAGAAATGAGGGTTTGGTTCCAGTGGGAGAAGGAACAGACTAAGGACAGTGGGAGCACAGTTGCCAGGAGTCTGCTGATCTCCTTGCCAGAGGAAAAGAGAACCCCATCTTGGTAACAGGCAAGCCCAGTGGGTCACAGGTACAAAAACTGAGGAATGTTACAAGGAAACGATTGTCTTTCCCTAAATTCACCTGTCCTGTTGCCCCAACTCTTCCTCTCCCCTTGGACGTAGAAGGGGCTGCCTGTCATGGGCAATAGAACATGATGCTGTGCTGAGGCTGAGGACAGCGCAGAGAAGGGTAGGGGCTCACAGAGGAGCTGGTTTCTTTCCTCTCTACTCTTGAGAAGAGTGTCTGTCCTTCAGACTCAAAACTCCCTTCTGATGGGCCACCCTGTGATCTACCCAATGGAACAGAGAGTTGGTAACTTGCTCTCTGAGCTCAGCTGATACACAAGAATGTGGCTTATCAGCAATATGACAGTGGCATTTTGGTTCCCTGACTTCTCATTTTCTTTTTTTAAGTATTATCCATGCCTGGCATGAAGCCCAGTGTGGTGCTTGAACTCACAACCCTGAGATCAAGACCTGAACTGAGATCAAAAGTTGGACACTTAACTTACTGAGCCACCCAGGCACCACCCCTAACTGCATGTCCACTAGTTTAGAACTTGGCCAGGAATACAGGCGTTATTTGTTGGGCATCTTCAAGTACCCCAACAAAAGTTTCTAGAATATTCTAACATAATTAATGTTTGAAAGAAGTCAAAAAAGATTCTTGTCTCTTAAGTTCATAAATAGCTGAAATTATAGTTTTTTCCTTTGAAGGTCATTAATTCACCGCGTGGTATACGGCCAGACTGTGCTAGGTAATAAGAAAACAAATACTGGCTAAGACAGGATTCCTGCTCTTGAGGAGCTTATAATCTTGGCGAAGGAAAATACATATTTAAAAACAGAAACTTCTGAATACTGTATTTATTATGCTAGGACTCTCTCAGGGTTTTCCATAAGGAGCCAGCCAATTCTCCTGGGAGGCAGAAAAGAAACAAAGTAAGCACCGAGTTAAAGAATCGACCAGGTAATTGCTCTCCAAGAACACTGTTCGCTCCTGCCAAGACAGCAGAGATTTTAGAGAAGCAACAGGGAGAAGACGGAGGGGAGGGACTCCCTGCTCTGTCGAACAGAAGGAAGAGATACCCACCTCCACACATCCAGGCATTTCTCCCTCCAGTCTTTCCCTTCCCTTCCCTTCCTTCCACTCACCAGCCCCCTGTTCTCCACTTCCCACAGTCCCATCCCCCTGAATCATCCTCATTGGGATGAGATGAAAAAGGGAAAAGGTATAAAATTAAGCAATTCCTTGCTTTTTTCCCAATTCCCTTGCTTTTAAAAGTCATATTCATTCATGCAAATGCTCCTCACTTGCTCCCTATATGTACTATTTTCTGTCGCACTGTATTCATTATTGAGATATTAGTACTCTTTTGTCCTTCTCTTAATGTCCAGTATCAATTTTAAAAATGCACAGAGACTGACACTGTATCGTATTATGTAAAAAAAAAAAATCAAATAACTTTTATCACACAATGTATTAAATACATTATTGATGACACAGACTTGTAGGCATTCTCGGCTATCACATTCAGAAAATCTGTTTCTTCCATTTAACTAATTACGGAAGCCCATCAAGAAAACAGGGCCGCTAAGAGAGGTTACATTTCCTAGTTCTCTATCTTCCATCTCCAAATCCTAGATCAGACTCTTGCAACTTAGTGAGAAATGTGCCCCCTTCTCTTTTGTGGAATCCTGATTGAAAAGACTTTCCCTTGGTCCCCTCCCCATGGTGATTTTAGATTCCCTTTCAGATTCCCTTTCAGATTGCCACACTTAATTAACAGGGATCAGCACCTTGGAGGCGAGAAGCAGGAAAGCACCCCAGGGCACCCTCCCCCAGCCTGGCAGGCATGGGGCTCCAAGCAACACTTGCCCGACACCTGTCCCAGGCAGGCACAAGGGCCTGACATCACCACTCCAAAAGTGAGGGCTGTGTCCATCTGAAAAGGCTAGGAACTCCTGGTCTGAAGCGCATTAGGTATCACACTGCATACCCAGAGAGAAGCTCTCCTTCACACTGTCCAGCAACACTAGACTGTGGTGGGGAAGGGGAACCCTCATCACAGGCATGCACACTCAGAAAGCACACTGAGAGCAGATGATAAAACATTGGTCCTGGTTCTTGTTGCCAAGGATAATCGTGGTCTTGGGTCTTACCTCTAAGTTTTCAGTCCTCTGGTCCCCTCCACCTTATCTAATGATTATATTGTAATTGTTTGTAACCACAATCTCACTTTTAGATAATTTGGTAATATGATACCATGTTAGGACACACATACCCCTTTAACTGCTGAGACTGTGTGTCATGGGCTTTCCTCTCACTTCAAAACTTCTCTGGGTTTCCCAGTTTGACTTACCATTTTATTTTTAGCAATAAACATTATTTTACAATGATCCTAATAACAATAACTTAAGTCCTTGTAAATCTCGGAGACAAGCCTATTGTGACAGTGAGACTCTAGGCCAGATTCTGAGACAATGCCAGTTTCAAATATTCTTTGAATTATGCCCAAATAAACCACAGAAACACTCCTCAAATCTCAGTGGTTTAGAACCAAAATAGCACTGTAAAAAAATTAAAAAATAAAAACTTTCACTTTTCACAAGCCTAACACAACTCTATTTATGTATTCTATCCCGCCTTCTATCTTACAGTTATAATCATCAAGTAGAGCCTACCTTCTATTCTACTATTCACTTGTCAAGTTAAGCACCATGACTATAACTTGGAAGAATCACTTAATAGTCTGCCATACTGATGTAATCAAACTCATCAAATCCTCCCTCTAGGGGCGCCTGGGTGGCTCAGTGGGTGAAAACCTCCGACTTCGGCTCAGGTCACGATCCCAGAGTCCTCCTCTCTCTCTGCCTGTTTCTCTGCCTAGTTGTGATTTCTGTCAAATAAATAAAATATTTTAAAATATTTTTAAAAATATTAAAAAAACAAACAAACAAATCCTCCCTCTATTGTTGAGCCTTTAAGGTGTTTCTACGGTTTTATTACCATTATAAAAATGTGGCCCAAAACCACATTTCACTTGCTGTTTGTGTTTTGTGGACCATGAATTACAGACTCCATAGATATGAGAGTCATCACGATGCTTCCTACATCTGAGAAAATCCTACAGCAGACTGAGTTGTGCTATGGATCCCTATTCTGCTTTCAGCCTCCACCAAGTAACTTAAACTCTGAGTCTCTTCTACAATTTCTAAAATAAGAATATTACCACCTGCCCTGGGAGTAAATCTGGTGAAGGTCAGCATGGCTGATGTCGTGAAAAGGTGAAGTCATACAAATCTTACAGGGAACAACAGGTAGATACGCTATTTGGGGATCTCAAGTCAGACGCCCACTGACTCACCTTTCTATTAAAAACTCTGGGGCCCTCAGTGCACTAAACACTACACTGATGGTGAGATTGTAAAAAGGAAAAGGAAACAGGCCCTGTCCCAGATAGCCTCATGGAAGAGCACGGGAGAGAGATGATAGAGGGCCAGGGCCCCAATGTCCAAGCAAGGGCCTGAAAAACGTGCCGTGGGGCCTGGAGCACGGGTTCACCTGGGACCCTGGGAAGCCTGCAGAGGGGGTGATACCCAAACTGAGTCTCAAAGGATGGAATGAGAAGGACCGTGAGAGTTAGAGGGGGTGAGAGCTTATGAAGGGAAGGCAGTATGTAAGAAGGGATGGCATATTCTGACAGTGAGCAGTTTTGGAGGCCAGTGTGGAGGAGGAAAGGGGGGGACATCTGGGGCTGCCGAGGAAGCTGAAGCAGAGGCCAAGGGCCTCCTACGCCAAACTCTGGGAGTCAGCTAGTACAGAGCCCAGGGAAGCGCTGAGCGACACTGCTTTAAAGAATGCTGGAGCAGTGGTGTGTCACACGCACTGGAGCAGAGAATGACCAGAAAAAGCCAAGGGCCAAATAATGACAAGACTACAACAAAAGGAGAAGGACATCAGACTCTTACTGGGACCCACTGTAACAGTGACTTCTCACCTGCTAGGAACCCTTACTTCATAAAGGGCAAAATAAATGAAAATGAAGGACCAGATGAGAAGGTTTGAAAAGTTAAAAGCAATCTCAAGTCCTCATGTTCCCCTACTTTCTTCCTAAGAGCAGACACACATGTGCAGCAGACTGACAGAACATACACCCTCCTCTCCACGGAACGCGGCAGCCGCTACAACACACCAGGCCAGTAAGAATCTAGAGAGAAGACGAATCACACACACACACACTTCTGTTTCCAGAAGTGAACAAGCCGTCACAGTATATTTGCATGAGGTAATCTGCAGCGAGTGGCAAGGATATATGAGCAAAGGTGTTCTGATGCCATAAAGTCTCTAGTTGTTACCCCAGGAAGCAATTTTAAGGAAGTGTGAGGAAAGAGCTGTGACAACCTCCTGTATCTGAAAAACTCAGTATAGCTAGCAGATCCCCAGTGGAAAGAGCTCCCCTGTCTTCCATCAACATTCACTTCTTCATACGCATATACACAGTTTATAAGAATGCGGAGAAAAGGGAGTCCTAGTGCACCATTGGTGGTTGGTGGGGATGTAAACCGGGGCAGCCACTATGGAACCAATACAACCATTCTCTAAAATACTAAAAACAGAACTACCCTATGATCCAGCAATTTGACTTCTGAGTATTTATCCAAAGGAAATGAAAACACCAACTGGGAAAAATATCTGCACTTTCATGTTCATTGTAGCATTTTCTTTTAAGTAGGCTCCATGCTCAGGGTGGGGCCCAACACATGGGGCTTGAACTCATGACTGTGGGACCAAGACTAGAGCTAAGATCAAGAGTTGGATGCTTAACCGACTGAGCCACCCGAGCATTTTTTTTTTTTTTAATCATGGGTAAGACAGCGAAACCATCTAAGTGTCTGTCAACACTTGAGTGGATAAGAAAATGTGATATGTATATAAAATGGAATATTATTCAGTCATAAAAAAGAAGGAAAGCCTGCCATTTGCAACAACATGGATGGACCCGGAGAGCATTATACTAAGAGAAATAAGACAGAGAAAAACAAATATGGCTCACTTATATGTGGACTCTATGGGGAAAAAAACCACACACACACACACACACACACAACAACTGAACTCAGAGAGAACAGATTCATGATTGCCCGAGGTGGGATATGTAGGGGCAGCAGAATGGGTGACAGTGGTCAAAAGGTACAAACTCCTGATTATAAAAGGAATAAGTCCTGGAGACGTAATGCACAGCATGTTGGGAAAAATGGTTTATAATCATGCAATTTAACCCAAAGGTTCCAGAAGCCTCCCTGTGTAGCCCTAGCTCTCCATTAATGACCTATTTAAATACTTTTTTTCTAGCAATCTCCCTAAAGTCTCCTTGAAACGATGTACATTTTTGTACTCCATAATCTTATTTGGTAATAATTTTCCTGTTTATCCCAGGATGTGTAAAAATGACTTTCACAGGGGCGCCTGGGTGGCTCAGTGGGTTAAAGCCGCTGCCTTCGGCTCAGGTCATGATCCCAGGGTCCTGGGATCGAGTCCCACATCGGGCTCTCTGCTCAGCATGGAGCCTGCTTTCTCCTCTCTCTCTGTCTACTTGTGATCTCTCTCTCTGTCAAATAAATAAATAATAAAATCTTAAAAAAAAAAAAAAATGACTTTCACACAGTCATGCTGATGCCTGTTATTTGAGCACCTACGATGGGTCAGTAAAGCAATGGTCTCTGCCCTGCCCTGCGGAGCTGAGGTTCTAAGTGAGGGACAGGCACGAACAGTTTTCACTATTCGTACTGAGCTCCATGCTCCTAGCCATCCTGCACATGACCAAAACCTCATTCTGCTTCTTGACATCTGAGTTACAGTGGAGGCACCTGCATCAGGTGTGTGAGGCCATACACGTCACAGTGCTCTGCAACTGTACACAGCTGTCTCTTGATTACTTCCAACTTAATTTCTCACCATGGAACTGTGTTGGGTTTGCAGCTGCAAAGCAGCTGATGCCTTCCGTGATCCTCCTGACAACTCAGGAGGTCAACAACTCAAATTTCTTTCATGTTTTGAAGCACTAGCTCATGGTCATGTTAAAAATGCCGTTTCATTTCTGTCTCCTCCACACAGCACCAGAAGCGCATTTGCTGAACAATGCTCCTAGCTTTGCAAAACACTCCTGTTTTCCCTTCTCTGATCAGCAAGTGTATAGCTCGGCAGAATCAAGCAGCATCTGCTCACTTTGGAGCCTTCACCTTATAGACACTTTATATTCAGGAATCCTTGGGTGAATCCTTGTGTGCATGTCTTTGTCTCCTGTTACCTATGTTTGAGCCAGGTAATTTTTTTTAATACGCAGTTAAACTGAAATCCAACTCTATTTAGGCTCAGATGTGACATGAACCGGAACATATAAGCAGGTTGTACCTTTTATTCAAACAAAGAAATCTAAAAGTCATTTGGCCCTCTTATTGTTTGAGTGAGAATTCTTTTAAATGGTAAATGGTTGTTATCACCTTAGTCTCAGTTCTCTTAGGATTCAGTGGACTCACAGGAAGCAGTTGTATTTCTCCTCTCAACTTCAAATTTTATTCCTAAACACAATAAAGTTATTTCTTTTCATCTGGAGGAAGGAGGTAAGTGAAAGCAAAGTTGAGGACATCCTAATATCTGCCTAAGCCTTCTTACTCCCCAGCCTTCTAGTGGACGATCTTCCAGCTCTAAACTGAGCCAGAGGTGATTTTATGAGTACCTTCTCATAAAAAGACGCTCTATTTCCATTTGAAGGAAGCTGAACTCAACTACTACCCAGATGTTGGGTTTTCTTTTTTTAGACTTTTTTTTTTTTTTAAAGATTTTATTTATTTATTTGACAGGAGATATCACAAGTAGGCAGAGAGGCAGGCAGAGAGAGAGGAGGAGGCAGGCTCCCCGCTGAGCAGAGAGCCGGATGCGGGGCTCGATCCCAAGACCCTGGGATCATGACCTGAGCCAAAGGCAGCCACTTAATGACTGAGCCACTCAGGCGCCCCCAGATGTTGGGTTTTCGACCAAAAAAACAGAATGAAGAAAACTTGAGACAGAGAGAATATCAAAACGAAGACGTTTCTTTCTGAGGAAGGTTAGCTGGCAATTTTATTCCCACTTAAAACACAACACACAAATATATGTATGCAGTTTCCATGCAGAAATATCACAGTCAGAATTTTTCTGAGGAATGCCATAATGATTTCTTTAGTTTAATGTTGTACTTTTTTTTTTGATATAGTAAGCCTTGAAAAATACAGTTTCCTTTTTTCTGAATCACAGTAAAAATAGAAGATTTAAAATAGTTGTCTTTTAAGAGATATTTTTTGATATTCAGATCTTCAAAATACTGGTTTCTAACAAAGATCAGCCTCCCAAATTTGAGTTTTAGCTACAAACTCTTAAATGTAGTGCATTTTATCACATCCCACGTGTGGTCCAATTTGCATTGGGGGGACAGAGACTTTTGAAAAGGCAGAGTAGACACTGGCAGGTCTGTTACGGGTCCATCAGTGTTGCCGGGAGAGAGATGATGACAGCCTGGACCCAGGAAAGGGCAGTGGGCATCATGGTTAGCAGACAAGGTCTGCCGGGTACAGCACCTAACATGAAAGCTCTCTTCATAACAAAGTCTCCAGCAGATCTCGTGGAGAGGCCACCAGGGTCACTGCCTCTCTCCCTTACTTACCCCCTTGTCTTCTTTCAATTAACCCCTATTAACTAAGATATCTGAACACCTGTCTCTGTTTCAATACTTTTATTACCACTAATACGGAATCTGGCATTCAAAGCTTCCAGTCTCAGTAACCAGAGAAACGTGGCCATTCGCAGTGGGCCCCCTTTGCTGAAGGAGGGCCCTGAGATAAGGCTAAAAATGTTCAGCAGGAAAAACCTACGCTATCAGCATATGCAAGTAACATTTACTCCAGCCTTTCAACCCCTACAAAAATGCAAGTCACATCATGCTATTCTTATGCTTGAAACCTTTCAATAGATCCCCAATGGTTTGAGGATTTAAACCAAATCCAAATTTGCAAACCTTAAATAATTGTCCTTAAAATCCTAGGAAGGCGTGTTATTCAATTTTATAAAAATAAAAATAATACTAAAAATCCCCAATAATTATCTAAAATGATGACAAATCTCCCAGACATTCCATTACAGGTAAATCAGTTTTGCTTGTCTTCCCATTGGGAGGGAAGCTACAAGAAGATGGAAATGCTAAAACAGTGCATGCCCATAGTAGAGGCTCAAGAAGACTATTGAATGAAGGAAAGCCCCAGGTACGTACTACTGTGACCTACACAAAGTTCTAAGCAATGTTCTTTATTCACTAATCAGAAAAAAAAGGGTAGGTAAGGTGGAAAAGTTCATCCTACATTGGTTCAAGAGTTTTCTCCATTTACAAAGTTATCTGTAGTCACCAGGAAATAAGTCTAGAGGGAAAACTGGTCAAACTCTATACCCTATTAATGAAACGCATATTGAAAGAACATTAAATTATCATTACACTTGACCCCTGAACAACAGAAGTTGAACTATATAGGTCCACTTACATGCAAATTCTTTTTTGATAGAGTACAGTACTGTAAATGGATTTTCTCTTATGATTTTAATAACATTTTCTCTAGCTTACTTTTTTGTAAGAATACAGTATATAACATCTACAACACAGAAAACATGTTAGTCAACTATGTTATCTATAGGGCTTCTGGTCAACAGTAGGCTATTAGTAGTTAAGTTTCTAGGGAGTCAAAAGTTATACTCAGATTTTGAACTGCATAGGAGATGGGCCCCCAGAACCTCTGCACTGTTCAAGGGTCGACTGGATACACACTCTAAAACATCGACAGTGTTTCTTTCCACTAAGATCCACTCAGTAAAGACTGGAAGCAGGGAGAGGGGAAGACAGTAAGACATTCCTGAAAAAATACCATTACTGGTGACCACAGAGGTTCTGTCTTCCTGAAAAGCAACCTGGCAAGATTTAACAAGCTCTATAAAATGGTTCATACACTTTAACTACGGAATCTCTCCTTACAAAACATACCCCAAGGAAACAGGTAAGCCAAAAAGGAAATAAAGAAACTCATAAAACTTGTACATGGCCTAATGGTAATAATAAAGAAAAACTGGAAACATTTCAAATGATCAAAAACAAGATTAAGCTAACTATGGCAAAGCAACACTATAGATTATACAGCCTTTCACAAGAAGTACATGGATTCCACTGACACTTCACATATGTATATTATTTCTATACATATCAGGATTTTTTTTTCAAAAAAGCAAAAAATAGTAAAATCCCAATTCTGCAACCTGGTGGGTTTAACATCTCTAACAATCCTATATAAAAAGGGCAGCAAAGGATACCTTGATTTAGAGGACTACGAAGTTTAGTGCGTACCGGAATTCAAAATAAATCTATTAAAATTACCTGTGTCTGTGAAAGTCGAATGCTCTGAACCTGTGGAAGCAGAAAGTAAGCGTTGGGTAGCTGCTTTGAAGACCCTTCTGTAGAGACTCTTCGAGTGCCAATTCCAGATACCTTCAGAAAAAAAAAAAAAAAAAGTTAATTATTCCCCTATTCATTTTGAAACATATTTGCCATAATGTTAAAATACCTTTTGAAAGGAAATCTGTATTCACCACTGTGGCCTGTAAGACTCTATTAATCCAATTATTATATGTATTTTTGTCTACAAAAGAAAGCAATAAAAGTTGCTATATTTAAGCTGAATGTTCCTCACTGTAGCAAACCTTTGCAGAAATAAATAATTTTTTTTGGTATGGGACCAAGTGTTTAATGGAAACCAGTAAGAACTAACCATAAAAATGATAGATCTTGGCTTAATGTCACATACTATTAAAGATGTCAGATACCACTTAAGATAAATATTCCTAACTACTTCGTGAACAACAACAAAAAGATTCTTCACCTTCCATCCCTGGTGCCTTGATATGAACAGCGAGCTCCCTGAGAACTGGTCCCCTCAAAACATGAAATCCATATCCCCTGATGAGAAATATTCCCAAGCCCAGGAAGGAAGGAGGCAGAAGCACTAGGGACTGCCTTTATAGCTCCTCCCTCTGGACTGTGCATGAGGTCAGGGCAGAGCTCTGAAAGTCCACTCGATCTTATAATAAAAATATAATATGGTGGACTTCTTGGTTTTGTTCCAATGCCCTTCAAAGATCCTTAGTGAGAGTTACAGCTCTGTGCTCTGGGCCCAAGACAGCCAACTGTGTATAGCATGGCAGGGAGAAGAAGCAGGAAAGCTGGCGACTTTACATCACTAACAATCTTGTATTCTAATCACATAAACCAGGCAGCAATATTTACAAAAGTCTTTTATAAAATACCCAAACCCCCCTGTTAAATCAACAACCAAATCAAGGGGCGAGAGGGGAAAGTTACTTACGTGATAGGGAAGGACTCCATAGGAGGAGGTATTAATAAATAAAGAACTTTCAATGCTTCCTTCTTCAGTAGGTAAGAAAATAATTCTGAAGGATGTTTTCCCCATTGCTGGAATTACCTAAAAGGAAGGTACCAAATTAGCCATTTGGAATGAACCTCTGTAAAAAAATGTCTTTTGGAGACTTCCTTTTTGACAATTTCCCCTAACAGATGCCTATTCTATACCCTTGATTCAGAAGTATCATGAATCCCTGAGAATCACCAAATGGATCAAAATCCATCATCGAAGAGTTGTTATCAAAGAACACACCACAGACTTACCACAAGGCAGCTGCCGAGTCCCTTCACTTCAGATTGGGAATCCTATGCCCTTGCCTTCTTCCTTTTCCTTCGTCTTCTGCACCGATGTGTTCAATGGCCTTTACCAAACACAGTTCTAACTCCACTTAAGTAAAAGGAGCCACCAATGTACAAACTTGCCAATTCCTAATCAAAGTCAGGAGCGGCGTTTATCTAGACTATCAAAAACAAAATACTGGGCTCCGTGCTGCACCATCTCCTTGGTCCCATACTTAAAAGGAAAAAAAGTGTATCGGGTAGACATCAGTAAGCTAAATAAACAAATAAAACCCACTAGTAACTGGGATCTTCACTCAAAGTTAAAGACCACTGAAATCTAAACAACCAGGAAGAACAGGGATTGGTAGCTCTCTGCTGCCTATTAACTTTATAAGGAGCCATTCACTCCTTCCCATTCCTACATTTAGAAAGGAGTCCTGTTCTAGTAGGTTTGCCAGGCAGAGATCACAACTCTAAAACTTGTGATGATTACTAAAGGGTTCAGCATTTGTCTTTATTTCAAGACCCGTAATATTAAGTTTCTTTAACCATGAAAAAGTCCTATTACATACACAACATTATACCTTGTTTAGACTCTAAACTTTTTTTTTTTCCCATGGAGATATCAAGAGCCACCAAAATTATGGACAACTGAAAAAATAAACGCTAAAGCAAACACGCAGAAGGAAAGAGTGTGGGTAGCAGGAAAAGGGGAGACAGGGAGCAGAAAGTCAAAACTGCAGGCCAAAGAAAGCAAGAAAGCCTGGCAGCCTGCCACAGCATAGTTTCCAAGAGTATATCAACACTTACCCTGCAATGAACAGGAGGCACATGAAAATGTCTAGCAGCTGTAAACACTGAATTCACCACGATCTCCCTATCCCTACTAGGGTTATAAGCATAGAGAATCTTTGCTGCAGGGTGACCCAGGAACCTAGGAGGGGAACAAGGAGAAAAAAACCAATGGACTGTGTGATCGTAAATACGGCCATCACCCACCCCTCCACCCACACAACATGTATATGCTTTTAACCCAGAAAGCTGTTGGTGTTCATTAAAGCTAAAAGCAGCAGTGATTAAATCCGGCTATTAATAAAACATTTAATTCACAAGTCAAAGCCTTTTAAAAGAATCCTTTCCTTTACGAGACACTTATGCCAACCAATGGTAACAACTCCCCGACTTTGGTGTTGGAAGAATTCGACCCGCAGAGGCCGTTAAATGCTTGCAAATACAGAGTAGGAACTAGGTACTCACCTAATGGGGCTCTAATTCAAAATGAAAACAGGTTTGGATAAGAAACTGTACTCACAGAAAAACCCAAGTTTTTTGAGAGTTTCTTCTCTGAGTGATAAGTTTAAAGAGGCTCGGGGCGGGGGGGTGCGGAGGATGGATTTCTACTCACAAAGAGACCTTATTCTGTCTCATAAAAGGAAAACTTAACTGTTGCTGAAGACCATTCTTCTGAGAACTAAACTCAACAGCACTTTCCAGTGCTTGCTCTTAATCCGTTTGAATCATGAGTCTTCCAGAAAATCCTGATGAAAGCTCTGGCTCCTCCCTCCACAGACAGACACACACAGAAGTTTCAGACATAATTTCAAAACATTCGCGTAATAAGGTAAGGATATCTGCTTTCCAGCAAACACCCTCACTGAGGATGCTCACGCTGATATTTTCCTTCCTCCTCTTTCCACCCGCTGCAAGGAGAGCAAAGGAACTGCAAAGGAATGGAGCTATCACTGGCCCACCTGGGCCCGCCTCCCTGCCATGGTCCCTGGAATCCTTCCCCTCGGATTCCTACCAGTTAAGTCACATGGTCATACACAGAGAGCCACACACATTTCACTGAAGCCCCTTCTCCAGACGTAATGCCCTCAGAGGCAGAGACCCAAATATACCACTCTCCTTAATACGGCCTAGAAATAAAACTATATTCTATATTAAAAATTCATCTACATTATACTTGTATTTCTCTGATTTTATTCTGATTTCTGTGATACTAAGAATTGCATGTTTTAGAGAAAATGAAGTACATGTTGTCTTATGGACAATGGGATTTCTAAACTACCATATCCCGCCATCAAAACCCTCATATTCCTCTTCCAGCTTTTCCTCTTCCTTTTTTTCTCTTAAGTAAGCTTCATGCCCAGGACAGAGGCTAGTGCTGGGCTTGAACTCATCGGCTTCAGATCAAGACCTGAGGCCGATATTAAGAGTCGGATGTTTAACCAACTGAGCCACTCAGGTACCCCACACTTCCTACTTTTAATCACAAGTCTCTACTGAAGATTTAATACAACCAATGTGTATTTTAAAAAATAAGTCCTTTAGGGCGCCTGGGTGGCTCAGTGGGTTAAGCCTCTGCCTTCGGCTCGGGTCATGATCTCAGGGTTCTGGGATCGAGTCCCGCGTCGGGCTCTCTGCTCAGCAGGGAGCCTGCTTCCTCCTCTCTCTCTGCCTGCCTCTCTGCCTACTTGTGATCTCTCTCTGTCAAATAAATAAATAAAAATCTTAAAAAAAAAAAATAAGTCCTTTACATCCAGTTATAAATAAAATACACACTAATGTGATTCTTGATTTTTAAACTTATTATTACTATTTTTTTTAAAAATATTTTATTTGACAGAAATCACACTAGGCAGATAGGCAGGCAGAGAGAGAGGAGGAAGCGGGCTCCCTGCAGAGCAGAGCTCCCGATGTGGGGCTCGATCCCAGGACCCTGGGATCATGACCTGAGCCGAAGGCAGAGGCTTTAACCCACTGAGCCACCCAGGCGCCCCTATTATTACTATTTTTTTAATGTTCTTACCTAATACAACTAAAATTTTTTATATTACTGTAAAGGGTCACCTCTGAGAGCTCTGCTTTGGGAGTACTGGGCTCACATTTGCCTTCTCCCTTCACTAAGTTAAGTTAAATAAATAAAGACTCCATCATTTAAGGTTTTATGTAACTAATAGACTCAATCAGCAAAGTTATTACTACTTACCCTCAAAGCTTTGTATCACTGGAATACAAGATGTTTAGTTTAAAAAAATACAGATGTTGCCCAAACAAAAACATTTTAGAAAATCAGACCCCACTTCCTCTCTCTGTCTCTGCCTGCCTCTCTGCCTACTTGTGATCTCTGTCAAATTAAAAAAAAAAATTAATTAAAAAAAAAATCAGACCCCAAACTGCAATTCTACAGAGCCCCGTGACTGCATCCACCAGAAACCTCACCAGACCTAGCACAGACTTAGTTACCACTGTGCTATTTTTATTCTATTTTTAATTCTATTTTTAAAAGTGTTATGAGGATAAGAATTTCAGTCACTAGTGACAACTGGAAGATACTCTACTAATTTAATACTACAAAAGAATGATTAAAATCTCTTATGAATGATTAGCACTTTTAATCTCCAGACCAGCGGAATATTAACCCTTATAATAAACCCTAAGAAGTGGGCAGAAAGCAGGTGAGTAACAAGATCCTGATTCTGCATCCCAGAGGGAAACGGCAGTGATGAAAAGGGATGGGATTTGCCCAAGGTCAACTCTGAAATAAACAATAGCAAAAGCTGAACAAAGGCAGTGAAGAAATCAGGAGGAGAACTCTGGCTGAAGTTTGAATCTAATGCTTATAAAATAGACCATTTGTAAAAAGTAAGGAAGAATTTGACTAATTTTAGAAGTGTTCTGGGATGCCTGGGTGGCTCAGTTGGTTAAGCATCTGCCTTCAGCTCAGGTCATGATCCCAGGACCTGACTGAGTCCCACATTGGGCTCTCTGCTCAGTGGGCAGCCGGCTTCTTCCTCTGCCCCTCACCCCACTCATGTTCCCTCTTTCTCAAATAAATAAATAAAATTAAAAAAAAAAATAAATAAGCGTTCTAATTTAGGTTACCATTTGTTCTTACCGAGATTTTTAAAAAACTTTAGCAAAAATAATTTATTCCCATAATCGTATCTTAGAGCTCACCAAAAAAAAAAAAAAAAAGAAAAAAAAAAAGAAAAGGTATATGCTGGCTTAGAAATCAGAAGACTTATTCTGTCACTTCTAGTGAAATGCCCTTGGGCAAAAAACATTACTGCTCAGCACCAAATTCATGAGCATCTGTAGTTCATGCTCAAGTACAATTTGAAAATGACACACACACAACTCTCTGCCTCTCTCTCTCTCTCTCAGATAATGCCTGCCCCCACTATTCCACTATCCTTCTAGGATTGATAGACGACTCAGCGGACAAGAGATACAACTGTACTTTGAGAAATATAAAGTACTACACAAATAAAACTGAATCATCCAAAGGTGAGACAAGGCTAAAATGTGATAACCTTTGTAAATAAAACATTTAAAACATTTGCTTTTCAACCTGCTTCCAGTTATCAGGGCCAGAAATGGATGCATATAGCCAGTTAACATTTGTAGCCAAGACATCCATCCATCCATGTGCACTGTTCTCAGGACTTTTATCTTACTGAAGAGGAAATATATGATAGTCAGCATCCCATCAACTGGAGTTGTTACCCTCATCTAACTGTACTTACTACTATTCATTTTACTATGTCTACCAGACTGTAATATTTTTTCTTTTTTCTCTTCTATATCTTTATTTAAATTTGTTAGTTAACATACAATGTAATGGACAATATTGTATAATATGTATTTGTAAAAGTAGGTCCTGCATTAAAATTCCCGCTTACAATAAAGACTTTTCACGTAAGTAAAGCAATCTCTCAGAATCTCAAACCAGTGAAGTTGTATCATAAATTCAGCTTTGAACATTTCTTTACTGAACAGTAAAAGTGTGCAAATTCAAACACAAAGAGGCAGACACCCAGAATATTGTAAAGACAGCCAGCACCCTTCCCACTTTCCTCTCTTCTTCCTTTCACAGAATCACCATTAAAAGCTCAACAAGGTACTTTTACGTTTAACATTCCTTCTCCTTTACTGCAGCTCTAACCTTTTGCTGACCAGAAGCAAAGGGCAAGAAGGCAATCCAGATGGGTCAAGGAGAGCACCCAGATGCTCTCCCAGCACCATGCCTACTTCATTCACCCAACTCTTCTTGTAACGCAAAACAGCTCTTCATGAAATTAATGTTCCAGGCTACTGAAGCAAGCGGGGCTCTAACACCTGAAACACTTTTACTTCCATACTTGAAACTCTACGAACGTGACGCAGTATCTCCTCAGAGCCAAGACATTCTATATCCAGGGTGTTTAACACCCGAGGTTTCCAACTTCAACCACGGTAAGCATTGCAGCCTACAAGAGTCCTTAAGTTTTCCCTTCTGCTCAGCATCGCCCTTCTCCTAACTTCTCCAAGTTCCCACATTCGTCCCTCAACCAACACTCAAGTCATGTTCCCTTCGTCTTCACGGTTCTGAACATGAGGGCTTCATCGTACTTAAGATGAGTACGTAACTGCAGCTCATATGCTGTCTTCCCCACTTTGCTCCAAAGTCTGAAATGGAGCAACTAATGTCTGCACTGTGCATAACAAAGCATAACAAGCAGTAAAAACAAGCAAATGGATCTAAGGCAAAGAATTTCAAAACCATCAATATTTAGGGTTTTTCACTATAAAATAACTTGATTTGTTATAGAAAAACAATACTGACTTATTAAATTCCACTCACTTAATATTGACTTCTTATTAAATTTCAATCACTTCTTATTAAATTCCAATCACATTATAAGGAGTATTTATTAAAAACTGAAGAAATCGGGGTGTCTGGGTGCCTCAGTGGGTTAAAGCCTCTGCCTTCTGCTCAGGTCATGATCTCAGGGTCCTGGGATGGAGCCCCGAGTCAGGCTCTCTGCTCAGCAGCAGGGAGCCTGCTTCCCTTCCTCTCTCTCTGCCTGCCTCTTTGCCTACTTGTGATCTCTGTCTGTCAAATGAATAAATAAAATCTTTAAAAAAAAAACAAAACTGAAGAAATGGCTAAAACAATCTTACATTCTCCCTTCCACAAAAATATTCCTCTGAACAAGTCCCAGGATCAATATCCCTCATATTACTAATATACATAAAATGTATTTAACATTTTATATATAGACATATAAATGTGCCATATATAAATACATTTGAACTATATTAATATATTTAAGTATATATAAATGATATCCTGAAAGCAAAAAATGCAAATAAAACAAGTTGTTAAGAATTACAAAGAAAAGATACTTACTGAATTCCAAAATCTAGAACTGATGGCTGAAAATGTAAGCCCTTTCCACTGAATAGTTTGTCTGAAAAGCTAAAAAAGAAAAGACAAGACAGATTAATTTTGTTGTAGTTTTGAGATTTAAATCCTGAGTTAAGAATATATACTTAGGCCAATGGTTCTCATGAGCTATAATTTTCCTTCCTTAGAGATGAGTCTAAATTGGTTTTAAATGTAAAAACTGAGTTATGAGAAGTCTAATAGAATTCTACAGCTGCAAAAATTTAAGATACTTTTAGATGATGGTTAATATAACTTCATATTAAATGTACAGAATCTATAAGCATTCAACAAAAATGGGACTGCATATAAGTTTTAATAGGCTTTATTTCTGGATGCGTTTGAATAACATGACTATTTTCATAAACTTTAAATCAAGACAAGACATACATGTAAGGTGGGTTTGGGTGAGGGGCTGGAGAGGGAAAGAGATTTGGTCTCTAAATTAGTAGACTATTTGTAACAGGGAAAGGATGGGGGAGTGTAGCCAGGGTTCTCCCTCAATGCTGAAACCATCACCCAATCTGTATAAGAATAATCATTATATAAAACTTCACATGGCAGAGGTTCTTCTGCAGTTCTTAATCATTATGAGGATTTTTCGTTAGAACCAAGACATAAATTAACATACCAAAAAACATATAAAGAAAACAGAAGAAAAAACATATGTATAACATAATAACACAATATACATACACATACATAAATATACTTAATGACATAAAATGCAAAGCACGTGTATATAAATGTGCGTGTGTATGTGTGATATATACACCAAGAAACTATCAGTCATTATATGACATTTTATTTTCTAAACAATAGTTATTTCTTTGAGAGAGAGAGCATGCACACATGGTGGGGGAGGGGGAGACACAGAGAGAGAATCTCAAGTGGACTCCATGCTGAGCACAGAGTCCAACTCGGGGCTCAATCTCATCACCTGGAGATAATGACCCAAACCAAAATCAAGAGTTAGACGCTTAACCAACGGAGCCACCAAGGCACCCGGTTTATATGACCTTCTAAAAGCCATGTAATCCAAAAACATTTAACCGAAGAAGCCCCAAAATGTAACAAGTGTAGCTATTTTCAAGAACTCCAGCAAACTTCCCAAAATACAATCTTTCCACCTAGCATTCCACCAAACATGGCCCCAAGACTGGGTCCAGGAGTGGACATCTGAGTTTCAGAGCCACTGGCCAATAGAAGCTTTGTGACCTTCAGCAAGCGGGTTTCCCATTTTCCCTTAAGGTGCAGACAACACAGAGACCAGAGAACCCTCCTAAGCCCTCATCTGACAGGGAGAATCCTGGCTGCAATCTTCCCTTCCTCCCTCCACTTCAATGCCCCTATCTAAATCAAGGTGACAGCTCAGTCTTCACCAGCCCAACTTCTGCCACTTCTCCACTTGTGCTGAACTTGAGCAGAGAAGAGGCATGCTGACTACTGGTCTCCCTCCAGTCGCAAAGGGCCAGGACTCCCTCCATAACTTTCGTACAAAAAGGCCACTAACTCACCTAGTTGCCTCTAGAAATGTTTCAGAGAATCCCCAGGAAGTGACAGATGTAAAGAAATGTGAACATCAGATTGAGCTGGCCAGGGCTCAGCATCCCAGAAGAAAAAGAAAACAGGCAACTTGACATGCCAAAAACTGTCAAAGAAACGTCTGGCTACTGCATAAGTATTAAGCAAAATAACTATAGTCCCTTCTGTCCTGTGCACCCAAAGTGGACTTACATTGGATTTCACACCCAGCTTCAGAATGAAGACAAGGTTTTAAGGATTTAAGCAATTCACTCAAGATCACATAGCTACTAAGAGAGCCAGAATTCCAACGCAGGTCTGTTGAGGTCAGAAACTTGAAGCTAGTATGTAGTTCAGGCTTATCCAAGTTCACAGGACCCACCCAAGGAACCACGGCAGTCTAGTGGCTGGGTGAAGGTTTGGGCTTCTCTCAGAATGCAGACAAACTTAAATTCCAGGCCCAAGGTCACCACTCTCTGGTCCTGAGCAGGTCTCACAAGTCCCAGCCTTAACGGTTCTAAAATGAAGATGGCAACTGTATCTACCATATAATTATCCTGAGGTTAAAATGAGATAATAATGCCTTTGCTTTGTGCCTGGCACATAGTTAAAGGTGCAATAAATATTAGATCATGTTACTAAGAGGAAGACTATCACCTGACAAGACAAGAAATGAGAGCAGATGGAGAAGCCAATCGAGTTTGAATCAGAGCTGACCCGGGGATTTAAAAGTCCCAAACGGGTAACAGTAATTATCTCTGAATAGAACAAATGAAACATAAACCTGGGCCATCTCATATCATAACAGAGATTTTTAAATCCCACAATCAGGAAGTTTTACAAACCCAACAGAAGTCAGCTATGTACGGTCCACCTTAAAGCAATAAACTACACATGGTCAGCATTTCCCTAACTTCAGAAAACAAAAACCCTGTTTTAATTTCATCATGGAGAAGTAAAATCATGTCACTATTTCTCTCTAAAACTCACAGAACAGATTCATTTTTTCTCTATGGTCAGTTTCAGCTCACTTGACTTTGACAATTTGGAAAGGAGATTAAGTTATGAGGAGCTTTAATATCACTGTCGTAAGTTAAAAAGTTAGTTCTCAAAGATAAAACTGCTTTAGTGTGGATACTGCTCTGGACAATACCCGCTCATGCACACACGCCCTCAAGTATTTGTTAAAGACTGAAGGGGGAAAAGACAGAGCAACTGCCAAAATAAGCCAACTGTGGACATCAACAACCATCCTCAAATATCACTGGTGGCAAAGAAATTATTCTGTGTTTAAAGATGCCAAAGTTTTCATTTCCAACTCGATGACATCTAAGTAATTTAAGCCTCAGGAGTTATAGCAGTAAAAGACAAAATTCCCTCCGTTTTCTCCCTTACTCAAAAAGTCAGCATTAACCTTTTCATATGTGTGCCCTCAATAGCGTGAATGCTTCCTTTATGCCACAGCTCACCTGCCCTCTTTCACTCTTAGGATTCCCCTCATCTGGCATAAAAGAAACACAGATATCTTATAAAAACAAATGATAAATTCATGCCACATATTTCTAATGTTCACCCCAGTCCCACAAACAAGATAATTCTAAGGAAAGGCCCTTTATGAGAAGAGAAAAATAAACGAAGAGCCATTTTGCTTCCCTAACAGGCTCATAGGGAGACGATATCCAGGTGACAGAAATCTGAGGTGAGGGGACTCTTGTTTATACAAACCCTGCCCCTCACACTCTCTCAGCGCTTCTGAGGACACCAGCTGTCCCCAGTGTTGACTCCTCCCCCTCAGCGGTAGGACATGTGGACAAGGAATTCTACACATGCTATTTGGAAAGAATATCATCACCTAAGATTATCTGAGTTTTTTTCCTCTGTTATCTTCTTCTTTTTTCAGAAACTTCAGCTAACTCTTTTCTCTTTCTGTAAAAAATAAACAAAACAACAACAAAAACAGTTCCAAAAAGTGGGTAGAATAAGAGAAAAGGAATTTCTGTGGAAAAGAGAAGACCTTGGTTCAGGTCCCAGGTCCGCTTTGAGTTTCCTCTTTGGCAAACTGCAGGAGCAGGGCTCTGACATCCTTACAGGAGCGTTCAGATGCCCAGACTCCGTATTCCTAGGAAAATTAAATCTATCTGCTGACATCAGACACACCCACTGAAACATTTCAGTCCAGTGACTTCGATATGGAAATGGATTAACTATAACCAACTGTTCTGGCCATTCAGAAATGCTATCTGACCAAAAACACATCAGGGCAAATGCAGTGCTCCACCTCTCTGGAATGAGAAACAGGGCCCAGCAGCTGCAGACCCGGCCTTGTGGCCTAGTATGGACTGGCTGCCCCGAGACAGGGGCTTAGCTCGAGGAAGATTCTCCCCTCAAGCTTATGATCCAGGACGCTGGACAAGGTTTGGAGGCCAATAAGCCAAACTCAAAGATCAAGAAAATTCAAAGAGAAGAACAGAAATCTCTGAAATGGTCAGGAAAGCTCAGGGTTGGGGGTGGGAAGAGTCAGGGGCCTCAAAGAACAGTGAATGGAAACTGAAGGGAGGCCACTTGAACAAAGCTAACAGCAGGAGGGAAGACAGAGGCTAAGGAGAGCACTGGCCACATCTGGAGCACACCATCCAAGCGAGGAAAGCACACTAGACAGTTGGCCTGGCAGCTCTGAATGGTGGAGTGCTGAGCAGGAACAGTGAGGACAGGAGGGAGCAGAAAGGGGGGCAGCCAATGAGGAGGTCTTGCTGGAGGATGAGAACACTGGGTGGGGACACGAGCCTAACATGCGCCACGATGTGCCCTGAAAAGAGTCTCGTGCACTGTGGGTCTGTGCCGGGCCTTTACTCCTAAAGGGACCTGAAGGTTTACTCAGTTTCTGGAGAAGACAAAAGTGTTTCCGAAAACAGTCCACACAGGCTGTTGTCATCCTTACTGAACAGGTAAAAATTAACTTCTGGCAGGGATCTGAGAAACAATGGTGACCAGCTCCAGGGAGGATGGAATGGTCTGGTTTTCCATATTCCTAAATGGCCTGGTTTTCCTTAGCCTCTCAAAGCCCTAACAGCTACAGCTCTCTGCCTTTTCCATGCAAACTCTTTCAGTCCCTCGAGAGAGAGCCATGACCAGGCTTTAGCCACTGGATGAGCACCAGGACGAGAGGACTGGCTTCCCACGTGTTCTGCAAAACCCTCTCTGCCTCGGAAAGGTAACAAAAGAGACTATAGCAAAATAACACTATTGTCTAGACTCTGAAGCATTGAAGGAAAGACCTGTTATGCTACTGAGCTACCTCTTGGGCTGTTCTCCTAGCCGGGAGAACTGGGAGTGTCCATCAGAGACCAGTGCTGCCAATGCTGCAAAAAAGACCCACAGATTCACAAAGGTAGGGATCCATGCACTGTCAATCCCCTTGGACCCTGAGCCAACAGCAGGTATTTCAGGACTCAGCTGTTACTCCCATGAACCTGGAGGGATTTCAGTACTTTTCCGTTAAACAGAACTGGGAAGGACCCCTGCATAGCAGAAGCAGCTCCTGCCTAGGGCAGTCCTTAGCGAAGCCTGCCAACACCAGTGGAAGACCTCCACTGGTCCCCACGGACAGGAAGCCCAGAAGCAGCCCTCCCTGATCACTCCTGTGATTCAGTGGTGCCCAGCTTTACAGACCAAGGTGAAAAAGCCCAAACTGCATGATTTATGAAATAAGTTCTAGAACTACATGAGTTATGAAATTCCACACTGTAATATTAGTACTACAAACTGCTTTCAGCTCTTACTTTTAACTTAAAAAATACTTCTCCCAGAAGTTTACAGAAGAAAAATATGATAGACACATGCACATCTCCTAAGGTCAGAACTGCCATTCTTCCTGGAGAAGTAACTACTGATGAAGAACCAACTGACAGTGAAGGCAGAAACCAGTATTTTCCCCCCTGGAATTCCCAAAATGTGGGTGGGGGGAGATCATTTGGTTGGACGTGATTTTCCTAGCTTCTATTACAGAAAGCGTCAGACTGCAAGGTCAAAGTCAAGAGGAAAGTCCTTGGAGCAATAATACCAGCAGCGGTCTGTCAGAGACACTCTCACTGGTAATGGGATATCCGCGTGTTGATGGGCAGGCCTTCCCAAGGCCAAACAAAAGTTGTGCACACCAATCTGTCCCTCGAGTTGCAAAGACATTCTCCCAGTTCATACCACCCATGGATGAGGCAGGCGTTCTTCCTCTCAAAGACTAAGGTTCTAAGGCACCTTTCTGATGACAGGTCCTTGCCCACCCTGCTCTCTCCAGGATATTCAGCATCCCCTCCTGCTGTCCTCCTTCTCCACTTAGACACAGGAGAGACTCATGCTCCTGTCACTTGGGAAAACCCTTTGACCTTCATCCCTTCAGCTCTGGGCAAAGGTAACAACAGCAAGTACATTTATTAAGCACTCACAGTGTACCAGATGCTGAGCCCAGCACTGTCCCATTTAATCCTCAGAACCCCGTGTGGACACCATTATTATTATTGCATTTCCATACCCAAAGAAACCGATGTTTTGGGCGTTTAAACAACCAGCCAAAGCCCACTCCGCTGCCAGGTGGCTGACGGGGAAGAAGCTCCTGTCTCTCATCCACATCGCTGGTGTCCTGCCCCCTCACTCTCCCAGAAATGCTTTGCTGAGGTCATCAGTGAGGACATGCCGGGAAGGCAAGTGCTGACGTTACTCAATCTACCTGGCTCTTCTCCTGAAGGGTCCCTCCTTGGTTTCTAGGAAATCTCACCCAGTCTCCCTCTTTCCTCTGTGCTGCTCCTTCTCAGCTCCCTGTCAAGCTCCTCTCCCCCACATGACTGTCCCCTCAGTGCTCCCTAAACTCTCCCTCTGGCCTGTCACACCTACCCCCAAGTTTCAGCTATCACCAGCTAGGTGATGCTTTCCTATATGGACATCTGTCATCTCCTTGTGCAGCATCCAGGTTTCCTTACTTTAACCACAGACTTCCCAGTGTCACCCCTCCTGGATTCTGAAAGGGCCAGTCACTCATTTTTCTAGCCCTGCTTGTAGTCAAGATGCTGACATGTGACCGGGACTTGGCCAGACTCGCCTGCCAGAAGCAGGGCATCAGGAGCTGGGCCACATGGAAGGGAAGGAAGCAGAGAATCATTCTGCGAATGAGCTCGGCAGCCAGGCAGCAGGGCAGGAGTCTCCTCGGCAGCAGTGTCCTCGGCATCTACTTCCATGGCACAATCCTGGCTGTGCTTCTATCTGCTACAACCCGCTTCCTTGCTTTGTTTTCTGAGCCTGGTTCTTCAGTCTTCCTAGAGATTCTGAGAGCTGCCCAACATCTTTTCAATAAATTCCTTTTCTGCGTCAATCAGCCAGAACTGGTTTCTGTGGTTTGACTGATTCATTTCCCAAGACTGTGTATCTGTGGCCTAGACCCCTCTGCTGAGCTCCTGCCTTGGGTTTCCAAATGTACCAGGCACCATCCCACAGACAGCTTCCAGCCCCGTCACAATGGAATCCATGGCGGAGTTCAGCATCTCGCTCTGACTCTCCAAGGGATCACACGGCACCGCCCACTAGTCTCCCCCAGGCCACGGTTGCCCTTGCTGTGGTTTAGTCACCTGCCATCAACCCCAGTCCAGAAGCAGATAATCATTCTTCTGATACACAGCCAGAAAGTCAATAGGAGCCTAAGGCTAAGTCACAAAGCCTATAGCGCTCACCTCCTTCATCTCACTAGGTCAGCATTTGACATCTCACATCATCACAAGAAGGGTGAGTGCAGTACAACAAGGTATTTTGAAAGAGATCACATTCATGTAACTTTTATGTATACTGTCATAATTGTTCTATTTTATTACTATTGGTGTTAATCTATCGTGCCTAATTCATAAATTAAACTTTATCATAGGTATGTATGATTAGGAATAAAAACAGCACAGCTGATCCTTGAACACAGGTTTGAAGTGCACGGGTCCACTTGTACACAATTTTTTTTTCAATAAATACAATACTGGAAATGAATTTTCTCTTCCTTATGATTTTCTTAACATTTCCCCCCCTCCAGCTTACTTTATGGTAAGAATACAGTGTGTAATTCACAGAACCTACAAAATGTGTTAACAGCCTATTTGGGTTATCAATAAGGCTTCCAGTGAACCGTGGGCTATTCGTAGTGAGCATTTGGGAGAATCAAAAGTTATACATGGATTTTCAGCTGTACCAGGAGTTAAGTACCTCCAGCCCATTATGTTCGAGGGTCAGCTGCACAGATAGGGCTCAGTACTACCTGCAGTTTCAGGCATCCCCGGGGCTCTTGAAATGTATCCTTAGTGGATATAGGACTGTGGTGTGCCCATCTTGGTGACTGATGGCCTACCTGCTCGCCGGGAGACTTGTGGAGATTCTGCCTCCTGTACTCCTCTTAACTCCTCATGCAATGGATGCTGAAGGCCCTGCGGGGACCTGACACATTCACACCCCTCAGATCTGTCCCTGCCTTCTAGTGGCACTAACAGGACCTTATGTTCAAAAGGCATTTGCAATATTGTCGTTTGTCACTATTTATTTCTCACATATATTTGGCCTTTGTCCACAGTTTATGGATCACAGCTCCCCAAACTCTTGGGATTTCCCAAGTGTTAAGGGTGATAAAGGAGTCTTCTGTCATGTTAATGAATGCTGGACCCCAACCAAGGGGGGGGGGGCAGTTGCCAGGGGAAACAACCTTGTGATCAGAGACTTGGAACTTTCTTTCTCTGCCCCAACCTCCTCTTGTAGGGGTGGGGGATAGGGCTGGAGATTGGTTCAGCTGATGGCCAATGACTTAGTCTATGTTTTGGAGCACTGGGTGTGGTACATAAACAATGAATTCTGTTACACTGAAATTTAAAAAATAAAAAATTAAAAAAAAAAAACAAAAAGAAAGAAAGCCTCCACAAAAAACCAGAGACTACTTCCTAGGGCTTCTGGGTTGGTGAACTGGTAGGGAGGCAGAAAGACTGGAAGGTGTGGAGAAGGCATGGAAGCTCAGCGCCCTTTGTCCAGACCGGCCCTATGCATCTCTTCCTTTGGCTGTTGATTCATATCCTTTATCATATCCTTTAAAAAATTTGTGAATCTAAGTGTTTCCCTAATTTCTGACAGCATTCTAGTAAACTAATCAAACCTAAGGAGAAAGTCATTGGAACCGCCAATCTGAAACTGTCAGTCAGAAGCACAAGTAACAGTCACAAAGCCAACAGGCTTGTGACTGGCATCTGCAGTGGGGGCCAGCAGAGAGGGCTGTCTTGCAGGTCTGACCCCTTAACTTATGCAATCTCTGAGTCAGAACTGAGTTGAATTCTTGGACATCCTGCTGGTGTCCTAGAATTGCTTGGTGTTATATGTGGGGGAACACCCACGCACACTGGAACTGGGTCTGGGAACCCTCAAAGAGCACTGTATTTTCATTTCAAATAATTTTAAAATATATTATTGCATTTACATCACAATCCACATGCCATAAAGAACTCCTTTAGCTAAGAGACTAAATTTGCAAGAAAAAAAAAAAGAAAAAGAAAGAAAAGAAAAAATAAATATATAAATAAACGAAAGAAAAGGCCAGTAATTAAGCCCATGTTTCCTAACTCCTGTTCCAACTTAAGCCTTAGTGCAATTTATGGCTTCCCATCTACAGTTTAAAGATGTAATAACATATTTTCCTAGATTCTACTAAATGTTAAAATAATTGTGACTTTTATATCTGCAGAATACCAAATGCATTTTGCACTACCTTTCATTTCTAGGACACCAAGTTAGGATGAAAAAGGAATTCAGTCTCTAAGCAGCAAAAGAGTTGGCCAGATGCTACAATCAGAAGTGGAAGCCAAGGCAGAAATTCACATGAACACTAAGGGAATGGGGAGACTCAGGATGAAGGACTTTACCTTCTCAGTCACAGGTAGACAATCCAAGCTTCTGCAATATTGTGGCTATTTCTAGAAAACCAAATTTGAGCTACTCAAGTGTCCATATAACTTTAAATATTAGTTCTCTGAACATAAGACCCAGCTATTTCTTAAAGCTCATCTACAACCCTTTCAGCAACTGGGTAGTTATACTTATTCACATGATAAAAGCAGCAACGCCAAATCACACTGCCATTAATTTCTTCAGTTTCCCTGCATTAAGAGATTACAACAGCCAAAGCAGTTTGAATCGAAGGCTTATGGTCTTGCATATAAGACAAAGTGGGGCACAGTCCCTGAGATGGAAAAAAATGGGTGTGGAGCAGGTTAGGAAGTGTTCTGGAAGATGTGGCACAGAGTAGGGCTTGGAAGGCTGGATGTGCTGTTTTCAGGTGAAATGAAGGAGGAATTCCAGACAAGGGGAGAAACAGAAATGAAGGCACTCAGACCACAGAAAGGCAAAGAAGGAAAAACAATGACATATGCAAAGCAATTTTTTAGTTTCTTGGTGGAATGAAAGAATAATACTATGTCATTTCACATCCCAGAGCAACACTTTAATTCAAACACAATGAACTCTTTAAAAAAAAAAAAAATTAAGTTTTAGTTTATTTAAGTGATCTCTACACCCGACACGGGTCTTGAACTCCTAACCCCGAGATCAGGAGTCAGATGCTCTACCAACTGAGTCGGCTAGGTGTCCCAGTTTTTTTTTAATTCCCAATGTGAGCAATATATCAAAATCATCTTCAGGCAATTACAGAGAATACTAGCAATCCCGTTGGAAAACTCTTAATGAAAAATGTCAACACTTTTTAACTGTTCCTCGCGGCCTTCTCGGCCAGAGCAAGTGAAGGACTCATGGCATCAGCTTACTGGGAAGGCAAGGCAATGGTTAGTCTCACCCAATACTAACTTGTGTGTCCAGGCATTCCTGTTTCTCAGAATACCTGGATGACAAGTCACTCTCCAACAAGGTCAAGTCTTCTTTAAAAGTGAAACAAAAGTGAAACTGCCCTCTGATTTTTTGGTTTGTTGTTGTTGTTGTTGTTAACGTAGCAGCAGCTCTTTTAACTGGCCTGTCAAGCTGTCTACGAAACACCGTGGCTCACACCACACACTTGCCCACAGAGCGTCGCTTACGACTGCCAAGCTCGCGTCTTGTAGGATAGAATCCCACTGTCAGAATGGCTCAAGCGCTGATTTTTCTCATGTGAAACCCAAATAATAGTGACACTGGAGAAACTGGACTAGAATGTTCCCAGAAAGACAAGTACGCCTTACTACAAGTCAGAGGGGCTGGGTTATTTTTTTTCCCTAGGGACTGCAGCGGGTGTGTGGGGAAGGCTTAAAAATGTGTTGTGTCAAAAACAATGTCCCCTGGAGAGATAATGGTAAAGGTTTCATGGTTTCTTTCCCAAGGTTCTGTGTGACAGGAATTTGTTCTTCAGCCCTTATTATCTCTTCTCTCCCTCTTGCATATAATTTTTTGCTGGGCACCTTTCCCAGGCTCCCTTGCAGCTAGGACTATGGGACCAAGTTCCAACAAATGGGAGGTAAGCTGGAGTATTGTGCAGCAGCTTCCAGGAACCCTCTGGACCTCTCCTTCATTCCTTCCTCCTACCTGCTGTCATGGACACAAGTGTCTCCACCCTGCATCCTGAGTACCAGGCCCAGGACCCTAGGGAAGGCAATGCATGATATGGAGGGAGTAGGGGTCCCTGAACACTTCCTGGCACCAAAGGCTGTGGAAGTCCAGACTCACACAGAAGAGACAAAACTATCTCTCTTTTTTTTTTTTGGCCTTATTTTAAAAAATTTATATAAAATCAATTAATCAATATATTGTGTATTATTAGTTTCAGAGGCAGAGTTTGTGATTCATCAGTTGTACACAACACCCAGTGCTCATCACATCAGGTGCCCTCCTTAATGCCCATCACCCAGTTACCCCATCCCAAACCCACCTCCCCTCCAGTAACTCTCAGTTTATTTCCTGGAGTTAAGAGTCTCTATTATTTGCCTCCCTCTCTGTTTTTATCTTATTTTATTTTTCCTTCCTTCCCCTATGTTCATCTGTTGTTTCTCAAATTCCACGTATGAATGAAATCATATGGTATTTGTCTTTCCCCAACTGACTTATTTTGCTTAGCATAATACCCTCTAGTTCCATCTGTTGTTGTTGCAAATGGCAAGATTTCATTCCTTTTGATGGCTGAGTAATATTCCATTGTGTGTATATATCTCTCTCTCTCCATTCATCTGTTGATAGACATCTGGGCTCTTTCCGTAGTTTGGCTATTGTGGACATTGCTGCTATAAACATTCGGGTGCACGTGCCCCTTCAGGTCACTCTATTTGTATTTCTGGAGTAAATACCCAGTAGTGCAATTGCTGGGTTGTAGGGTAGCTCTATTTTCAACTTTTTGAGGAACCTCCATGCTGCTTTCCAGAATGGCTGCACCAGCTTACATTTCCCATGAACAGTGTAGGAGGGTTCCGCCTTCTCTGGATCCTCGCCAACATCTCTTGTTTCCTGACTTGTTAATTTTAGCCATTCTGACTGGTATGAGGTGGTATCTAATTGTGGTTTTGATTTGTATTTCCCTGATGCTGAGTGATGTGGAGCATTTTTCATGTGTCTGTTGACCATTTGGATATCTTTTTTCAGAAATGTGTGTTCATTTGCAGAAATGTCGGTTGACCATTTGGATATCTTCTTTGCAGAAATGTCCTCTGCCCATATCTTGACTGGATTACTTGGGGGTTTTTTTGGGGGGTGTTCAGTCTGGTAAGTTCTTCACAGATTTTTGATCCATCTTGTTTTAAATCACTGGTATCTTAAAATTCTGTTACCTAAAAACTTAATTCTAACTAAAACAGCTTCTCACCCTTCTCAAACACCAGAAACGGCAGGAGCCACTGCTGAACAGAACTAATACCAGGTAACTTACCCACCCTTCCAGCCTCTGCTGGCCCCGGGGGGAGATAGGCTCCCAGTGCCACCCCCCCCCCTTTCATGTGGCCCTGAACCACAGCTTCCTAATAAATCAGAAGGCTACATAGTTAAAGCAATAAAAGTAACCCAAATCTGATGGCAAAACAAAGAAACTTCTAAGTAAAGAAAAGATAGCTCCTGGCCATCTTTTACTGGGAAAAGTCATTGACTGTGGTAGTAGCCTTCGGTAGCTTTGTTCACAAGCTGGTGTAAAATGAGAAATGCTTGTGTATGAACCACTTTTAGGACTGGGCACACAGAAACTACCTTACAGTTTAGAACCTATCATTCTGCTCCTAAGCACACATGAAGGGACAATCCCATGCAGGGACCTGCAAGGACCCCTATGATACATACACTTCAGGGAACCTAGGGTAAGAGGGCATTCCCTACTGATGTGACCACACCAGAAATATAAGATGTGCTAGAAGGAACACACAGGTGCTGTCCCCCACCTGATCTGCTAGGAATAAGTCCTCGAAGGGCCTTAGCCCAACACCACTGACATTGCCATGAAGGCAAGGAATAAAAACTAGCCTACTTTTCAAAGACTGCTTGAAATACACTCAATTATTGACATGCACTGCCTCCTTCCCGGGGATGGATGTTGGGAGCCCCAGATCAGAAAGCAACAACCCTCCTGCTATACCCAAAGTCCTTCAACCCTGTGACAAACTGTGGAGCTCTTGCAAAGCCAGAGGAGGAAGAACAGAGATAATGGTGTCCTGCTTCCTACTCTGTCCTGGGAGGAAGGACTCCAGGGATCAAGAAGGTTTTAGCAATGAAAGAAGGTTGTTGCATTCCCAAGGCCTACAGGTAGGTGACTGGATCCCCATCAGAAACCAACACACAAGAGCAGAATTAACTAGAGAGATGCTATAAGAGATCATCTACTGTTCTTGTGGCCAGAATTCAGTTTTCATATTATTTTCAGTATTTCATATTCAATATTTTAAAATTAAGATAGGTAGGTAGGTCCACTGCGAAGATTAAATGAAATTTACATGTAAAGAGCTTGCAAAGCACCCGGCAGAGTGTTTGCCCAGTGAGTAGAGAAGTGGCAGTTCTAAGGTCAGAAGAAAAGCAAAACAGTAAGGACTGATATTCTGATTTTCATAGACTCCAGAGAAACAAATCAGGACAAGGCTAAAAAACAGTCTGTTTTAGAATTGGATTTATTGTGTCTGTGTGGGTGGGTGGGTGGGGGGTTAGGTGGCTGGGAGAGGCAGGCAGGCAGAATGCCTCCAACTTAATTCAAGAGAGCTGACAGCTCCAGGCTGCACTCCCCTGGAACAGCAGCAAAAGTAGTTGCAGCCACCCTTTCATTTCAGCCCAGGGAATTTAATTGTTCTTAATTATACAGGCGCCACTCACATGCAAATACTGCACGAGGGGTTTTCTTTTTAAATTGTAATTTTTCTTTCAAACCTCTGAGGCACTCAAGTGTTATTGCTGAAGATGTCATGGAAGAAAGAGCAGCCCTGTGGTCACTCAAGCTCAGGAGAGAGGCCCCTCTTCACGGGCCCTCCCTCCCTTTGTCTGGCCCTGCGGGCTTGTTACCCTCCCACTGGTCAGAACTGGCCCCAGCACTGCAGCCCTGCTCCATCTCTAACATCTCCCCCTCTGCTTCAGGCATTCTCCACCCCTAGACAAAGCCCAGGATGAATCCAGAGCAGACTCCAGGGCCCAGCAGAGAAGGGAGGGGAAAGCAGAGATAGCTAGTGGCAACAGTCTGACCCACTCCATCCTTTTGTCAAGGTGCTCTCATCCCCAAAAAAGCGGAGGGCCCTAATAAAAACTGTTTTGCAGGTAATAAGAGCACCACGAAAAAAATGCTGCCAACAAATAAAAAGAAACAAAACCCTCCCATGCACAATGATTACAACTAAAGAATGCACAGAGGGGCACCTGGTTTGCTAAGTGAGTTAAGCCTGTGCCTTGGGCTCAGGTCATGATCTCGGGGTCCTGAGACTGACGCCCCCCCCCCCCCCCCCCCGCCTGCCTACTTCTGATCTCTCTCTGCCAAATAAATAAACAAAATCTTTAAAAAAAAGAAAAATATACAGAAGAACAGGAGAAGGCAGGACTAAAATTAAGGACAATGTCAGAACATCTCCCTCTCCCCTGATTCTCCAAAACCGTTAAGCGGCTTAACGTCTCTGAAAATAGTGAAGATTTTTCAGTTATGTGGTTTTAGTTAACTCAAGAGCAAAAGGATCTTTTTAAACATCACTTGTGATCATTTCTTTTGATCAATTCCAAGAACACATTTCCACATTTATAAGTTATTTAAAAGCTAACAGAAGCTTCAATTCCAGAACACTTGGTTGTTACTTTGTTCTACTTCCCTAAGTCACTGGTTAGACTCCACAGTCCCTCAGGGACCCCTCTTCATTACTTCATCAAGACAGAGACCCCCCAGGCTGAAAGCCTTCTCTCTCCTGCCTATGTGCCCTCACTGGCTGATCTGGTCCAATCTCAGGATCCAAACATCACCCCAAGCTTACATCTCCAGCCCAGCCCTCTTCTTCAGTCCCAGCCCCTTGGCTATGCACCCCCAGGTCAACTGGATGTCTACAAGACATTTAAAAAAGAAAGTCTGAAACAAAACTCTTTACCCCACTGGCTCCGTCGATAGCCATCTCAGCTGTTGTTCGAGCCAATACTCTTGGAATCATCCTGGACTGTTCTCTGCCTCTCCCCCCACATCTGTCTGTTGGAAATCTTATGAGTTCTGCTTTCAAAGCATATCCAGAGCCTCACCACGTTCACCACCTCCGGGATGGCCAGAGGATGCTCATCTCCCTGTCTTGATTCCTGGCTGCAAGGCCTCAACTGACCTCAAGAGCTCTCCCTGCTGTCGAGGCCCCACACCAGCTTTTACGCATCTAACTCAGATCATCTCACTGTGTTCTGCTCAGAAACCCCGCAAAGACTGCCCACTGCTAATGTCTCCCCTGAACCATACACCACCACCCCCCACCTCATTGCCTTCAATTCCCTCCCCTCCTTGGTAGGTGGTCTGCTCTGTGAGCACTCCCGGGCCTGAGTTCCCACCGTCAAGAGCCTGTGCAGGGACTCTTCTGTCAGCAAGTTCTTCCCTCACACAACTTCATGGCCAATCCCATGACCTCCTCCAAATCTGTATTAAGAAATCTGTCCCTCTGAAAAGCCTCCCCACTCTAATGACAGTCCCCACCCCACCCACAGTCCTCATCCTCTCCCTTACCCTTGCCCAACCTCCTCCATACCACGGAGGGTCTTCAAACACCCATTAGTTTCAGCTGTTTATTGTATGTAGGTTTGCTGCCTCCTTCCCATCCACGATCTGTTCCACAGATTCCACAAAATCCCACAGACAGGGATTTTGGTCTGTCTTGTGGGCCAACCTGTCCCAAGTGTTTAGATTTAGTAAGTAAAAGAAAACCTTTTCAGCTGATGCCACGGATTTGTAAGATCACAGTTCAGGCCTCAGTATACCTTTTTAATTATCCAGTATAAAGTCAGCCTCACCATAACACAGCAGAACCACAGAATCATAAAAGAAAAAAATTCCAAATTTCAATTTAAACCTTTACCGAATTTCATTTTAAGGAAAAGAAAGAATGAACAAATGAATGAACGATGTATACGACAGTCTTAGAAACCAATGTCAGTTAAGTTGCATTTTTTATTCATCTTTAAAAAAAGTCAGGCCTACTGATGTCAAGGGTATACAAAATGTCTAGATGTCAAGACAACTAAGAAATTTAATGGGTACCTGAGAGGTTTAGTTGGTTGAGAGGTTGAGCGTCTCTGCCTTCCACTCAGGTCATGATCCTGGAGTCTCGAGATTGAGCCCTGCACTGGGTTCCCTGCTCAGTGGGGAGCCTACTTCTTCCTCCCCCTTTGGCCTTTCCCCTGTTCTTGTTCTCTCTCAAATAGATAAAATCATAAAAAGAAGACAACTAAGAAATTTTAAAAAAAACAGGATAGTGAACCTTTCGAGGAAAGTAAGGCAGTGGATCAGGCACAGAACATCTTGGAAGAGTAAAGCTAGTAACGTAAGAGACCCACTTTGTTCACCCGTGGCTGGGCAGAATTTTTTAGAAGGCAGCATCCAGGGCCTGGGCCTGCTTCAAATCCCTGACACCAGCCGAATCAGCATAACTAATTACCACAGCATGCCTGAGATGGCTGTTTTGTCCCACTGCTTAAACGGGTAGATTCGTAATTCCAGAATGAAGAAATCAAAACCTACTGTATTTATAAATACCAGGTACACAAAACCCAAGTCGAGCTGAGGTGAGCCCTAAAACCACACCCTCAGCTTCAGCCCTGGATCTGCACCAGTGGGGAACCCAGGTGCACCCCAGCCCCACACTAGTCCTCCATGAGGCCAACACGCAGGTAAAAGATCCAAGAGAGGGAGGGAGAATCCCGAAATTCACTTACTCCTTGGAGCCAACAACCCTCCTTCTTCCGGATTAAAAGGACTAACAAATTCCCTTAATGCTTAACCGAATGATTGGAGTCTGTCACCTGAGGCTGAAAGGTCCCAACTAGTAGTTAGACAAATCCAGTAACTAAAATGTAACTCAGGAGGCTGGGTCCAAAAGTCAGAAAAGCAAGTAACCTTTGGAACATTAAAATCTATTTTATGACTATATATAAAAACACATGCTTTCTGAGAAATAGGCTGATTCTGCAGAGGGCCTAAGATCATCTGCATCCCCACCAAAGAAAAACAAACAGGGGCGCCTGGGTGGCTCAGTGGGTTAAGCCGCTGCCTTCGGCTCGGGTCATGATCCCAGGGTCCTGGGATCAAGCCGCTGCCTTCGGCTCGGGTCATGATCCCAGGGTCCTGGGATCGAGCCCCGCATCGGGCTCTCTGCTCAGCGGGAGCCTGCTTCCCTCTCTCTCTGCCTGCCTCTCTGCCTGCTTGTGATCTCTCTCTGTCAAATAAATAAAATCTTTAAAAAAAAAAAAAAGAAAAACAAACAAAAACAGGAAAAAAGTATCTCTTAAAAAGTGCAAACTACATTTTCTTTACAAAAGAACCAACAGCTTCTTTTAAGAGGGACAGAAATGTTCTAAAATTAGATTGTGGTGATGGCTGCCCAGTCTCGCAGATAGACTAAAAACCGTGAATAGTGTACTTTAAATGGTTGAATCGTACTGTATATGAATTACGTCTCAATAAAGCTGTGCTTTTGTTAAGAACCTAAGCAACTGCACAGTGCCAGCCTCCTTGTTCAGTCATTCCATCAGGATTCAGGGTGGCAAGGGAAAGAGGAGGCCCCTTCCTCTTCCCCAACATACACCCACCCAAGCCCTCCAAGCTGATTTCCTTTCTGCGCACACAGATGCCTCTTATACATAATGAGAATGCCATATGCAGATGCATTTGATTAGCGCCCTCCACATTTCCCATCATTATGCAGCACTTGGTGAGCTGCAGTTAATTCCTGCCCATTATCCAAGTGCAAAATCATTCTGCCTAATTTCGAGCAGCCCGGCAGCTGCAGAGGAAAAGCAGTCTCGCCCATCCATGGAGGCCCATTTGACATATAGCCCCCGCTGCTATGAGGACTCCAGTCTTCTAGGGCTAATCAATTTCAATCAAGTAGGCACTATTAGACTACAGAATAATGGTGACTTCCTTCTTCATCTGTTAGCTTGTACCTTCGAAAAGCCAGCATGAGAGGATGAAGAACAAGCGCAGAAATCAGGACTGGTGTTTTTTTTTTTTTTTCTGGGGGTGGGGGTGGGTGCCGGGTGAAGAAATCAAGTAAGAACAGAACACTATTTACACTAAGAAAGGTCCTCTCCCCGCCTGCTATCTCTATCCCCATATTAATCTACGTGGACAATGTGAGCCCCGATCCTTAAGTCACCTGGTCTACCGAGCTCAGTGAACCCCAAAACCACTAAATTATTCCTAATTTGCCAGGTCTCCAAATAATCCTTTGACCTCTCTTCTGAGGAGGCACTTCCGTATTTTAAATAGCTTCCATTGTGATTTTCCTTTAACTATAAACAGAGATAAGAAAATGTACTAATAATATTTTATACAATGAAATGGTGGTATTATAATGTAAAATACCACAGTTATACAATAAATAAAATACGGAAACTTCACACTTGTTAACTCTTGCTAGAAACATGAATTTTTATCCTATATTCAATAACATTTCAGAAATAAATTTCTTTCCTCTAGTAGTAACAAAAGAAGGAAATCCTGTGCACTCCACTCTAGAAATACTACCACATTCTGGTAGTAGTCACAGAATTAATCCTGTCAAATTCAAGAAAAGGTTAATCCTCAGTAGTGGAATCTTTGAAAACGTCTTAACTCCTAAACATTTCCTCCTTTTTAAAAAGGATCATGATGGGGTACCTCGGTGGCTCAGTCAATTGAGCCTGGGACTCAGGTAATGGTCTCAGGGTGGTGCGATCAGCCCCACCCACCACCTCAGACTCCGAACTCAACAGGAGTCAGTTTGAAGATTCTCCCTCGAAGATTCTCCCTCTACCCTCCCCCTCTCGCACACAGCGGGCACGGGCAAGTGTGCTCTCTCTCAAATAAATAAATAATTCTAAAAACAAAACAAAAAAAGGGATCATCATGAGCACAGCTCCTAGATTCAAGAAATTAGTCCACTGGTATCATCCTTCAGAGATACCCAGGAACAGCTTTTTTTAAAATATGGACTTCAGGACTCCATCACCTCTTCCTGGGTCAGAATCTCAGGAGACAGAGCCTAGAAATCCGCATTGTTAGAACAACTCCCTCCGGCAACTCCAGTCTTCTTGCCCCCATTAGGAAAGCAGAAGTAGCAAGTGCATGACAGAACCACAGATCCATTTACCCATCTCTCCGCTGCTCATTCTGGGATTCTTCCAGGGACACGTCTGTTTGCAATGCAGCTCATTCATTCTCATAAAATTCTTCGGTCTCATTGAGAATCAGGAAACAAGCTAGCTATTTTAAGCAGAGAGAGATTTTCACATAGGGAATTAGATGCTTATGAGCTTGCTGGAAGGTTCAAGGGAGCAGTCTCTCTGCTGGGCCTCCAAAAGGGACTCCCAGAACAAGAGGAAAGCGGCCCCAGCAAAAATACTGGTCACACTGGGGAGGTGTGCCACCTGTCACACTAGGGAGGTATACCACTCCAGGAAGCATTTCTAGGACTACTGAGTCAGGAACATCTCATCAGCTGGGATCACAGGACCTGAGAGCTAGCTCTGCCACCACTGTTGGTCCTACACCACACAGCCACTAAGTCAAAGTGGGGAAGACTCATTCACTTTTTGCTACCCCCCAGAGGCCAACTTCCATGAGCTAAACGTGCTTCTGATGCTACTGCAGTCAACAGTGATCACCAGAGCCAAGTCCAGCATGCCAGCCTTGCCCTGAGCAGAGGACCTCAGCTCCGCAGCAGACTCAGAAGGCACTTCCCCCACTCCACATTCCTCAACACTCTCTTGTCTCCCTCACCCACAGAACCTCCTCTGGCCTTTCTTCTGACCATGTCCCCTTCCTGTGGGGATGACAGTTCACTCAGATCCCAGTACCAAACCTAACGGCTTTCTTCTTTTCTGATTCCACTCATAATGCAGCCTTCTCTAGATATTTTACAGGGTCCTGATTTTTGTCATCCAATAAACTGGACCTTTGCCCCCAACTCCTGTCATTTACCAAATCGATGCCACTTAAACAAAGCGGATAGGATTAACAAAAAATATGCTACCACCACCTTCACAAGAAAATGCTAGTAATCACATCATCAAGATCTGCCCAAACTCAACCAGTACTTTTCACGCAGTATTTTCTAAACCATATGTCCAACACAGCACGAGTGCTATGAATGGCCTCTGACCATGAGGAGCTGCTATCCTCAGAGGAGCAGCAGAGACCTAAGGAAAAAGAACAACACACACAGCAAGAACTTTAGATGCTGCAACTAGAATATTTGACCCCAATATTAACTACAAACTACTCGGATTTGAAAGAAAAACGTTTGTTCTTTTCTTAAAGCATGTGTGAGGTCTCATGGAATGAACATATGGTAACATCTTGTGTAACAGCCCACAGTGTCCATTTTTGCAATCAGATCTTACTTAATACAATACCACCGTGTGACTTCAAAACATGGGCATATGTCGAATAACGGAAAATCTCCCACGGTTACCCGGCCATGGTGAGGAGTGAAGGGAGAGCTTTGAAGCAAACAAAATCATTCCTAACACAAGGAGTCAGGCCAGACAGCACACTATAGTATAAGATGCACACGCATCCTTAATTTCTTAATTTATTTTCTCCTGTGAGCAAACTACTTGTACTCTTAGATTTAACTTGGTGTCATATTTGTGCTTACATGAAGACTCTCCCCTCCCCTCCACCCCCCACGAGGGTTTCAGTTTTCTCTTCTCATTGTCTTTTCACATCTTTTGGCCTACTGCCTTCCAAAACAGCAGCACGGTTTCTGAATAAGGAGTGCACATAAATTTCTCACTGTACACATTCACTTTCAGTAAGTGGAAACATATACATAGAGTAGGTTTCTCTTCAAGTTATGCTCAAGGTAGAAGAGGCACACCCACGAATACTTGCTAATTTGTTTTAAGTGGAAACTTCACTTCCATTTCTTTTGTAAAAGGATTCCATCCCATCCTCACCATTTTATAAGCATGTTGTAAGCAATTTCCTTAAGTAGAAAATTCAGAGTCATCAATCATTTCTTTTACTACTGCAAATACAAGCAACTCAATATGGAACAGAACAGTCCCACTTTATTATTATTGTTATTGTTATTATTTTTTTTCAGTTAGCCAAAATATAGTACATTTCCACCTTCTGTAAATGAAAGGCCAAGTTCACGGGCACTGGATTAAATGTCATTCCTCATAAGCATCAAGGTACAATTAATTACAAACTACCCAGCAGATCACTAAAGATAATGGAACAGATGACTGATGAATGGTCTCTGAAGCCATCTGGACAGTGGGGTAAAAGCAATGAGAGGTTCTTCTTTACCCCACAGAACCCTACTTCTAGGCGATGTGATCCTCCCAGATCAGACTAAATACAAAGCTGCCCTACAGAAAGGGAGCAACAATCCATACCTGGTGTGACCTATAGAACATATCATCAGATAAGGACTATGGCTGTCGTTTCTCTTGAGTTTCTAACCTATCTCTAGGCCATACTCTTTGAGGGAGGGGTCAGCTCCCCCAAGCCCAAACCCATTCCTTTTTCCCCTATGCTACTTCCCTTAGTCTTGGAAACTCTTAAAACTGAAGCGTGCATTGTCAACTGCTTTGCTTCATACACAGCAACGTCAATACAAACATTTTATGAGACAGGTCCAGGAAGGGAATCAACAGAGACAAGACCAGTTTTTTAAACAAAGAACATAAGAGAAAACAGAAGCGACAGTTATTTCCTCCTTAAGTTCCAAAATTAAGTCTTTTCCTCCTCTACCTGCTTTTAAGCTGACGCTTGTTCTCACCTTGTTTTTAACTGTCTTGTTGTTTTTAAACCTAGAGGTTTCCCCCTAAATTTCCATAGGTGGATGGGTTTATCTGCATTACTGCAACCAGACTGGACATTCCTTATTTTAAAACTGGTCCTCTTTTTTCAGTATTTTAAAACATGCCACATAGTTTTCTCCAGTCACTAGAAAAGGATACACTAAATTTAAAACTTATGTTTTCAACCCACACAAATCTACCAATGCCAATTGCCAGGAGCTCAAATACAGCCTTACTCTCCGTTCTGTTTTCATCTAGTAGATTCTCCCTATCAATACATTTCCATTTTTACAACTCAACAATACAGTTTCCAAAAGGCAGGCTGCAATAAATCTTATATTATCTAATGCCAAATTCTCGGAGTAAGCTGAGGCTACGATATTTTACTCCCAGTTCTACAGCTCCATCCATAGCCACAATGCTCTCCATTTCACAGAGGCAAGATAATCTCAATGAGTGAATGGACATCACAGGCCTAGTACGCAATGTCTTTCAGCATGGCCAGGAAATTCAGAACAGACCACAGGAAAAAGTAGCTGCTAACACTAATGGTGTGGCTAAAACCCTAAAATAAACAAGATAAAAAATCAAAGCCTCTCAGATTATAAAAATGTGGTACCAAAAAGATGAAACTAGAGAGAAATAAATGTAAGGTGCTCCACTAAGGCAGGAAAAACTAAGACAAGGGACGGTAAAAAGCCAGCTGTCAAATAAATACTTGGAGAGCCATGCTCTTTTAGCATGCTAAGTGTGTGTCACTACCCAAAAACTGTTGTCTTCATCAGAAGAGCCACCCAATGAAGTTTCTTACCCAGAGACAATCCCTGCTTTACTTTCACAGCACATTCCTAGAAACCATTATATAAAGCCTACTATATCTTCCCATGGGAAGTGCAGTAAAACCAAAGGGTCACATCCTGGCTAAAGACACCAAATAAATCATAGTAATGACCACGTTGCACAAAATCTATGACACAACTCCAAACCCTCTAAATAATATAAAATGATAAAATCAAGCCGTAGCATTGGAATTTGATGTTCAATCTCTCTAAATCTCTCCTTCTCTCGGCCAGTAAATGAGAACCCAAATGACCCCTTGCCCAACATCAGAAATGTCGTTAGAAGCCAACTGAGAAACAAACCTGGGCCTTCTATTAACCAATCCTTGTGCTACCACACAAGCTTACTTTCTTTACAAAAGTCCCTTAACATAGACAAGAAGCATACACTGTTATTAAGCTATCTCTAAAATAAGACAACGATAAAGCAAAAAAGTGTAACTCCCATATAACACATTTTACCTGCAAACAATGCCAGCCATTAAAGATGCCATATCTGTGTGCTCGTTATTAACAACAATTTTTTTTTTTTTGGTCTTTTAAAATTTACAAACTATTGTGGGAGAATACTTAACTGCTAACCCAGAGGATCCATGACTTTTGGCCATTCCCTCCTTCCAGTTAGAGACCCAGTCTTCCCTGCCACGGGGTTTTGCATATGACCCAACGCAGGTCCATCAGTGCCCTTCCCCAGACCACGCAAACTGTAAGGGAGTCCTTGGCGTGCAAAGCTTTGAGAAGGGTTGAGAAGGGCACTCCTGTGCAGCCAGTGACCAAACTCCCCATTAGACTCTCTGCAGGAGGGACAGAAAAAGTCAAACAGAAGTGAAATCTGGGAAGGACAAAAGGACAGCCCTGCGTACCTAAAGTGAGAGGTGCAGGCAGGACAGTACTACTGAGCAGAGTGGGGCTGACAGAATGATTTCTATCCTTTTTGTTCTCTTCTGAATTACCTAAGCTTGCTATCACAAACATAGAAATATAACATATATATATATACTATATATATTATACTATATATATTATACTATATATATAATAGAAATATCATGTAGAAATATAATGGGAAAATTCTGTCATGAATGAAGGGCAGGGTTGATATTCAACTAGAATGGATTCCCTTGTCTAAGACTTCTGAATGGAACCTTGGGTATCACCCTGAGCAAGGGGTAAAAAACAAATAAAACATTCCCTATAATCTAGGTGATAGCTTCATTTCTGGGTGTGGTCCTGATTTGGAGGTAAGTTTTCATTTTCTTTTAACACTAGCTAACTGTAGACATTTCCCACAATCCTATCAACGGTAATATGTTAAACAATGATCACCTGAGAACTCCACTACAAAACCTGAGGTGAGAAGCATACAGCCAACCTTCCTTTGACTGCTCTCTCTCCTCAGCACACCCTGCAAAACAGCCAACCAACTCTGCAAATGTCTGCCTCTGCATTTGTAAAGCCTCAACTCCTCTTCCTCAAACACTTCCGCTTCTCCTGGCCCCAAGGGTTACTTGCACGGGTGCATCAGATTTGGTTTCCTCCTACACAATGCAATGACGGTTTCCTCCAAATTTTTAATTTTTTATTTGTTATGCTTCTCTCTGCTGTCCATTTCATTCTTGAGACAACCATACTCCCTTCCCTAACCTAACGCAAAGCTCCTAACCTTGCATCTTACAGAAGGAATTCCATTCAAAGGACAGCAAAAGAGAGACAAACACAGAAAATACTTAAGGCTCAAAACTACTACTTAAAAAGCAACATAATTCTGGTACTTTTAATTAATAGGGTTTGCCAATGCCTGCCATAACATTTGGGAATTATACTCACAGGAGACTTCAGGTCTTATTTTGACCTAGAACGCTAACTAAAGGCACGACAAATGTAAAAGGCAAAAATACAGGTCATCCTACAGTCACATGGTCTTTAAGCACTTTTCCAGACCAAAGAAAAGCACAGGACCATGGAAATATTACACAATGGTTAAGTTAATTAGACGACGCCACAAAAACCTACTCAATCCCTAAATCCTGTCCAGTCCCAGTCTAACCACCAAGTATCACAGAGGGCTGAGGGGAAACCCAGGAGCTCTGCAGCCCTGAGGCAGAGGTGACGGGAATTTCCTCTGCCTCTTTTAAAATCACTTAACTCACCAAAGGCAGGGCTCCTAGCAAAGTTGGTGCTGAAGGGGCACAGTGGGGGAGCAGGGAGCCCTGGGGGACAGAAGGATTGCGGTGACAAGACAGCAGAGCCCCATGTGAGACCCAGGAGCAGACACCTTCCGGACAGGCTCTCCATTCACTGGAGGGAACACTCATGCAAGACCATCTCCGGCTCTGGCACCCAGCTAAGCCACCAGGGACACCAAAATAAGAAAGTAACAGGACTGTGCTCTTAAAGAACTCCATCTCACCACGTGAAGGCAAACTGAAGACTAGAGAACCAGGCAGGCAGAGCACCAGAAGTTCTGGCAGAAGAAGCAAGGCTCTGGGACTTCCTGGAAATGACTGGGGGGCTGAGTCTCGGGGACCCAGAGAGCACAGCCTCTCAGCACCTCATTTATCCTTCCTTCTATGCTGGGTCTCTTCCTTTCCCCGTGCTTATTATTAGCACAGAGCTCTTCTCCCAACCCGCCCACCTTGGAGGGAAGAGACTGCTCTTCCAAGGAGGTCTCCTTCATATTTGCACATAATGAAAGCCAGGACATCTATTTATTACAAACTGATGAACTTAGAAAGTTGAAATTCAAGGGCACAAACAGGAACTCAAAACCCACAAGCTGAAGCTTCAAAGATGAGAATGCCCCATTTCATAAAAGGTGGTTGCGGGTTCCCACCTCACCCCTCCACATTCTCCCCCACCACCCCCCTGTCACCACAGCTCCATAGACACTTAAATGCTTCATTTCTCATTGTCTTTCAAATTTACATTCAACAGCTTCCCTCACATCCGAAGAGGCCAGAAGCCCCAGAAGAGGTGGGATTTCACTCTAGACTGTTCTGCTTTAAGAGGCAGCCTTAGCTGAAGCACATACTGAAACACAGCCAAGACTTATGTGGGGTAGGAGAATTATGGAGAGAATTCTTCTCTATACTGCTGAAAGACTGTAAACGTGTATTTCTTCTGTAATTGGCATAAGGAATAAAAGACAAGAAAAAATCAGAACAAGGGACACATGCTACAACATGGATGAACCCTGAGGACATTATGCTAAGTGAAATAAATCTCCCCTTACATGTGAGGCTTAGAGTACCATCTATGACAGAAAGTGGCTGTCCGGGGCTGGGGGAGGGGGAATGATGAAGAGAGTCCTGTGGATAGTTGACGGTGCTGGTAGCCCAGTGATGTGGCTGGTGAATGGTGATTTTATAGTATATATATATATTTTTTTTAATCAAAATTAAATAATTAAAAAAAAAAAACAATCTTCAGGGCACCTGGGAGCCTCAGTCAGTTAAGCGTTTGCCTTCAGCTCAGGTCATGATCCCAGGGTCCTGGGTTTGAGCCCTACACACTGGGCTCCCAGTTCAGTGGAGAGCCTGCTTCTCCCTCTCCCTCTGCCCCTCCTCCCAACGTGTGTGCACTTGCTCGCTCTCTCTCTCTCTCTCAAATAAATTAATTAAATATTGAAAAGAAAAACAGTCTTCAGAAATTTATTGTATCTAAACTTGGGTCCATCTGTATTTAACAACACACATACCCTTTTTTGAATGGTACATAATGGAGGTGGCAATTATAATGGAAACTATCTAATTCCTAACTAGGACATCAAGAGTGGACACGCATATTGAGAGAGTCCTGCCTGGAAGACAAGGGCCCAAAACTTTCCCTGGAGCACCAGGCTCTTTCCCAAGAGCCACCCTCAACCCTCCCAATGACATGAGCACTGTTATCCTCAACACAGACATCACCACCATTAGCTGAGTCCCTGACTAATAGTTACTTACTAACCCGCTACCTCCAGCCTCCCTGTTACCCTAGAAAAGGAGGCATCATCCTCTTTCTACACATGAAGAAAAGAAGGCCCAAGATTACACACTTCCAAGTGGCTTAAGTCTGTGCATCGCCCGCCTGGAGGCAGTGCTGCTCTCCCACAGGGGCTCCCCACTACTGCCTTTCCCCCTAAAGTCATACACGCAAAGCACTGGCTTCCAAGGGTGAGTGACAAGTCACTCCTCCCCCACCCCCCACCCGGGCCCCCACCCCTTCCCCAGCACAGACACAGTGAACACCTGCTCTGTAACCGCAGGGCACTATTGTAAAGGCTGGATCCAAGCTCCTCTGCTGAAAAAGCAGAAGGTGTAGAGGCCGCCTTTAGGCAACAGGCTTGAACACTGGAAAGCTGAGTAAGACAGGAGAACCCTCATGACCACCAGGTGAAAACAAGCAGGCTCATTAGGCAAATGACCTCAAAATAGCCATAAGCCCTACATGACCAATGGGTGACAACCAGGCATAGGTCCCAGAAAAGGAAAATTCCAGCGGTTCCTAGAGCTCCTCACTTGCCCCTTGACAGCAGCACCCCCCCCCCCCCACCTCCTGGCAGACTGTCTCTCCTCTCTGTCCTGCCTGCTGCTCTCCTGCAGTGTATTCAATGAACTTCTATCTCCATGGTTCTGTTTTGGGTGAATCCTTTCACCACGAGGGCCCCTGGCTTCCACCTGATCAGGCCACACAGCAGAAGGTTCTAAAGTGCTTCCCATCAACTCACTCTAAAGACAAAATATTTCAAGTAGTGCTGAATTCTTTGCATTTTTTCTTAAGATTTTATTTATTTGCAGGTGCCTGGGTGGCTCAGTTGTTAAGCGTCTGCCTTTGGCTCAGGTCATGATCCCAGGGTCCTGGGATCAAGTCCCACATAGGGCTCCCTGCTTGGTGGGAAGCCTGCTTCTACCTCCCCCACTCCCCCTGCATGTGTTTCCTCTCTTGCTGTGTCTCTATGTCAAATAAATAAAATCTTTTTTAAAAATTTCATTTATTTGACAGAGAGGGAGAGAGAGCACACAAGCGCCGGAGCTGCAGGCAGAGGGAGAGGGAGAAGCAGGCTTCCCCACTGAGCAGGGAGCCCAATGAAGGGCTCGACCCTAGGCCCCTGGGATCATGACCTGAGCCGAAGGAAGACGCTTAACCGACTGAGCCACCCAGGTGCCCCTGAATTCTATGCATTTAATAATGAATCCATCTCACTCAAGGATCCCAGCACAACAGAGTCCTCTATCACCCAACCAAAACCACTGCTCCCTAATCCCACTGAGTCACTGGGGAAAGGAGAGGAGACTTCAGGAGCTGATCCTTCTCAATCTCTCATCAGCGCTTCTCAAACTTCCCCACTAACCACCCTTGACAGTGGGGATTGAAATGCAACAGGGATCTAGGGTCTTCCCAGTTTCCCGCCTGATGTGTGACAAATGTTTAAAGGCTAGTCGTCTATTTTTAAGATGGATGCAAACTGACCACTATACTCTGGACTATTGGGTTTATTTTATTCTAAAAATCTTCCTTCTGAGTCTTAAAAAAAACTGGCCAACAGAGAAAGATGAACCATGTATGTTCAAGGCCTCCAGAGACCCCAAAGCCCCTGAGTTAGCCCAGATGAGGAAATGGGCCCTGGTTGTCCCCACACATGATTCTCACTGCGGGCCCCCACGTAGCATAAGCCTGACAATACCTCCCCCTGAGCAAATGGCAGCTGTATCATTTGCTTGGCATTTACGGACTGGGCTTTACCCCGGTGGGTTTTTTTTCACAAGCATAAATGTGTAAACTCCCTGTGATCAAGGAAGGCCAAACTTCCCTATCTGTCCACCACACTGAATCCTGTTTCTGACACATCACAGAGTCCCAGTACAGCAGGCTCTCCAGGGTCCTTGTGTAAAAAAGTGTGTAAGGAGCCAACGGGCCATCTTCCTAGAGACTCACAGTGAATTTCTGTCTGAAAGCCTGATAAGCCTCTTACTTCTGATGGGGAGAATAGCCATTTACCCCATTGTTGGATGGAGCCCTTTTTCCTTTGTCCCTGCCAAAGGGAACTGGCCAAATTACGTGTGTACTGAATTCATGCATCTGTTTTAAAATTCCACGCACCTGTTGTTCCCTTCCTATGTAGAGCCAAGGATAAAAGTTTAAAATTACTCATTCTCCATAGTCTAAATGTGTTGGCTAATAAGAACTGGACAGGGGCGCCTGGGTGGCTCAGTGGGTTAAGCCGCTGCCTTCGGCTCAGGTCATGATCTCAGGGTCCTGGGATCGAGTCCCACATCAGGCTCTCTGCTTGGCAGGGAGCCTGCTTCCTCCTCTCTCTGTCAAATAAATAAATAAAATCTTAAAAAAAAAAAAAAGAACTGGACAGGTACATATACTCAAACTCCTTCCATGGCAATTTAAACTGTCTGCATAATCTTATCTCAGCTTTTCTCGTTCTATGGTATTAATGTAACCTGAAGTTTGAGGAAAACTTTACATTCCCTGTGCCAAGGATAAAAAGTGAGAGACCAGGGTGCCTGGGTGGCTCAGTCAGTTAAGCATCTGCCTTTGGTTCAGGTCATGATCCCAGGGTCCTGGGATGGAGCCCTGGGTCAGCCTCCCTTCTCAGCAGGGAGTCTGCTTCTCCCTCTGCCTCTCCCTCCGCTTGTGTTTCCTCTCTCTCTAATGTATTTTTTTTTAAAAAGTGAGAGACCTAAGTATACAGATTCAAGCTCAAAAATAAGTATGCAATGCCAGTAAATAATTTTCTATCGCCGCCTCTATCACTTCAGCAACTTTCACTGAAAGCTTGACCCCAAGCAAGCAACTCAAAAAGACAATATTTACATATGACATCAGAACAACTGCTGTCGAAATCCCAGAGAACTTTCCCTACCAAAGCTTTCAACCGACAAGGAACAAAAGGTAGCCCACACAGCCACAACACCTCTCTGGCTCACCAGCACACGCTTCACGTGTTCCTAAGATTGTCTGACCGTATCACCAATTCAGCAAGTCCTTTACATATAGAATTCTCCCCCCAGGAGGGCAGGGACAAGAGTACTACACACAGAGGCTAAAAACCGATCACAGGAAATGTAAGAAAGGTGTTCAAAAGTTTCAACTATAACAAGTAAACCACAGGTTAAAGTCTCTTGAGATCCGTTAGGGCCTTAACAACAAGGATTTCCAGGTGCCCGCCCTGCAAGGGAGCAAAAAAGAGAGGAGGCCCAATTGACTTGTAGCTAAGTAGTGTCCCCTGGAGTCACAGCTCCCTTCTGAAAGCTGAAAACTACCTCTGGTATATCCTAGGAATACTGAAAAGAAAGTCTGAACACCAAGTGAGGCTACTCATTTTTATAGTCAACATGTGCCAACATATGCCAAAGTCTGGTATGATTTTTTGAAACTGTCACACATGACTTTAATCATGAGGAAATTTCTTAATAATTTACCCGATTTTCCCTTACCACGTGTCATGCTAGATTCTCACTAGTCTATACCCTGACCCTCCAACGTTGCACTTATTATGTACATTTTTCTCCCCAGAAGGATCTAGTGCTGAAACAAAAACTAATTTATTCACCGTTTTCAAGCTCTTCTATTGACAGTTTCTCAGCTAACTGTGTCTGCTCCCTATTTTCACAGACTTTGACATGGGCTCAGCTTCTTCTGAGTCAGTTTTCTCTTTGGATTTGCTCTTGGACATCCCGCCTCGCAGCTGGCTGCCACAGTGTTCTTTTATACCCCAAACACTGTCTTTTGAAATACTCTGCAGGATCCACCAGAGCTCTCTCCCCAGAGGTGTTCAGGAAAATGACAGGAGACATTCTAAAGTTTATGTGTTCAATCCTCCAATCATAGGGTACAGCACGTTCTAGGGAACCCGTGAGATTTCAAACACCTGCTGACCAACCTCACTTCTAAAAGCAAACCAGACTGGAGTCCACAGAAAGCCCTGGGTGTTCCCCCCAAGCTCCAGGTCTCAGGTCTCACTGAAAGCAAGTCAGAAAATTTCTGTTCAACAGTTTATTGAGTTTTTTTCACCCCATTAGTCAATACACACATGGTTAGTTTAGGAAATGTGGAAAACTAGCAAAGTTAATCACATTGAAGCCCCATCACTCAAGTTGGGCAGATTTTCAAGACCTAAAAAATAGGGTTCTAAAAGATTCCTACTCTGTTTAAAGGCTTTAAAAGAGGTGAATCAGAGTGAGTTAAGATAGAGGCTATATGGACAACAAGTAATTTGACTGGGTTATCACAGGAAATCAGGAATGTACCAAAATAGATTTCTGACTTCTGGTTAACAAGGTTTGGGAACACATGATTGCATAAACACACATACCACCCACAAAATTAATCTTAACTGTTAAAAACCTTCAGAGCATATTTCTTTTACTGCTACCATATTTTTCATGACCCTACTAGGAACCAAGGCTCTCTGATGAACAAAAGTTCCTTTGCAAATACTAAAAAAGCTAATGAGCACTAAACTTCACGGGTGCCATTCAACCCAACTTTGTATTGAAATGCAGTATGTCCCAGGCAGGGAGATCCAGCTTTTATGGGGTTTTGAAAGTTACTGGAGGGGCTCAAGGAAGAAAAAATACACAATGTATCTGACTTCTGAAAATTTAATTAAAAAACGTTAACTATGTGAACACCTTCCTCCGATCCCTCCCAGGGCTTTGGGAAGGACGTGGGCAATTGAGAATAAGAGAGAGAAAAGGTATTTGGGTCTGTGCAGGTGGGGGTAGTGGTAGGAAAATTTCCTCGATCAGGGGGCCCAGGCAGAGAGCTATCTGGAAGAGGCACAGAAGGAAATCTCCAGGCTCAGGGAACAATGGTGGGAAACAAAAACTGCAACCAACTTCATTAATAAATAAATGCAAATTTAAATCAGTATGGAATACCAATTGGGGCCCTCAGACTCAAAATTAACAAAAATACTGATAGCGTTAGGAAGGTTGTGTGGAACCAGCAGAGTATAAACTGGAACCCAACGTTCGTGGAGGGCACTTAGGGAATTTTTTTTTTCTTTTAAAGATTTTGTTTATTTATTTGACAGTGAAAGACAAGGAGAGAGGGAACACAGCAGGGGCCCTGGTAGAGGGAGAAGCAGGCTCCCCACTGAGCAGAGAGTCTGATACGGGGCTCCATCCCAGGACCCTGGGATCATGACCTGAGCCAAAGGCAGCCCCTTAACCAACTGAGCCACCCAGGTGCCCCAGGGAATATTTTTCAAAGGCTTTAAAACCTGCCCACCTTTTGACCTAGCAATTCCAGTTCTAGTATCCTACCTTCTTTTAGGAAGGTATCCTGAAGAAACGACTGCATAAGTACTCAAAGCTGGAGATGCAGCATCGTGGGTTTTTTTCTTTTCCCTTTCAAATACATCCCATATATAAAGTATGTGACTTTAAATTATGGAACATTCATATAATGAACTACAAAGCAGTCATTACAAGTGACGTGATCAGATACAGACACGAAAAGATGGTCATAATATATTAAGGTTAAAATCAAGTTACACCAACTCAAAAAGATATCTGCACCCCCATGTTCCTAGTAGCACTACTTACAAGAGCCAAGACACGAAAACAACCTGAGTGTCCACTGATGGATAAATAACGAAGTTGTGACACACATAACACACACAAATGCAATGGGATTCAGCCTTAAACAAATAAACAAACAAACCCCCAAGGAAATCCTGCCATTTGTGATAACATACCTGGACCTTGAGAGCATGATGCTAAAGTGAAATAAGTCAGAGAAAGACAAATGCTGTATGATTTCACTTATATGTGAAATCTAAAACAGGAAAACAAACCAAACTCACAGAAAAAGAGAGATCAGATTTGTGGTTACCAGAGGTGGGGGGAACTGGAGGAAGGTGTTTAAAAGATACAAACTTCTAGTTATAAGATAAATAACTAGGAGGCATGTAACATACAGTGTGATGACTATAGTCAACACTGCTATATAGTAAGATATGGGAAAGTTGTTAAGATTGGAAATCCTAAAAGTTATTCTCATCACAAGGAAAAAATAATTTGTTCTTCTTTTTTTACTTTTTCTTTTTATTTTATCTACATGAAATGATGGACACTAATTAGACCTACTGCAGTAATCACAACATACAGAAAGAAGTCAAGCCATCATGCTGCACACCTTGAATTTGTATAAACAGTGGCATATGTCAGTTCCTTCTCAATAAAACTGGAAAAAGAAAGAAAAAATTACAAAACTGTACATGTCAAATAATCCCATTAAAAAATATACAGTAAAAACAATACACACTATTAATGGAAAAAAAAGTTCTGGCAGGATACATTAAAACCTCACAGTATATGGCTAACTCCTGAACAATGTGGGGTTTGTTGCCACACAATGAAAATCCACAGGTAATTTCTGACTACCCAAAAACTTAACTACTAACAGTCTATTGTTGACCTTACCACTAACATAAACCGTTGATCAGCATGTATTTTATATGTTGTATATATCATACTATATTCTCACCAAACAAGTAATCTAGGGAAAAGAAAATGTTACTAAAAAAATCATAAGGAAAATATAGTTACGGTACTATACTGGGTTTCCTGAAAAAATCCACACATCAGTGGGCCTGTGCATTTCAAACCCAAGTTATTCAAGGGTCAACTGTATAGCTAAACAATATACAATTAATCCAATTAAAAATGGGCAAAGGGTTTGAATACATATTTCTTCAAAGAAAACAACACAAACGGACCCTATGCACATGAAAAGATGCTGAACGTGACTTGTCGTTAAGGAAATGCAAATCCAAACCACAGTGAGATATCACTTCACAGCACACCTAGCAAGGCTAGAATCAAAATGTCTAGTAATTAAGTGCTGGTGAGGATGGGGAGACTGGAACCTCCCCGACCTTGCTGGTGGGAATGTAAAATGGCGCAGACACTTTGGCAAACGGTTTAACACTTCCTCTAAATGTTACACAGAGACTTACATTGGAGTCAGCAAAGCTACTCTTAGATACATAGCCAACAGAATTGAAAACATATGTACACACCAAAACCTATACACCAATCAATGTTCATAGCAGCATTATTCATAATGGCCAAAAAATTGGAAACATCCCAAATGCACAAAATCTGTACATCCAAACAATGACATATTAGTTCATAATACAAAGGAACAAAGTACAGATATATGTCACAATGTGGGTAAACCTCAAAAATATGATGCTAAGTGAAACAGGCCTGTCACAAAAGACTGCCTGTTGTACGATCCCACGCCTGTGAAATATTCAGAATGAGCAAATCCAGAGAGACAAAATAGAGTAGTGCTTGCCAGGGACTGCAGTGGAGGTAATGGGAAGTGGCTGGAAGTGGGTATGAGATTTCTTTCTGGGGCGATGAAATTGTTCTAAATTGAGATTATGGTGATGGTTGCACAAGGGCCAATACACTAAAAACCACGGAACTGTATACCGTAACAGGTACATTCACATGGGACTGTGTGAACTGTGAATTCTATCTAAATAAAGCTATTTTTTAAAACAGTGATCTCAGGACTCTATGGTGGCTTTAGTTTTCTTCTTTATGTAGTATTTCCTGAGAAAACTTTTTTAACGCCAGGCATTACACTTGCCAGGTGGGCCTGAGGAAGTACTCTCTCTGACTTCCCAGTCTAAAATGGGGGTGGTGATGGGTACCCATCTTAAAGGCATTTAACTCCCAGTTGTATTCGAAGAGTTAAATGAGCTTCCATTTGTCGAGGGCTGTAAAGAGTATCCAGCACAAAGCAAGCACTCAAAAATTAGCCATTATAACCTTTAAAATAAAAACAACTACTGTATTTCCACTTTGAAAACAGAAACATGCCCTCCTACTTCCATTATTTCGCATTCCTGATTTGTTTCACATCATTAAGAAGCAATTCCTAGGGTGCCTGGGGGGCTCAGTCATTAAGCGTCTGCCTTCAGCCTCAGGTCACGATCTGGGGGTCCTGGGATTAAGCCCTGCATTGGGCTCCCTGCTCAGCAGGGAGACTGCTTCTCCCTCTACCACTTCCCATTGCTTGTGTTCCCTGTGGCTGTCTCTCTCTCTCTCTCTCTGTCAAATAAATAAATAAATAAAATCTTTTAAAAAAAAAAGAAGCAGCAGCAGCAGCAGCAATTCTCGCCACAGCTGACATGAATGCCAAGCCCAAAGGGATGGAGATACCAGAGTAACATGGCCAATACCTCATGGCAGTCTCCGGTCCCAGCATGGAGCCCTGGCTATCACATAAGCCCTCACTAAGCGCCTTACACGTATGCTGTTGGGAAACCTTCTCAACAACACTCCGAGAAAGCTACCACTAGTCTCGCTTTACAGAGGAGGAAATCAAAGGTTGCACAGGTTTACTTGGCCAAGGCTGCCCATGGCCAGGGGGTGAGCTGGGATTCAAACCAATGTACATGGTGCCAAAGCCTGTGTGGTGCTGTATTTGAGGGAAAATTAGTACCTGGGGGGAAAAAAAGCTACTCAAAGAAAGCCACTTAAAATCCACAACAGTATGTGAGAGAGAGAGAGAGAGAGAGAAAAGAGAATTATGAATTATTTGGGGCTTCACATCTTAAAAAACAAAACTAAGTTATGAAAATAAGCATTTATATTTAACAAATGTTGTTATAATCCCAACTGTACCCTAAGTAAGTCTCAACAGGAACAAAGAATGAGTCAAGAGTTGAGAATTTCTAGCACAATTCTTGACAAAAACTAGTATGACAGGACACAGAAGGAGTTACATTTGCTAAAACATTTAAGGGCCTTAGTAATTTTCACAATGGTATCTCCTAATGTTTTGATATTTAAACGGCTGTCTTTTGAAGCATCAAATAATCACTCTTTGTCAATGTTCTTTTCTTCAACTGCCAACACAAAGATACTAGCTACCTACCAGATGGGAAATCGGTGAACAGAAGCTAATACTAAGTAGGAAGACATGTTTGAATGGAGAACAATTTTACAAGGGTTATATTATTAAATATTTTTATGTTACGTTACGACAGCTACAGGAATTCAGAATAAATATAAGAAAACAAGATGATCTATACTGTTTCCCCAATACCTAATCTGCCCATAAAATATAAAAACCAAATCAAATCTGCCATATTTCAATCTTCGGTCTACTCATGCAATAAATATTTTCTGGTTCTGTCTTTTTGAAACTGTCAACCCCAAAATGATAGAGTAGAGATCCCCATCTACCCATTCTGGAGACCTAGAACCAACAGAAATAAGCTTTTGTAGTTAAGTCTTGCAATTTTCCCTAATAAGTACACAAATGTGCTCTGGCCAAGGCAACAAGAAAGGAAAATACCGATTTCCCCTGCTTAGGCTAACAAGGCAGTCTGCAAAATAATTGTAAATTCAAGCAGCTTGCTGGCAATAGGGCCACAATTAGACCAGTGTATATCCGAATTCTTTCTCCAGGGGCTCCAGCTACTTCCTTAAGCATTCTGAAACTCTCCGGACTCTTTGATAACTGAAACCAGCAGATAAAAAATGGAAATTAGCAGAACAGGAAGACGTATCTGCATGTGACAAACTGGTAAGTTAAAAACCCATTAACTGATGGTTAACACTTGTGGTGAACATAGCATGACGGATACACTCGTGGAATCACTATGTCGTACACCTGAAACTCATAGTATAACATTGTGTGTCAGTGTTACAACCTCAAAAATAAATGTAAAAAAATGAAGTTTTTGTTTAGAAAAACAAAACAAAAGCCTCTACTGATAACACAAATGGCCGGCTTATCTAAATAAGGCCTCTAAAAGAGATGCATCTTGGGGCGCCTGGGTGGCTCAGTGGATTGAGCTGCTGCCTTCAGCTCAGGTCATGATCTCAGGGTCCTGGGATCCACCACCACCCCCCCCCATCAGGCTCTCTGCTCCGCAGGGAGCCTGCTTCCTCCTCTCTCTCTGCCTGCCTCTCTGCCTACTTGTGATCTCTCTCTCTGTCAAATAAATAAATAAAATCTTAAAAAAAAAAAAAGATGATGAACCATTAAATATTAAAAGAGATTCATCTTTAAGCAGGAAGAGGGCGGAAGACATGGAGATGTCAGGAACGGCCTAAGGGATTTTAGAAAAGAGAGTGCATTTTTGGATGTCCTGTTTAGAATCTGGCAACTATCTTCTTTTGTTAAATTATTGCTGAGAGGCTTAAAAATGCACAGCCATATCCTCTTTCCAGGTATTTCAACCAAGGAAAAAAATAATAACCCTGTCTTCCTCATTACCCCTACCCGCACAATAAGCCTGACCAGGGTTCTTCACATTTTTGTTTGGATAATCCCAAAAAGGTTTCCAAAAAACTATGTACTCTACACCATTTGAAGTTAACATTCAAAACTGCACACTGAAACAGATGCAAAGAATATAATTTCTGGCATTTTGTAAATACTGAGTTTTAGATAAAACGATTACATCACTTTTAAATATATCTATTCTAGTCTAAATTCCGTCAGCATTTTTCACATACCAACATTCATTTAAAAAAATAAATGAACTTTTCAAAACTTGGAAATTGTGTATCATATCCCTTTGTCCTTGAGCTCATCTTTCTGTTTTACTTTCCCTATAACAGTCTTACTATATACTTTTATGCCTAAGTCTATCCTACCTCTCTGTAACAAAAATCTGTAAACAAACTGAGATTTGGGTATTTAACCATAAAATTCACCATTAAAAGTTTCTTTTAAATTGAGTTCGATACAGTTACTATTGTAAGGACAAAAGTGACCAAAAAATAATACAATTATTCAACATAATTGAAAATAATTATTCAATATATAATCAATAATGTCTATCTTACGAGGGACTTTCCCTCGTATTAGTTCATTCTTTGTAGATTATTCTTTGTAGATTATTATTGGATCGAGACAGGATTCCACATGAAATCTATTATGTTTAGTTCTTACAGATGTAGGCATTGAGAAAAAGGGTTCACATAAATAGGTAGATGGAGGTGGAAGATTATTGTAGCAAAGAGTAATAATATGCATCCATGGGTGTGATATTTAATAACTTATCAGCTGAACACTCAATAAATCTTCTCTCAATTTTATAGACAGTAAAGAACAGGAAACTTATTTGCAAAAGGACCATTTTCTATTAGAGTCATTCCCTTTCTCAGCAGCCACACCAATATTCTCCTCATCCTTCTGCTTGGCACCTTGATGATAAGGGGAAGTGTGAAGTTGTCTTTCCTTTAAAGACAGGTAATTCTGAAAGGGGAGGTATGAAAGGAGAACCAGCAAACCATCTGGGCCAAGAGCATTTTTCTGAGGCAGGTCAATTTTAGGACTGACTGCTTTCAAGGTCTAAGAATCTGAAATGCATTCTCTTTCAATTACAGGTGCATGCATATTCCCTTAAAAGGCTTCCAAGTATCCCCAGATATGCATCTTGGATCTGAAGGCCACTGCTCTTAAGACTTCTACATGGATAGACCTCAAGGTCAAAGGCAGATGGGAATGACAGGGAAGCACAGGATAAAAAATTAAAAAATTATGCAAAGCCAGATTCTAATTTGGCTGTTGCATACACATACTTTTCGATAAATGAGAATCAGTTATCAAAATCTTAATATCGAAAGGTATTCTCATACCTTTTCATATCATCAGATGTGTTTTCATTTTAAAATGAAAATTTGGCCTTCTTCAAAATGAACACTGTCATTCCTTTCCTGACAGATCATATTCCAGTCAGCAAGATTAAAACAAGGGCAGCACAGAAGCAGCTGTCGGTCTATTATAAAAGCAATCTGATGCAGCAGTCTCAACTCTGGCTGTCCATCTTCTGATTCGAACAATTTAGGCTAGGGCCAGTAATATCAGTATTAAAACAAACCAACTAACCGACAAAAAACAAAAAACTCCCCAGGTGATTCTATAGTACGATGAGGTTGAGAACCACTGAACTAATTACTACCTAAATATTAAAATTAGTTTTTAATTGAGGAGTGATGTTTATTTCTGATCTATAGATTAACCCAAGGTTAACCTATTTTAATTTTTAAAATCTATTACTAATTTTTTCCCCCCAAACCAATATACTTTTATTAACACATAATGTATTATATGCCCCAGAGGTACAGGTCGGTGAATCGTCAGGCATACACATTTCACAGCACTCACCACAGCACATACCCTCCTCAATGTCCATAACCTAACCACCCTCTCCCTGACCCCCTCCCCCCAGTTTGTTTTGTGAGATTAAGAGTCTCTTATGGTTCGTCTCCCTCCCAATCCAGTCTTGTTTCATTTGTTCCTTCCCTACCCCCCAAACCCCACTTTGCCTCTCAAATTCCTCCTATCGGGGAGAGCATATAATTGTCTTTCTCTGATTATTTTGCTCAGCATAATACCCTCTAGTTCCATCCACATCATTGCAAATGGCAAGAATTCATTTCTTTTGATGGTTGCATAGTAGTATTCCATTGAATATATACATATATTTGAATATATATATATATATATATATATACACACCACTTCTTCTTTATCCATTCATCTGTTGATGGGCATCTAGGTTCTTTCCATAGTTTGGCTATTGTGGACATTGCTGCTATAAACATTTGGGTGCACGTGCCCCTTCGGATCATTACATTTGTAACTTTGGGATAAATATCCAGTAGTGCGATTCCTGGGTCATAAGGTAGCTCTATTTTCACCTTTTTGCGGAACCGCCATGCTGTTATCCAGAGTGGCTGCACCAGCTTGCATTCCCACCAATAGTATTACCAATGGTTTAAAAAGCATTATAGGTGGTAGAGTTCTATGCAGATAAAATGCACCATCTTTTTGACTTATGAAAAGACGCCTCTTCTCTCTTTTTTCGTTTTTTTTTTGGTAGAGTTGACACACAGTATTACATTAGTTTCAGGTATACAACTTAGTGATTTGACAAAGTTTATACACTAAGCTATGTTCATCATAAGTGTAGCTACCACTTCTCCCATTTCATCACTATTACGTATCACTGACTATTTTCCTCAGGCTGTACCCTTTTACTCTTGTGACTTAATTCATGCCATACCTGGAAGCCTGTATCTCCCACTCCCCTTCAACCCGTGTTCCTACCTCTTTGGCAGCCATCAGTTTGTTCTCTGTATTTATAGGCCTGATTCTGCTTAAAAAGGCCATCTAAAGCCAACATTAAATAAATAACATTCCTCAATTCAAGGAAACCAATGAGATACACCATTAATCAATCTCCACTGGGAATCTGTTTAGTGGATGATGTTATCTACAATGCAGATGTGAGAAGAAAACATTTAAGGACCTTAGCGCACCGTGCTTTACAAGTTCTGAATGGAAGATTCAGATAGAACACGTATCTAATTTTCTAACTTTACATTTCTGGTCTTCATAGCCTTCCTTCATCTGACTTATTATGACTTCTCCTATTAGAAAAAAATGGGCTCAAACACATGCGTAATATACATACCAAAATTTGATATCTGAACACTACCATGTTTCTAATCTTCCTGGTTCAAAACTTAAGAGCTTTTTTAAACCATAAAAATATTTTAAGCATGTAATAAATACAGGATACGATAGGGTATAAATTGAAAAGTATGTCTGCCTATTATTTACACACACCCAATCATCCCTCTGTCACACCCAAATCCATTCCCCAGCGGTAATGCTGATTTTCTCCACCATTTCCTTATCCTAACCATTATAAGTGTGATTCATTCCTTCTTTTACACTCTTCTTAAATCCATTCTTATGGTCTACTAAGCCTCTTCTAGTTCAGGCCTTCACTAGTTCCTACCTGGACTATGCAGTGGTCTTTTAACTGTTTCCCCAGCCTCTAGGATGCTTTCCACACAATCTGTTCTACACATGTGTCAAGTTCTTAGTTGCCAATCATAGAATCCATTCTGCATGTTTTATTTATTTATTTATTTTTTAAGATTTTCCTTATTTATCTGAGAGACAGGGCACAAAGGGGGAGGGAAAGCGGCAGAGGGAGAAGCAGGCTCCCCACTGACCAGCGAGCCCGACGTGGGGCTTGATCCTAGAACACCGGGATCATACCCTGAGCAGAAGGCAGACATTTAACTGAGCCACCCAGGTGCTCCTCGATTCTACAACTTTTTAAGGCATTCACTGCAGCAGGATACTAAGTTACAGCCAGTCCTAAGATCAAGGCTGAATCATGTTTAGAACTGGTCTAGTAAGGGAGCGGCTACCATCACCAATGAGAAGAAATTCATCTTCTGAATGATTGCTTTGACAACTGTCTTCCTACTAAAGAAAAAGCAAGCATGGCAGACCCGGAGATGTGCTACCCACATGGCTATGGGCAGAGAGCCTCTACCAGGCAGCTCCTTCAAGGTGTGCCTCGGCCACAGACTGCCACCCACCCAAAAACATGCCCTTCAAAGGGCAGTCCACACTGAGTGACTTTTGAAGACACGGGTATAAAAGCCATTTGCACCCAAGACAGGACAGCCCTGAGGGGCCATAAACACTCCGAAGCTCCCCGTGGTACTGGACTCAAGAGTCGCAGACCTATACTGCAATTTGACCTCTCCATGGGCACAACCCTGCCTCTGCCCCCTCCCTTCCCTAGGTGTTAATCCTGCATAAATATCCTGTACAACAAAAGCTGTCTCAGCAACCGCTTCTAAGGAAACAAGCCAATTACAGTTACAGGGAAGGTTTTCATTCTCCCATTCCTGGCCCTTCCGAAGACTTTATTTATTTTTAAAGATTTTATTTATTTGAGAGAGAGAGAGAGAATAAGAGAGATCCTGAGAGGAGAGAGGAGAGAGAGGGAGAAGTAGACTCCCTACCGAGCAGGGAGTCCAATGTGAAACTCGATCCTGGGACTTCAGGATCATGACTTCAGCTGAAGGCAGTCGCTTAACCAACTGAGCCACCCAGGCGCCCCCTTCCAAAGATTTCAGTCTTGGGATTTGCAAACAAAATGTGAAATGCTGGGGCTCAGTCACCTTGCTGACGTTTCCCTAGTCATTCTTGCTTAAATGAAGTCCATTCTCTAACAGATTCCTCAACCAGGCTCCCAAGTACACTCTTCCCTGAGGTGATGTATGTGTAAAGCTGGTTTCCTAGCTTTGACACTTGAGGGACTGAGGGACTGAGGGACTGAGGGCCGGGCCGGGCGGGGCGGGGCGGGGGTGGGGGGGTGGGTGGCGGCTGGATTTAACTGCGTGGTTATCAGTTTCCATAAGCTCTTCTGAAAAGGCATCTCCACAGTGACCTCGCTTTGAAAGTCATTTTGAGGAAGGTGAGGATGGTCAAATTTGTTTTGCCTTTGCATATTATTTAATATTTTTGCAAGTAATCCTTGGGACTATTGTTTCCTTTTTTCTGAAGTCTAATGCTTTATCTAGACAGCATCTCCAAGCTGGTCATTTTGGGTTAATTTGCCCAGGTACTTCACAGGCATTCAAGTCTTCTTTTCTTTTCTGAACATGTTCTTGGATTTTAAATATTAGTACCACTGGGGTGCCTGGGTGGCACAGTTGGTTAAAGCGTGTGACTCTTGGTTTTATTAGCTCAGGTCATGATCTCAGGGTCATGAGATCAAGCCCCATGTCGGGCTCCATGCTTGGAGCTAAGTCTGCTTAAGACTTCCCCTCTCCACTCCCCCATGTGTATGTTCTCTCTCTAAAAATGAATGCAATCTATAAATAAATAAATAAGAGTACCACTGCACAGTTCTGCTTTTCTTCTTCACAGCTCAATTATACATAAGTTCTTGTTTCTTTGTTACCATCTTCTATTTCCAACACTTTCCCTCTGATCCTTTTTGCTTCCTGGAATAGTTTCATTCCCCAGGCAAGAATTAAAGCTATCAAAATGGTATGACCTCTCCAGGAGACGTATGTTTGAAACCACAAAATGTGCCCCATGCTCTGGCCAGGCACCCCTCCTGACATCCTGAGCATGCCCTACTCACCATTCTCACTCCAAACTGGCTCCCTTCTTCTGAATTCTTACAATTTTACCACCAACTCATGTCAGGATATAACACATTTTAGCTGGGTGATAAAACTGTAGTACTATCCCACATCTTTTAACAGGTCATGAGCTCAAAACTTACCTTCCAAACAGAACATGAACTTGAATACTGACAAACAGGACATTTTTCTTTTTCCCTTCAGTACATAATATGCTTTCAAACGCTAATTCAAATGATGCACAAACATTTTTTACTCACACTGTAGTTTAAGACTAAAGTTCTAGTGCTGGAGTTCATGACAGTCTAGCGTATTTTATTTGCAAATATTATGAGCACAAAATATACCTAAGTTGTCTTTATCCTCCTACCAGGGTCCCTGACACTCGCCCGACATCCTTGTATCTTACACCTAGCCAACCTTGACCTCTCCTCCCACACGGCTCCCTGAACCCTAACCTCCCTTAGCTGGTCACTCTGGAAAAACAATCAATGGAATGCATTCATCCTTGAAGTGGCATGCTGCCAGTGGTGAAGAGGCAAAAAGTCAAGGATTCTACTTCTCATATGCTAAATTTCACTCATTCATTTAAAAAAAAAAAAGCCTTTTTGTAGAGACAAATCATATAACCCAGCTAAAAGAATCACAACAATTTGCTAGTTCCAAGGTATAAATGAAAAAAGTTATCATTTGTAAGAAAATTTTATTACACTAGTCAAGCAATACAATAATTATCATTCTAATAAGTCAATTTTTCTCTTGGGTAGGATAAAACACAATCAAAACATTTAGCCTTCATTACACATTTAAAAGCAAAGGCTTCGGGGCGCCTGGGTGGCTCAGTGGGTTAAGCCTCTGCCTTCAGCTCAGGTCATGATTTCAGGGTCCTGGGATCGAGCCCCGCATCGGGCTCTCTGCTCAGCAGGGAGCCTGCTTCCCCTCTCTCTCTCACTGCCTACTTGTGATCTCTCTCTCTCTGTCAAATAAATAAATAAAATCTTTAAAATAAATAAAAAATAAAAAAAATAAAAGCAAAGGCTTCAATGTGTGTAGTGAAAACAATGTATTTTGAAAAGCAGTGAGTTTTCTGTTTTCTTATTAAAGATGTGCTTTTAGTCTCAGTTATGACTCTTTCATAACATAACCTTACATTTTATGACCCTTAACCAGTGTCTTATTACATTCTTGCGATGAGGCTGGCAGGACAGACATCAGCCTTAGTTTGTTTCTTGTAATGAGATACTCAGAAGTCAACTGACTTGCCCCAATCCACTTTACTAGTAACCTGCAGGACCCAGGTTCTCCAACTCCTGGTCCTGGCTCTGGCCACAAACTGAATTAAGGCATTGATTTCGTATATACTCAAAGTTTTTTTCTTACCTATTAATATTTCGGTGTATCCCATAAGACATCCTAACAGATTTTTCAAAGCTGTATCCTAGCAGTTGCATAATGTCTCAATTTGAAAAATGATAGTAACTCATAGAATTTACTCATTTTGTCTACATTTCAAATAGCTACCCATTTGTGCCACCGAACCTTAATTCTTGCCTATTTAATTCGGTTAATTCCAACCTAGTTTGTTTAAAAGCTAGGTTATGGGGCGCCTGGGTGGCTCAGTGGATTGGGCCTCTGCCTTCGGCTCAGGTCATGATCTCAGGGTCCTGGGATCGAGCCCCGCATCGGGTTCTTTGCTCAGCGAGGAGCCTGCTTCCCCCTCTCTCTCTGCCTGCCTCTCTGCCTGCTTGTGATCTCTCTCTCTCTCTCTCTCTGTAAAATAAATAAAATCTTTAAATAAATAAGTAAATAAAAATAAAAGCGAGGTTATGCTCTAAGGGCGGGAAGGAATAATAACCAGATCCCTGAAATGTGAAAATTCCCTTGCATTTTAAAAATGATTAATGGGAAAAAGTGAATTAAACAAGAGAAGTTACAGCAATGGAAAACATCACATGAACATTTGCTAAGTGTGAAGCCTCTTGAAAAGTTTCCTAAGTGAGAAAGCATTCTCCAAGTTAAGTGTGAGAAGCTGAAATTATGTCTTTGTTTTAATGTACGATTTATAGAGTTTAAGATTAACCTTTAGGCATCTGAGTTATTCCAACTAAAAATAAATCTCAAGTATTTGGGTCAACAGAAATAAACATGGTCAGAAAGATTAGGGGAAAAAATCATCTAGCACGATGAGACTTCACAGTAACTGGCTTTCTAGAAATTTCATGTCTAGGAATAAGGTCACGTACCCCATAGCTATCCTCCAAACACAAGGGAATAATGTGAAAAATCTAAGATGTAGATTTCCCAGGAGTGACGGCAGAGTTAGCACTCTCAGGGCAGAGAGATCAAGTAACAAGCTATGAACTCCAAATGCTGCTAACAGTCAAAGCAATCTGTAGGAATTGTCTCCATACCAGAGGGGAATGTCTGACTATTACCAGCCGCACAAGATAGCCTTAGTGATTTCCAGTGTTTCCCTTATCTGCAGATCTTTTCAAAAGTAATGTTAAGCTTTTTCAGCAGGGTACGGGCGTTTAAAGGCACGTTAGCCATATTAAAAGCTTCTGCAGTTCAATGCCCAGTCTAACACATAATAATTCACAGGTCAACCAAAGTCTATGTTTCTGGGTTAAAGGACCTTTGTGTTAAATCCCAAAGAGTTGGAGCAAATCTTATATTCCAGAAGTTGAGGTCCTAACATATTGGTAAGTAAAGGCTTGTTGTGACAAAACGAATGGCTAGCTGCCAATATCAATAGTTTGTTTTCCCTTCCTCCTTTTTTAAAAAATTACTTTTATTAACATATATTCTATTATTTGCCCCAGGGGTACAGGTCTGTGAGTTGTCAGGCTTACACATTTCACAGCACTCACCATAGCACATTCCCTCCCCAATGTCCATAACCCAGCCACCCTATCCCTACATTCTTAAACCAGGCACATGGTGGCAGAGTAGACTCCTTTTCCCAGCCGACGTTGCACCGAAGAGGCCATCATGTTGACTAAGTTCTGGAAATGAAATGTGTATTAGAATTCTGGGGCTATTTCCAGGTAGTGACCTTAAAGGGAAGTTGAAGGCCAAATGCCACTGAAGCTCCTTCCTCTTTCCTGGAAGTGACAGGAACAGGATCCTGCAGGTTGAGCAGTCATTTTGAAGTGGGAGACAGAAGGAGCCAAACCTTGACAACCATGGATCATGGAGCTTGGCGACTTGATGAGTGGTCCAGAAGCAAACTCCTTTCCCATTCACTCCACTTCTACCTTGTTTATGCCGCCAGGTTTTCTGTCTCATGAAGCTGATCCTAATCCTAAGTGATACACTTCTTCACCTTTGTAGTAGTAGCAGGTATGGTCAGGAGAGGCGTTAACACCTGCACACACATCCTGAGAGTTCCTACCATGGGCCAGAAAACAAACTACGTACATTATTTACTTTAATACTGGCAACAACCTTGGGAGGTAGGAGTGCTAAGCCCCTATCCCCAGTCAAGCACCCAGTTCCCACTGTGGTGTCTTCATTAGTGAACTGCACCCTGCCAAACCCTGCCCACTCTCCCCCTAAAACCTTGGAGAATCTTCTCTTTATCCTGTCATGCTTCGTAGATCCCCTTATATTTCCCGTTGTAGGCTTTTCTCTGGTTCCTCCGTCAGTTATCATCTTCACCCATTTTTGATCTTCCAGAATTTTTTTTTCGACATTGCTTAACAACTAAGAGCTCCTCTCCCAAACATTTATTCATTATGAGCTTTTTCTACCTTTTAAATTCCTGTCCTGTCATATCAGATGAGGTCTTGGGAGACAGAGGAGACTAAGTCATGTGGTTAGTCTGGAATTGATTTCACAATGAGAAATAAAAGAGCGTGTGTGTGTGTGCACGCGTGTGTATCTTCCTTTGGTCACAACAGGCTAAGGTAGGTCCGAATCAACAAAATGGAATCCTAACAAGACCAAATGTAAATATTTGAAGGCTTTTTTTTTTTTTTTGAGAAGACAATTAAATACTTAAGTCTGTGTTGAGAAAGAGAACCTAACAGTTCCTGATAAAAAGAAAAAGAAGAAAAAGAAAAAGAGAAAAAGAAAGTCTTAAGGGGTTGTTTTGTTTTGGTTTTTGTTCTTGATTTTGTCTGGCCAAAAAATCAACACAGACCCTGTGGGAAGAGACTGATACAAGTACTAATGAAATCTTAGTCCTCATTAAAATAAGCAGAGTTGAGACCAAAAAAAAAAAGAAAGAAAAAAAGAATTCTTTGCATATGGCACCCTTTTGATCTCAGCTGAATCATTTTATCCAGTATTGGCCAAACTTACACTAAAAAAAAAAAATTCAGATCATAATAACAGTACTGGAAAAAAAGTGAGGAATAATTTAGCCTGAAGTATCAAAATAATAATTGGATATAATCAACCTAGAGATGAGATTTGATAATGGTCTCCAGATCTGTGTGCAACTGCCATCTGTCTGATGGCAGAGTGAGTGGACTCGTTCTATGTTGCTGCAGAGGGCAGGCTGGAATCAACTGCTGGAAGGCCTCTGACGGCAAATGTGAAATCACAGTCGAACATCAGCTTAACAAAGCGATAGGCTCCAAAATGGAAAGTGAGTTTCCAAGGTGGTGAACTCCCCGTCACATGAAGTATTCAAGCTGAAGTTGAATCATCAATCAAGTGTGAAGGGTGTCATCAAAGGACGCCATTTCTTCACTGGCAGGGGTAGATGACTCCTGTCCAGACCCATGCACCAGAGAATGATATGCCACAGCCTGGCCTAACCCTGCTGTCTCTGTGGGAAAGTCACTACCCAGGACCAGGGCTCAGAAGATAAAACAGTGAGTTCAGGTCTAACCCTCCTCTCTAAATACTAAAGGAGGGAAAAAATGGGTCTTGTCTAGGATAAGCCAGGTAAAGGCTTCAGAAAATGAGAGGAAGCCCAAGTTCTCCACGTTAAGATTGCATTCAAAGCAAAAAAACAACCCAGTCCAGACTTACACACCACATACATGCTACAAATGCAGAATGAGCTATGCTGTGCAGTATGGTGAGCTTTCACTTAATTCCAGTGGGCATGAGAGGTTGGGAAAAGCTCAAAGTGGACATAACTGCAAAGTTTGGAACAGACTCTTGCATATGTTATATAAACTTCTAAACGGCAACTTCTCAATATCCAGCTTCTAACTAGTTTCCAAAGGGACTGAAACAGAAAAAGAAGAGGCCCAGCCTTGCTCAGAAGGGCCAAGTGAGAAGACCCTGGGGATCCAGAGGGTCAAGGGATCTCAACTCTTCATTGTTCACCCTCGGCATAAGTGCTAAGGGAAAAAACATATTGTATCTTGTGAAGAGAGAGTTTAAAAGAACTGTCTTCACACTCTACCTCCCTATCTATCCCCAAAAATACAATCTACATACACACACTCTGTCTCTGTCTCTTTCTCATACATACACACACACACACACACACACACACACACACACTCACACAGTGCAATTATCCATGTATGGCGTACTAAAGAATGCACAGCCTCTATTCCAGAATCCTGCAAAAACATTTTTATGAACCGATTCACTAAAACACATGTTCCAGGATTTCAAATTAAACAGCGAGCCGGAAATGAGTGGGAGAGCAGAGAAGGCTGGACTCGGCCCTCCTTGGCTCTGTGGCGGTAATCTGCTTCTCTACCCAAAGTGGACTTTTAGGAAGAGTTCCCAGCAGAGGAGGGCCCCTCAGTCTCTTCATTCTCATGGGGAGCAGCAAAACCATATACAGGGCTGAAGGGAAGGGCCTCCTGCACAGGAATCCTCAAAACTCCTGGCTCCATCCACGACCCACTGAGCAATGTCTGTGAAGAAAGCAAGATGCTCATTTCCCATCCTCCTACACCTTCTCCCACCAGCCTCCTCAAACTCACAAAGACTCGGAACGGCAGGCAGGCTGAAAGGGAGCTGTGCCTTCAAGCTGACAAAATGAAAAGAGAAGGCAACATAACGTTTTTCTTTTTTTAGCCAAAAACTTCAAAATGCTCAGATATGGGCCCCTGCGTGAAAGCTCTAAGGATGTCAGGAAAAGCTGAATCCAGGAGATGTGTGTCTGGGTGCTCAATGCATAGTCCTTTCAAGTTCTCTTTATTTTTGAAATGTTTCATAAGAAAAAGAATATACTTTTAAGTATTTCTGTATCTGTAAAAACAGAGAAAACAGTAAAGAGTGGAAAGAATACAGGTGCTCCTGGGCGGCTCAGTCTGTTAAGCATCTGCCTCTGGCTCAGGTCATGATCTCGGGGTCCTGGTATCGAGTCCTGCATCAGGGGAAAGACTGCTTCTCCCTCTCTCTCTGCTTCTCCTTGTTCATATGCCCATGTTATTTCCCTCTCTCTCTCCCTTCTCTCAAATAAATAAATAAAATCTAACAAAAAAAAAAAAAAAAGAAAAAGGAGTAGAAAGAATGCAGTCCATGACAAGAAGAGCCAGTTTTTCCGGGGAGCACGTTTATTGTCCGTGCATGGTGTGTGCCTATCTTCTGTGGGTATGCGTGTGTTGTGTGAGTGTAGGCTGTGTGTGCTGTGCTTGCTATGTACATGTTGTGTGTGAAGTTTGCGTGGTTCGTTTGGTGGTTGTTCTGTGTGAGGTATTTGTGTCATCATGCTATAATTTCAAATCTGTGTGTTCAGCACACAAATAACTTTCTTTTCCAGAACAGGACAAGCAGCTCCAACAGACCGGCAATTCAACCATAATATGGAAAATGCTTTACCTGAGATGAAGACTTTAAAAACATGTCTTTGAAAATATGAATAACAAAATGGGAGACCCAATTTAGTGAAATTAACTCTCTAGGTCAATGATTCCATGGAGCAAAAAGCTTTAAACTGGGTTAGAGTCACAAGTTTCTCTCAAGGACTTGACAGGAGTGCCTAAGACACAGGAGTAACAGGATGTTTTCACTTCAGGCAGCATGAGGCCTAACTCATTTCTCTCACATGACTCCCAGGACATGAAGTCCTAGACAGTTCAGGACAGGCAGGTCCAGCTGTGGAAATGTCCCACCTTGCCATCCCCTTGGCAGCATACTCTCACTGGTGCTGAGGCGAGGAAAACTTTCCCTCAGGTCTTCAAATAACACGGCCTTCAAAACTGTCATTCATAATCATCTAACCCTAAATTATTTGCTGGCAAAATGGAGGGGACAACCATGACACTGTCATAGTCACACAAGACAAACAACTATGCAAAAGGGAATGACTTAGACGGGAATACATCTCTGGGGCTGGGGGTAGGGTTAGTCCTCCCTGCCATGCATGGCCATTGCAGCTGAATAATAAGATTGGTGCTGCGGGGAGGGGGTGGCAGGGTGGTTCTTGGAAGGTAACCGTCTCTTTGGCTCAGTGGGTCTCCCCATCCCCACTGTAATAGAGTGGCCTAAATAAAATGTTCAGTGATTTAAGAATCTTGTGTTTCCTTTTTTGAAACTGTAGTTTAGACCAGTCTTCTGAAGTAATGCCTGGACAAGTACCGGTTAATCCTTTTTAAAGAACTTCTATCCATTAAATCTATAGCCTAATCTACTTTGATACCCTGACTCTGCATGGGATTCTCTTCCACCAACCACCTCTCCGGTTCTTAGGGACACCCCTTGCAGTGAGGCTGGCTTGGCACTCTAGGAATTCATCTTCAGACTTCTTTTCTGGCTTGGGCTGACAGCCACTCCCTAAGCACCCATCCAGACACCCTCATTAACATGCTGAGATGCTTTCCTACGTGTTTGCCAAGGAGCTACTTCTCCTCTCTGAGGGCCCCCTCACACCTCCCCAGGACTGAGCAACCAATGGGTAAACACCTGGCAGAGCTCCACCCCCCACACTGCGCTGGCTCCCAGCACCCTGGCTCAGAGCTGGGTCTAGACTTTCACCAGAATCGCCCACAGCTGTCAGTCCTGTCACAGCCCCTCCCACAGCTCCACCTCCACCCTCTTCAATGCCTGCTAATGACTGTAGGCCTTCCCTGGGTTCCCTTCCGCACCCCACAGTCACTCCTCATGTCCAAGAAGACGACTTCCCAGTCTTCAGGTCACACTACCTGAAGCAAGGGCCTCCCATGGATAAACACCACCTTGGTGGTAGGGGCTCTCCCTGGCTCCCAGCACTCAGAGTATCAAGGATTACAAGTCATTATTTCTTTATCGGTTTCCTCTTTTTATTGTGAATTTCCCTAATTCAAGATGTCTTACTTTTTTTTAGTAATGTACCTTATGGCAGAATAAGCAAAAATAAAAATAATCTTTTAAAAAAAAAATAATCTTTTTACTCCCAAACAAAAACACTGACCATTGCCCAGGGCATTCTCGCAGACTGCCCGTGTGTCCTGTGGCATAGCGGTCCTTCTGAGTTCTGAGCTGCATCCCTGGGAGCCATTATAAGGACAAGACAAAGCAGTATGTGGGGAACTCTATCACAGAACCCGGCCTAGGCTCGGTCAACATTAGTACCTTTTGTTACCCTTGCTTCGGGTAGTGTCACCTGAAGAGTGGGAAGTGGTCCTCTCTGACAAGAGTGACTATGGGTCTGGAGAAGGGAACCCTAGGAAGGGCTATGTCATTAGCAGACGTTCTGGAAAGTGGAGACAGAACTGTCGGAGGGGCATGACAAGATTTCATTACAAGATTTTTTTTTTTATTGAGGTAAAACTGACATATAGCATCAGTTTCGGGTGTACCATATAACGATTCAATATTTGTACACGCAGCAAAATGATCACCCCAGTAATCTGTCCATATTTTTCTGTCAAAAATTCAGTGTCATGAACATCTTTCTCCAATACTTTATTATAACGTTATCTACATGGATGTCCTCAGTATAACTGTTTCTACTTCTTTCCCAACATAAAGTAGATTATATAAATAGGGGAAAATAAGTTTTTTATATATAGGGGAAAATATATTTTTATATGTTTTTTCATAAATAGGGGAAAATAAGTTTTTCCCCATGTAAATATACATTTACATCTTTGTAAACATATCCTACTGTCTCCTCAGGAAACTCTTGAGAGCATAGTATCTTTAAAGCACATACACACTTTGATAGGTGCTGCCAACGTACATGTAACCCCTTTAAAGAATCCTCACAATCTTGTGAGGTGGGTGCTCGGTTTTACAGATGAGAGAACAGAGGCTCAAGATCATGAAGCTGGGAAGCTAGATGGGGTCCCACCCTGAGTCCAGGGCCTTCCCCACATAGTTCCAGCTTTTCAAATGCAACAATTCCTGAAGAGAGCAGTCTCCCCTGGAGGCCAGGGAAGGGTGTGGGCCAGAGCCACACACTGATGTTCCATCACTGATGTTCCAGCCGCTGCCCACCAGGTGAGGGCCATCTCAGTCCCATCCCCAGCCGTGTAGGGCAGCTCTGTGCGCCGATCTGTCCTGAATGCCTTATGTATCTTAATTTAACTCTTATAAGAAACTCCGCCACTAGGTACTACTAAGAATATCCACATTTTAAAGAAGGGAAACTAAGGCACAGGGCATGCTGGCAACTTGCCAAAGGCAGCCAGCTGAGGAGGAGGATGTCCGATTCAGATCAAGGTGATCTGGCCCCAAGCACATCATTTTGCACATCATATGAGTGACTTCCTACCTTGAGGTTGGAAAAAATACCCGACCTCAGGTAAACATTACCATATCCGCCTGTGTCTCACCATAGCATTTCACAGCCCTGCCCACGTGAACACTTCAGGTTCCTGACCTTGGCTCATTTCTTTAGCTTCCTGTGAAGTGGGGGTAGTGGGAAGCCAGGGACTCCAGTCCAGCCGTCTCCTCCTGACCTCTGCCTGCTGCTCATCTCCCATCCAACACTCATCTATCCTCATCCCATTTTCTCTTCGGCTCTTTTCCAACTTGCCCACAGCCCTCACCCAACATTATAGGTATAAAGCCCAAAAAAAAGACAAGTAAAAAGAACTTAACTAAAAACTTTGCTCTAAACATACATTAGTTCATGTGCCACCAAATTCATGTGTTCTTTCTCTTCAAACTACACATTCCTTGAGACAAGAGCCTGTGGTTTTTTGTTTTATTTTTAAAGATTTTATTTATTTTTTTTTTTTGACAGACAGAGATCACAAGTAGGCAGAGAAGCAGGCAGAGAGAGAGGAGGAAGCAGGCTCCCCGCGGAGCAGAGAGCCCGATGTGGGGCTTGATCCCAGGACTCTGGGATCATGACCTGAGCTGAAGGCAGAGGCGTAACCCACTGAGCCACCCAGGCGCCCGAGAGCCTGTGTTTTTAAGCTACTAGTTAACCAATATGCTTCTGGGGGCTTTCTAGTAACCATGCAATTCCAATTTCCTATTACGAGCATACTGCCTTTTAATCAGTAATTACAGCAGAACATTCATTTTCCCCAGTCTAATTTGGCAAGCTTGAGATATTTTATGCATAACCTTGAGACTCAGACAATGATTTAAGCAAAATTTTGGGCATATTTATTATTTAATATAAATTCAAAATAGTCATTGAAGATCTCGCCAATTGAAGCATCTGTAATGATTTGGACAGGGTTGAGTAAAAAATTCAAATTTTCAACAAGGTCCCTCTATTTTTAATCCAGGGTGAACTCAAAAGAAAAATATAAGAAAAATATTTTAGTACTAGGCATTTAATTATTAAGAATTATCTACAATCAAACCAGCATGTTAATTACAGGTTACCATCATCATGGATGTTTTGATCAGTCCCCTTGAGCTAACTTATATACTTTTACTAAAAACTGTTCTTTTTTAGGGGTACCTGGGTAGCTCAGTAGCTTAAGTGTCCAACTCCTGATTTTGGCTCAGGTTGTGATCTCAGGGTTGTGAGATCCAGCCCCATGTCAGGGCTCCACCCTTAGCTGGGAGTTTGGAGTCTGCTTGAGGATTCTCTCTCTCCCTCTCCGCCCCCACATCCTGCCTGGCTGGCACCTGCACTATCTCTCACATAAAAAAATCTCTAAAAAAAAAAAGTTCTTTTAATAGACTTTAGGTCAAAGTTTCCATAACTCTATTCTGCCTTTTCCCCAGTTTATATGAATTAACATTTCAGTATATGTAATTAGATGGTACTATTCTATCGTGTTTTTCTTTCTACTCATCTCAGAATAGAGGGAAACTAAAGGAAGAAATGAGAGCAAGTGAGAATTTTCTAATCACTTCAACTAACATCACACCCATGAGTGTGAGAAATTCAAAGTCTGGTGGCTTGATCCCTGGACTTCAGTCTCAGGCCCAACACCTCTCATTTGTGGTGAGAACTGAAACCTTGAGAGGCATGAGTTTCAAAAGTCAGGGTAAAATTGAAATAAGGCTATTTTCTCTTGGGAGGTTCCTACTAATTAAATAAGCTAGTACTTACTTTAAAAAAAAGAAACAGAAATGTTAAATGTTAATAAATGTTTCTACACCCAGAATCTTGGTTTCATTACCCCCATTTTCCAGATGAGATACGGTCTACAAGCTTAGAGCAAATGAGAACACATGGCCATGTGCTTTAAACTAAAAAGTGTAGTATGCTAGTCCGCACAGAAAACCCAGTATGTGAAAGCGTACTTAGTTTTAATAATTAACATTTTAATTTAACTTCTAAATGAATTGTTTAGGCTCCAAAAGAAACACATGCTTAGTATAATAAAACTGGAGCAGGCAGAGTTAAGTTCAGGACTGGCCCATATGGTGCTTTTGTACAAGTATGAGTAAGACACCCTCTCTGGGAGGATGGCACTCCAAGGGCAGAAGGCCGGGGCAGCAGGCCGGTCTGACAACCCATGTGCAGTGGCATAAAGCAAAATGCTCAAGTCTGCCTGTCCCTCCTAGCACCTTTCCCTGAAGGGCAGAACAGACTTAACTTTCCAGGGCTTCAACGTCTATGAAAATTTTAGGATTCCAACTTCCATAAAAATTAAAAGCTAGCTATTTTTCATTTATTTGCTATAAGTATGCTAAATTCTTTCAATCAGGTTTCTACTTTATGGTAGAAATACCATCTATTGAGTGCTGCCAAATATATCCAAAACTAGTCTTACAAGAAAAAATACTCCAAAAGTTATATTGGTATAGAAAATTAATATTGTAATAACGTAAATAAGTTTTTGGTATTAAAAGTCTTTACTCAGGAGACCAAAAGAAACCTTAAAAAAAAAAAAAAGGTACTGAACTGATTGGGTTAGAGGGAAAAAAAAGGTAAGATTTTGGGGCACCTGACTGGCCCACTTGGTAAAGCACATGACTCTTGATTTGGAGTTCTGAGTTTGAGCCCCAGAGTGAATGTAGATATCACTTAAAGAAACTTTTAAAAAAGCATTACTTTTCTTTGAAAGATTTTTATTACTTATTTATTTATTCATGAGATAAAGTGAGGCATAGGGAGAATCGGCCTCCCCACGGAGCAAGGAGCACAATGCAGGGCTCCATCCCAGGACCCTGGGATCATGACCTAATCACTCATGGGATCATCACCTGACCTCACTCAACTGACTGAGCCATGCAGGCACCCCCAAAAAACATTATATTAAAAAAATAAATACACAAACCATACAAACTGGAATAAAATGACTAATGGAAAAAAATATTTATAAATTTGTCCCTAACAGATTTAGAGGAGTAGAAGTGACTTTTACTAATCACCTGAATGATTACAGAGGACAGAAAAATGACATGGACCACTGAGAAAATAACACAAAACACTGGTGACTTAATTTCATAAGATTAACACTATAACCACCATCTATCTGATCAAAATCCCTAACGAAGGGTGTAAACAAAAATGCCCTCAATCCAGACTCTCCTTTTCTTTAACCAGTTTCCTGATGCACTTACTTCCTACCTACTCCCCTTCTCTTTTATGAGTCACTATTACAGGTGCTCAGGTCTCCTGGAGCATCTCTTTCCTTCTCCAGTTTTCCCTTTTATCCCCAATTCAAAAAGAGGAATAAAAAGACATTGTAAAGAATATGTGTTCAAGTGACAGACCTTGAACTCAGCAAGAAACTGATGTGTGTTATTTGGTATCTGTGTGTCCATAAACCCTAGTCCACGTGCCACGGATATACTACGGAACTCATGAGGACCATACCCACGAACGTCTCTGAACTGGGGTTTGGTTTTGCTATGCTTGTTTTGTTTGCTTTTAGCCTCATTTCTTTTTTTTAAACTAGAATTTTGGTTTCCAACAAAGAGAAGTGTACCTTTAAGGGACCCTTACTGAATCTACAGTAACTTTAAGAAATGTAGGCAATTGGGGATAACCTTCCTCCCTTAATTATGGTCTAAATGTGGTGAGTAAATGAAACCCCTTCCCAACTACCTTAGCATACTTCCAAATTAAAACGAAGCCCGCACTGACAACCCAGGTTAAACGGATTAAAAGATTAAGGCATGGGGAGCCAGTGCTTTCTCCCCCTCTCCCAGGGCCACCACAAACCACCCCAGCCCTCTAATGATGGGAGGAGTCACTGTGAAGGCGCCCAATTACCCATGAATTACACCAACCGTAACCAATTTCAAGATCACAGATCAGACTTTCCCAAAACACAAATCTGCTAATTAACTTACATGAAAGCCAAACTCACAGGCAATTTGGATGTGCCATTCATCCACCTGAAAGTGAATGATGGAAGTGTCTAAGTTCACGATGACACAGCTACTCCTCAGGGTTACACTGTGAGACATCTAGCCGCCTGCCATTAAAATACATGGAAGCAGAAAGGGACTCATCTTCAGGCACGTGCTTCCAGGAAACAGCAAAAGGATTCCCCCACCAAACCCTTAAACGATTCCCAGGAATCTGCTTCGGCTTGTGAGGCAACCCACAGGCACTCCTCTGTGCTGAGCTGAAACCGATGAGGAAACAGGTTGTAGGCAAGGCCACACACAGACACAGCACAGCGCGCACAGCCTGCCAGGGGTCTCAGAAACCATACATTTCTGGATTCTCATCAAAGGAGTGCAGCTTGATTTCAAGGCTTTGCCCGTGAAGCTTCGGTACATACTAAAATGCTCATCAATCTTCCCACTTACTTCCCACAAGGCAAAAAAAAAAAAAAAAAAAAAAAAAAAATCCATTAGAGAAGATACTTGTTCCTGACACTCGTGACTGCGTAAATAGCATACAGAATTCCCCTGGATAGGCTCTTGCAGATGTGCAAAAAAAATGACTCAGAAATAAAGTCCACTGGACCGAAAGGCCAGGTTCAATGAGCTGGGTCAGAAAACGCCCGGGGCCTGCAGCTGCCCCTGGAGCTCTGGCAATCTCAAGCCCCCACGGGTCAAGAAGGGCAGCTCCAGGAAACCAAAATCACCGCCAATCAATTAGAGCACCAGCCCAACACCAGTTATATCCTAGGAATCCCAGACTTGGGGGAGAGCAGGAAAAGGAGATGAGGAGACCCTTACTTACATGGGCCCACAAATGAGTGTGTTACAAGTGGACAACCCCCCCGTACTTCAGAACGTGACCTTATTTGAAAATAGGGCCATGGGACACCTGGGTGGCTCAGTTGGTTAAGTGGCTGCCTTTGGCTCAGGTCATGATCCCCGTGTCCTGGGATCGAGTCCCACATCGGGCTCCTTGCTCAGCAGGGAGTCTGCTTCTCCCTCTGCCTCTGCCTCTGCCTGCCACTCCATCTGCCTACGCTCACTCTCTCTGACAAATAAATAAATAAAATCTTTAAAAAAGAAAAGAAAGAAAAGAAAGAAAATAGGGCCTTGCAGACATAATTTGTTAAAATCAGGCCACTGTGGAGAAGAGGGGGCCCCTCCTTTAAGACAACTGCTGTCCCTCTAAAAAGATGGCCACAAGAGGACATGGAGAGACACGTGGTGGATGTTGTGTGATGACAAAGGCAGAGACCAGAATGATGTATGTAAGCGGCAAGACAAGGAACACCGAAGGCTACGAGTAAACCAGCAGAAGTAGAGGCAAGGAAAATTCCCCTACAGGTTTCAGAGGGAATGCAGCCCTGTCAATACCTTACTTTCACATTCCTGGCCTCCAAAGCTAGGAGAGAACAAGCCTCTGTTGTTTTAAGCCACCCAGTTTGTGGTACTTTGTTATGGCAGCCCCAGGGAAAGGAATACACTGCACCTGAACTTGGGTTTCCTTCTCTTGCCTTGCTCCATCTGCCCCTCAGCCGGCAAATCCTCCCATGGCACCATAAAAGAGCTGCAGGGAAACCCCAGTCTGTGGTTTGGTTGGGGAATCTCTCTTAAAGGGTCACAAGACAAGCGGCGCTATCCTAGGCCCTGGTCCAGACTTTATTCCTCCCTCCAGCTTCCGTCATGTCCCTGGGGCGCCACCCTGCTCCTGTCCAAGTGTCCGTGACCAGCGGTGGGGAAGTTCCCTTCCCTGTAGGTGGTGCCAGTTCTGCTTCCACCCACCCCCGTTTCTCACAGAATTCTCAGCACAGTTCTTTCAGTTTTTACTTCCATAATATCCTTCCTCATGCCCCAACATCCCCCCCACGGGCTCACACACTCTCACTGTCTCACACACAGCCACGTGCCCAGAGGGAGCAGGGCCAGGAGGCAGATCTGAGTACACACACACCAGCCTGTACTGTGAGTGGCCACTCCCATCCAGTAACTGAGACTTTTTGTTATAGGGCCAAGGTTTTCTGCCAGACTCACTTCCCTTATAATGAATGAATTATCCCTGAGAAAGTTCCTCCCTTCTCTCCTGGAAGCTGACCTGCAATGGCCTAGCCCACCTGTTTACTAGGCGTGCCAGAGCATGGCAGACCTCGATGAGTGGAACCCCACTTTCTAGCCCCATACCCATGATAGAGCTCTTTTAGAAAAATTGGATCAACTGGCTGAAACTTGATACCATCTGAAAAGAATATGTATTCTAGGTTTGCTCAAATACTGGGCCAGTAACAGTGGGCCAGTAACAGTAAGCCAGGCTGGAGAGGAAAAAAAAAAAAAGTAACCTCTGTCTCCCAACTTCCACCCCACTGTTTTACCAACAAGACCGTTTCTGCTGTTCGTTATGTAATTTGAGCCAAAGTGGATTTTGGAATGTTCTTCCTCAGATGCCTTACACTGGACCAAGGACTCCCAAACTTGAGCACGCAGTGTAATCATCTGGAGGGCTTGTTAAAACAGATCACAGGCCCCTCCCCTGGAGCTTCTGATTCAGTAGGCCCCAGGGTAGGCTCTGGGAACTGGTCTAACAGGTTCCCAGGCTGAGCTGATTCTGCTGGTCCAGAACTCCTCTTTGAGAAACACTGCCCGAGACCTGTCACTCCTCCCTGACAACAAGCCCCAGGCTGGAGCCAGCAGGCACCTTCAGAGCCTTCCCACCATCCACTCCCTTTTCCCACACAGGGACAGCCTCAGCAGGGACAGCCTCAGCAGGGTCAGTAAGCACCATTCCCTGGTAACTGTGTAAACCCTGCGGACCAGAGTGGGCAGTTCAAGGCATAGGTCAAGGTGAGCATGAATCATTTTTTGACCTGTGAGATGGAAGGGAAGGTCAGCTTAGGGGCGCTCCTGAGAAAGAGTCACAGGATGAAGGTTCTTTGAACCTGCCCTGGAGGATTCGAGGCTGTGAGGCCTCAGCCCTTCTGCAACCTTGAAGGGAGCTGGGCAGCACTGTGAGTTAGCCACAGAACAGGGAGTTGGAAGAACCCGGCTGCCTGGTGCTGACGCTCACCTGTTTAGGAAACCAGTCTAGACCCACCCAGCCTCCGGGCTTCTTGTTAGGTGACAAAACACATTCTTCATTGTTTGACCTGGTTGAGTCAGGGTTTTCTGTTACTTGAAGCCGAAAATATCTAATCACAAAGCAATGCAAACAGGATAACATGCCCATCCAGAGGGCTAAAGACGTCTCCGCACACATTACAGTGGTATGTGTTCCACAGAGTAATTCTAAAATTCCAGATTTCTATTTTCCAATGATTTCAAAAGCCATGCCACTGAATGTCAGGGGATAAGCAGCACTCAGCACAGGACAGAAAATGGTGGGGCACCTCGATGGCCCTGACAGGTAAGCCTCCGCTCTCGATTTCAGCTGAGGTCATGATCTCAGAGTCATGATCTCAGATCAAGCCCAGCTTAGGGCTCCAAGCTCAGTAGGGTGTCTGCTTGAGATTCTCCCTCCCCACCCCCGCTTCTGTGCATGTGTGTCCATGTGTGCCTGCACATGATCTCTCTCTCTTTCTCTCTCTAATAATTCTTTAAAAAAGAAGAATAGAAAATGAAAGAAACTCTCTAACACACAGGAAAGTGTTATTGTACTCGAGTCTCAATTCTGGGTCTCCTTTACAAGAGGCAGACTCATTTTTCTCAGTGGTTTGCTAGGAACCATGTAATACCAGGGAATTCAGTTACTTAAAAAAAAAAAAATTCAGTTGCTTCCACATATCAATCTTAGATTTGGTCTCCTATGGAGAGCAGACTAATTGGGAAATCATGTTCCAATCTGTATTGGTTTTTTTTTTTTTTTAAGATTTTATTTATTATTTATTTGGGAGAGCACACAAGAGAGGGCGAGGGTGGGGAAGGGGCAGAGGGAGAGGGACAAGCAGGTCTCCCCCCCGCCAAGGGGGGGAGGGGAAGAGGGAGCTGAAAACAGAGGCTTAACTGACTGAGCCACCCAGGTACCACTTATATCACTTTAGATGAAGGTAAACAAGTATTTCTTGAGAGAGGACACCTCAGATTATGTGCTTTTCTGCCACTCTGTAGCTCTGTAATCTTAAACTGATTTGCTTTTTTCAGTCTGTTTCCTCGTCTATAAAATGGGAATTCCTAGTTAACTAAGGACAATGCATGTAAAAATACTTTGTGAACTATAAAGTATAATACAAGGGCAACCACTTAAATCCAGGTTTTAATGGATTAACTGGATTAGTGAGACCCGGTTTTGAGCGAGATAGATCAGTCGTGATCCCAGAGAAACTACCTCACCAAAGCTTCACACTACATACATCTGCCATAACTATTCATTGGAACGATGGATTGTTATTCAAACTGGACTTAACCTGTTATCAGTAATTTAGTGGCAGCTAAAGGAACCAACAGCCACAAGGTAGTACAACCCAAAAAGTTAACGATGTACAAGGCGTTACATCAACATGAATTATCTACTATGTACATCTGCACAATGGTTAACAGGAGAGCCACACAATTATTTCACTTAGGATAATACCTTCTAGGTCCTTCCATGTTGTCACATATGGGAAGATTCTGTTCTTTTTATGGCTGAATAATCTTCCATTTTATGTATATGTATATGTATATGTATATAAAACCTCCTTTTTATTCATTCATCTCTCAATGGAACACTTCCATGTCCCGGCTATTGTAAATAACACTGCAATAAACATAGGGATGGATATATCTTTTCAAGCAAGTGTTTTCATTTTCTTGGGTAAATATCCAGTACCAGAATTACTGGATCATATGGTATTTCTAATTTTAATTTTTTTGAGGAACCTTCATATTCTTTTCCACAGTAACTGTACCATTTTGCATTCCCATGAACAGTACACAACAGTTCCTTTTTGTCCACATCCCCACCAACATTGGTTGTTGCGTGTGTTTTTGATTTTAGCCATTCTGACAAGTGTGAAGTGGATCTTATTGTGGTTTTGATTTGCATTTCCCTGGTAAGTGGTATAGAGCATCTTTCATGTGTCTGTTGGACATCTGATGTCTTCTCTGGAGAAATGTCTGTTTGTGTCTTCTGCCCGTTTTTGAATGGCTTATTCATTTTTGGGGGTGTTGAGTTATATAAGTTTGGTATATGTTTTGGATACTAATCCTTCATCAGATATGTCATTTGCAAGTATCTCCTCCCATTCCACAGGTTGGCTTTTGTCTTGGTCATGGTTTCCTTTGCTGTGCAGAAGCTTTTTAGTTTGGTGTTGTCCCCACAGTTTATTAATAGGTAAAGTTTAGGTTTAGCCCAAGAGCCACATGCCGTCCAGAGCTATGTCTTCTGATTGAAATATCTGAACAAACTGGGTAAAAACAACAGGAATTGGCCGTGAGGGAAGAAACATATATGGCACTAAAACCTTGTTTCTCCAACTGGGATATGTAAGTGTGTAGCACAGAAAATTATCCCATGAGGTAAATATAGCAAATTTTCCAAAACATACATTTTACTAAAAGATTTTTGAAGGAAAAAAAAAAAACTATCAGTGAGTAATTTTAAAATGACTTAAAATTCTCAATAAATTAAAAATATATATTTTTTTAATTTCAAAGAATTTTCATGTTCATAGTGGACTTTTTAAAACTACATCCCCACAACTTGGGAGAAAACATTGGGAAAGGCCATAATAAACAAGACTTTCCCTGTATCATTCATAAATGAGTCTGCAAAGCAATTCAAATACAATGGTTCCAGAAGCATCTTTACTGAGCACAACATCTGTGAAATACTGTCTAGACTACTGTAGTTAATTATTTGTGAAGTGGCAACATTCTTTTGTTACACCTACTGGAGTGAGGGTGGGAATCACTATTACTCCAGAGTCTTATTTCATATGTGGAAGACTGCAACAACAAAACAATTTGATGACAATTCATTTAAAACTAGAGTAACGAGCTCCCAGGAGACCCTCTTATTTTAATACTTATGTTCCTAGACAGAGAATACTGCCTTGGGAAATTATATTTCTCCTCTGAACCTTGAAATCCCAAGCTCTGTCACTCTCTTAAGCAATATGAAGTCTGGTGTCCCAGCACATCCAGAATGCCTCCACAGCACTGACCGATACTGCTGTCAGTATATTGGGATCCATCTGAAAAGTACTTTTATTTCTCATCAGCGCATCGTGATGAGTAAAGAGCAACCAAAGCACAATTCTCCCAGCATCAAAGAAACCTAAGACAAACACAGTGTCAGCTCATCTCTAACTATACAGCTGTAAACTTTCTTGAAGATGGAGGTTGGGTTTGAAATGGCAAAACATCCAAGTCTCTCTTTCACTCACAGTGGTACTTTCGCTCTGGTCTGAAAGAAGCGCCTTACGAATCTTTTATGTACTTTTTAATATCCATGTTGTCATTTCCATGGGCAAGTCTTCCTGGGCTGTTGAATCTGACTAGCTCTTACTTCGGGATGCACACCTCATTGAACAGACTTCAGAAGAGACCTGACTGTGAAATATTTGTGACAAGTAGCTGAGACAGTTGTGAAGCGAGCTGAGAGTCAGACTTTGAGTGTTAGATTAAGGCAATTCCTAGTCTAAGGTAATGAACATCAAGTTTCTGGCACAAGTTACGCCACATTTAGGGACCATACCCAGGCTCTTGAGACTTCGATTCTACTTTATGGTTTCAGGATTGTGAACATTAATGAAATGTTTTGCTTAGTTTTAATCTAGAGTAACCCTTTAAAATATACCTGGAATTATTAAAATTGGTTCAAATATCTTTTTCAATATAAAGATATAAATTAGCACAAGCTTAATCACTTCAAAGTCTGTAAAAAAATAAATCTAAAAGTAATAATTTTAATGAAAACCAGAATTAGGATACTGATCCTACTATACTATTTTCCTAATTAATTCTAATTGAGGGCTAAACAATTATATAAATAAGTCTCAAAAGCTTTGCTGAAAATTTCAAAACCTAAAAAAAAAATGTATTTTGTGACTTGAAAACAATTTTAATATATACCAAGAATCCTGTTGAAAAGTTTGAATTCTAAGAATATCTATATTAGCAGCTCTCTTAGAGTCAACGAAAATTTACTTTAGACTGTGAGGGCCATGCAGACCATGACTGAATGCATTCATTCTGCAACCTTCCCAGGGCCCACATGACTCTAGAAGATATCACAGGGCACGCACCAATAGAGCTAATAACCCATTTTCTTTAAAAACACACCAAGTGCAATGACCTAATTTAAAAACCACAACCTCTAATACTAATACCACTGCTTTGATTTTGATGGCAAATATGGTTTGTGGGCTTGGATATAAAGAAGATGTGAAACAATGCAAGTTGTCAATTTAAAAGACTTAAATTTATATCAGGAGCTTGCCTCCCTTCATTTAGCAGTTCTTCACCTAGATGTTAAGTCCTAGGTTGGGTGCTAAGGAATTAGTGGAACGAGACTCAGGACAACGCCAAGACAAGTGATTTTAAACAAAAATAGGCCCTGTGTTAGAAGTGCGACGGTACTATATGGAGTGGGTCAGGTAAGGGGCTTAGCCAGAGAAGAGAAGAGAGAGAGCAGGAGTCCATGTGAAAGAGGGAAGGGAGAAGCAGGGGCAGGAAGGCTGAAGAAGTGAGCAGGGCCGAGCTCACAGAAGGCCTTCTATGCTATGTTCCAACGTCTACACTTGGTCACAAAGGGCAAGGTTGTGTGTAGAAGTAAGGACAGGAAAGGAGGTATCACTGAGATACTATTACTCAGGTGGGAAGGTGGAGAACAGGTTTGGGTAGCTATAAAATGGAGGTAGCAGACCATCTGAAGATCCAGCCACCGCCTGGTCATCCACTAGGGTGGAGAGTAGGAAGGAGTCAAGGGGGCATCCTGGTTTCTGGCTTACACAAATGAATGTATGGTGCACAACGGTGGGGGGGAGGGCTGAGAAGGAACTGAGCCCAAGAGCTCAGTAAGTTAGCAGCACCTGAAAGCTAAAAGGAGCTCTCTGTGGGCAGCTGTACAGATAAGACCCCTGGCTAGAAGGTACAATCCAAGTTCAAGTTCTTTCTATTTAGGTAAAGCCCCAAGAGAACAGGTGAGATCACCTCAGAGGAAACGACAGATGGGAAGAAAAAAATGTCCACAGTGGAACCCTGGGGAGGCATGCTCAGGTTAAAAAGCTAGGATCCTGTCAACAGGTAAGGAATTGGGGGGTTGTACTGAAAAAACAGCTTTCAACTTCTAATGGAGAACAAAGAAAGTGAAAAGCAGTTCCATTCCCTGTGGGGGCTCCAAAATCCCCTTCGCTGCCAAAAGGAAGTTTCCCTAGCGATTAAGTCATTTTTGTCTGCAATTATATCTTTCAGTATGTTGCTGAAAGGTTAACAAGACTTTCTTCATGTCCTGACTCTTGGGCTCAGCCTTTAACTGATGTAAGAACGGATTCAGGAGAACACAGTTTGCTGCTGTTAACTGATCATATAAAATCACATCAAAAAAACACAACACAAATGACAGTCCCACACTGTACTTGACCAGTCAGTATTTACGACTTTCATATCACCATTTTTAAACACTGATACACTATACCGTTGGCCTCGCCATTGCTCACACTGTTCACATTCTAACAAATGTACGCCAGCAAGGCTTATGGGAGCTACGTACAGAGAGCCAGACGAGCTTCCCAGAGAGCATTTGATTCCCCCAAGAGCTGAAGTCCGCTCTCACTGGCTCTCATCGCTGAATCCCAAATGCAATCTCTCACTTTTAGCGAAGGAACAGATTACTGCTGGTATTTGAGAACACCCGGGAGGAAAACGTGGACTCAGAGGCAAGAGGGGAGAAAGTCTTTCAGATATTGCTTTCCTGGCTTTCAACCAAATGCAATTACATAGCATTCACAGAAGATTAAGTCAAGTTAATACAAACAAAATCTTCACTGAGGCCAATTTCCCTGAAAGCTTTCCCAAAGTGTGTTTGAGATCATAGGGTGGCGACTGCAGAACTGTCCACCCCAAGAGTAATGGCGGTCTGCTTTGGGCCCCACCCTGGGCGGGCTGCAGACTGAGACACAGAGCCCTCTGCAGATCCAGATCCTCACCAGGGATAGCTGTCAGTGCCACCTACACTTTTCTTGGGACATCTTGAAACTCTGCTTTATGGCCACAGCTATCTGGAATCGCAGTGTGGTCCTCTAGATGGTGCTCTCGGAGACCAGGCATTTGTGGTGCAGAACTCCTGAACATTGCCTCAACCGACTTCAAGTCTTATTTATCAATTGAGAGTTAGCGTGTGGGATAATAATTAAAACCAAAAATCACAAAAATGTTTAAAACCATGTGCAGAGAGGCAGTAATAACTTCACAATAAGAATTAGGCAGGATATTAACCTAGCAGGGCAAATCTAGTATCAGATTATAATCCAAAGCGTAAAATAAGTAAAATAAATATGTCCATACTGATATAAATAAATGACTGAATGAAAAAATGAGGGAAAATAAACATGTCTCCCACAGAGAAGAACTCCAAATAATTTGTGTTGGTGACTTGCCTCCAAAAATGACTTGCCTCCAAAGAGTGTAGCGTGAGAAGAGATGAAAAACCAGGTGGTTAAGGTCAATATCAAAGCGATAAGCCATGTTGACAGCAGATATCCTTGATATGTGATGACAGCATCAATTTATAGCTGTGGTCTTCCTCCCCGAAACACATACCCCAATCTAACCAGGAGAAAGAACATCAGGCAACCCCAAACGGAGGGACATTTTACAAAAGACCTGAGGCGGTACTCCCCAAAACGGGCAAGGTTTCAAAAACAAGGAAAATATGACAAACTGTCACAACCAAGAGGTCCTAAGGAGACATGACAACTAAAAGTAATGTGGCATCCTGGATGGGATCCTGGACAGAAAAATGACATCAGGGAAAAACAAGTGAAGTTCAAAGAGTGTGGAGTTTAGTTGAGGGTAACGCACCAGTGTTGATTTTTTACTTCTAACAAATGTGCCACCATAATGGAAGATGTTAGCAGTTGGGTAAAGTGCGTGAGGGCTCTATGAGAACTCTCTGTACCATCTTCACAGCTTCTCTGTAAATCTAAATATATTCTAAAACAGAAGTTCTACTTTAACTATAGCAAGACATTATATGAGCTTTGGAGGTATTAAAATTTTCATTTAAAATTTTTCTCAACAGTGCAGTAAAGGTAAATGAATACTAAGTACTTAGGTGATTCATTTACCTATCACAGGACGTAACACTTACAGAGAGAATTCCTGGAAAGAGCTCCAGAACCTACATCTTCAGGAAACGGACACAAAGAAAATTCTCTAATAGTACCATCCAACCCATGTCATGATCTAGCCTTTACACATGAGGAACAAATCCCGAGGTGGGAGGGAGGGAGGGAAAAAAAGCCAGAAGAAACGAAGAGGAAGAGGCTTGGAAGCCACGTTAAAAGGAAAGCAACTAGAGATAATGTAAGAGCAAAATACTACAAAATAGTTAATATTGAGAAGATTGAAATATATAAATCAGGGCTGATCAAAATGGGATTCATGATTAAGAAATTTTAAAATCATTCCTGTAGAGGTAACCAGCATTTCTTTTTACATGAAATAAAATGAACTCGAAAAGGTCTGTGGATGGATGGTAGTGAGTGGTTGCACAGCTATGTGGATGAGCTCGATGCCACAGACCTGACGTTTAAAAATGGTTTAAATGGGAACTGTTATATATATTTCATCACAATAAAAAAATGAAATAGAAAAGAGTATGACAGGGGTGCCTGGGTGGCTCAGTGGGTTAAAGCCTCTGCCTTCGGCTCAGGTCATGATCTCAGGGTCCTGGGATGGAGCCCCACATCGGCCTCTCTGCTCAGCAGGGAGCCTGCTTCCCCATCCTCTCTCCCTGCTTGCCTCTCTGCCTACTTGTGATCTCTGTCTGTCAGATAAATAAATAAAATCTTTTAAAAAAAGAGCATGACTCAGGTAGTACAGATAAGCACTTTTATAAATAAATAAAGCATGCACACACATATTCGTACATCCAGATATATGTGTATCGGCAGATAGGTGAGCATGATGCAAAATATATCCCTTACCGTGAGTCACTGTCAGAAAGTTTGAAAGCCACTGTGCTGAATCACTGCCATTCTCTCACCCCACACACCTTCCCTAACAATCTGACACTAGGTAAAAAGACCCATAGCGATAACCTCTACTGATACCTTCAAGTCTGACAGAAAACGGAGGAAAAGTAACCAGTTCCAACTGATGAGAAAGAAGAGAGCACAGCAATCTACAGAAGAGAACAAAGGCTAAGGCGCAAAACCAGGCTGCCTACAGGCTGGATACACCCACCCCTGGAGGCTGCCCAGGGCTTCCTAGCTCAGGGCTCATAGTACCACTGCTTCAGGAACGTGTCAAATCAAGTTTGACATTCCTATGAGGCAACCAAACAAAGTTCCTGATTCCCTCCTCTACTTCCTTTCCCATCTCAGTTGTCATCCCTCCAGATGCTCAAGCCAAATTATAGAAGCTCTCTGTGAGGACTTCTCTTCCCCTCCTGCTCTACCACTGATTCAGCAACTGATGAATCCGTTCCACCCCAAAATCCATCTCAGAACTTCCCAACTCCCACCAGCCTCCTCTGAACCACCACCAGCAATCCTCACCTCTCCTTGCTCCCTCCCCTACATTCAAACAGAGAACAGTGACAAACTCTGAATTCTACCTCATATATTTATCCCACATTTAAAATTTTATATTATGAATTTAAATGGCTGCAAAGAATGTCATTTCTGCCATATTATAAATAACAGCTTTCTAAATAAAACTCACCATCACTTTTAAAAATATATGCAATGGATGGGGCACCTGGGTGGCTTAGTGGATTGAACCTCTGCCTTCAGCTCAGGTCATGATCTCAGAGGCCTGGGATGGAGCCCTTGTATTGGGCTCCCTGCTCAGCTGGGAGCCTGCTTCCCCCTCTCTCTCTGCCTGCTTCTCTGCCTGCCTCTCTGCCTACTTGTGATCTCTCCCTCTGTCAAATAAATAAATAAAATATTTTTTAAAAATATATATGCAATGGAATCTGAACCCTACTCAATGAAATCTAGCATCATCATTTTTTTTTTTAAGTAATCTCTATACCCAGTCTGGGGCTCCAAATCATGACCCCAAGATCAAGAGTCACCTGCTGTATCAACTGGGCCAGCCAACTGTCCTATCATCGTCCATATTTTTAAACACACCAACAGTCATTCTTGTATGGCTGGATATTCCCTCCAAGGATTTTTTTTAAATATTTTATTTTATTTATTTATTTGTCAGAGACACAGTGAGTGAATGAGCAAGCACAAGCAGGGGAAACAGCAGGCAGAGGGAGAGGGAGAAGCAGGCTCCCCACTAAGTAGGGAGCCCGATGCAGGACTCCAACCCAGGACCTGGGATCATGACCTGAACTGAAGGAAGACACTTAACCAACTGAGACACCCAGGAGCCCCTCCCTCCAAGGATTTTTTTTTTTTAAGATTTTATTTATTTATTTGACAGAGATCACAAGTAGGCAGAGGGAGAGGAGGGGAAGCAGGCTCCCTGCTGAGCAGAGAGCCTGACATGGGGTTCCATCCCAGGACCCTGGGATCACGACCTGAGCCTAAGGCAGAGGCTTTTAACCCACTGAGCCACCCAGGCACCCCCCCCCCCCCCGCCCCGCAAGGATTTTAACCTAACATGTACATACATCATTATGCTGAAAGACTTCTGAAACAAAACTAAGCGTTTCACCTGAAATGTTGGGCTTTTAAAAATATTTCCTGTGCTGGGCGCCTGGGTGGCCCAGTGGATTAAAGCCTCTGCCTTCAGCTCAGGTCATGATTCCAGGGTCCTGAGATCGAGCCCCACATCCCTGCTGAGCAGAGAGCCTGCTTCCCTTCCTCTCTCTTTGCCTGCCTCTCTGCCTGCTTGTGATCTCTGTCAAATAAATAAAAATAAAGTCTTAAAAAAAAAAATTTCCTGTGACTACTGGGTTTAAGTGTTAAATATTTTTTTCTTCTGATTACCAGTATAATTTTCGTTAGTATATAACTGATCAAACCAACAAATTTTATAAATCTTGATAGGTGATTAGACATAAGGAAACAAATTTACTGAAAATGCATTCCTTAAAGAAATGGATGAAAAGTGTCTTACCCCCATCCTTGATTCATGTGACTATTATTTTTCTTGTCTATTTTTTTTTTTAATGTAAGCCCTGAAAAAGCTTGTTCACATAAATGGGTGTGAATGGAAGGAGAATTGTTACAGCACTGTCCTTATAGTCTCTAAACTCCCTCACTGTTTATCCAAAAAGCACAATGATCTACCATTAAAAGTAACTTTTGATGATCTATCAACTGCCGATTTGATTGTGCCCTTCAATTTTGTGGACAGGTTTGAAAATCACCAGCTTTAGAAAAGAATTTGTTATCCAGTCAGAGTTAATTGTTTCTCCTAACCAATGCCAGTATTTCAAATCACACCTCTTTTGCCCAAGGTGGAGCACATAGTAAGATGGGGACTGGGAAAGAAGTCTGCCTTTCTCCTATAAAGTGGAAAAGAGAGTTTACAAAAGAGGAGGTAGAAAAGGATAACTTGTAACCTCAGACAGATCAGTTTCAGGAGACTATAAGGATAATGAGATCTAGAAGCTGGTTCTCTGAAAGTAATCCCTGTGCCTAGTCTCCATATACCTCCAACCAACCAGACATCCCAGTCTGACAAGTGATGGAGACTGTTCCACCACCAAAGTACTTTTTTTTTTTTTTTAATTTTACTTATCTGTTTGAGAGAGAGAAAGAGAGACAGAGAGTGAGCATGAGCAGGGGGGAGGGGCAAACAGAGAGGGACCCTGGAATCATGACCAAAGCTAAAGGTAAACTCTTAACCAATGTCCCAAAGTATTCTCTTAAAAATCTAGTCTACAAAAAAAAAAAAAAAAAATCTAGTCTACACTTTAGATTTGCTAGCCCCTGCTTTAAATCCATTAACAAATCATACCACCATTACAAAAATAAAACCCAACCTCCTTACTGTGGTTTCTAGGATCCTACTTTACATTAGTATCCCACATACCACACTGGCCTTCTCCAAGTTCCTGGAATGCTGCCAGTGCCTCCCACCTCTGGGCCTTTGCACCCGCCACTCCCTCTGCCCAGAGCACTCTCCCTTCCTTTGCTGCGTGGCTAGTCCTCCACATCCTCTGGCCTTCAGCTCAAATATCACCTGCTAAGAGGGGCCCCACCTGACTTTCCTCATTATTCTATACCACTGCAATCTGATTGTTCATAGTGTAATCACAACCATTTTGTTCTGTTTACAGTAACGTCTGACTCCACCACTACATTCAACACAGGTTTAGGTCCTTATTTTACACCCAGCACCATTGTGCCTGATGCTAAACAGGTGTTTGTGAAAAGGGGGACAGCATTAAGTATGCCATGGAAAATGCAAGGCTGAATATCGGGGATGGGGGAGATATTTCTAACAGTTCTCTGTACAACCTTATTTTCAAACAAAGACATATTAATTATTAGAGACACCCCAATGCCAAACAGCAAGGTATATCACTGATCTATTAAACATGTAAACATAAACGTACATATACCAAGACTTCAGACAGCATCCAAAGTGGGCAGCAATGTTCAGAATGCAGGTATTTGCTCCTGTTGTTTTTCTTACCTCTGTTCTTGAGAATGCTCCTCCATATTCTCTTCGGAATCACCCTATTGATAAAAACAAACGAAAAAACATGCCTTAACAGTTATTTCAAAAGAACGCAAAAATCTCCAAAAGAAACAATTCTTAAATTTCACATAGATGATGAACTTGTAACGAATGTCTAAAAATAGTGCCTAGGGGCACTTGGGTGGCTTAGCCGGTTAAGCTTCTGTCTTTTGATCTCAGCTCAGGTCATGATCTCAGGGTAGTGAGATCCAGCTCCATGTCTGGTTCCTTGTTCAGGATGGAGTCTGCTTGAGATTCTCTCTCTCTCCTTCTCCCTCTGCTCCTCCCCTTTTTCCCACTCCCTCTAAATAAATAAGTAAAATCTTGGAAAAAATAAAAAAAAAATAACAAGTGAAATAAAAATAAAAATAGTGCCTGGTACACAGCAGGTATTCAATGACTATTTACGGATACTGATATCAGCAGGTATATTAATGAATATTTACTGATTATTGAAAGAATGATACTCCTAAAAGCCATAAACTGCCATATAATCCCTCAGATAGTGTATGTAAATAAAGTTTCTCCCTGCTTAAAGTCACGACCTAAACATAATCTAAAAACTAGTTTGACATCTCTTCTCTCCAAGAGCCTTTTTTTTAACATTTAACTTGAATTGCATAAAATAAAGTTTAATGATAATATAGAAAAGGGAGGGGTGCCTGGGTGGCTCAGTGGGTTAAAGCCGCTGCCTTCCGCTCAGGTCATGATCTCAGGGTCCTGGGATCAAGCCCGCATCGGGCTCTCTGCTCAGCAGGGAGCCTGCTTCCTCCTTCCACTCTCTCTCTGCCTGCCTCTCTGCCTACTTGTGATCTCTGTCTGTCAAATAAATAAATAAAATCTTAAAAAAAAAAAATAGAGAGAGAGAGAGGGAGAAAAGGAATTGGTTAGCTCAGAATCCCCTACATGGATACCTGATAAATTTTGACATCAACATAAAAAGGCTAGTCAATTTTATAAATGGCATAAACATCACACTCAAAAACACTTCCAATATCCTCTCCCAGACTTACCAGGCCAAATCTGACCACATGACATATACCAGGAGGGTAAAAAGAAAAGTCACTTGAAACAGAAACACAAGAGTAGATCCAATTAAATACTACATGTATTTGCCTGGCAGACACAGTCTTGACCATTCTTTCCCAAAGCTCGTCACTGCTGGGTTCAGTAATGCTGAGCCTTCCTGGCCCTCCGGCTTCTTCCTCTTGGTACTTACTGACTCTCTGCCCCCTGCCTTCCCACTTGTCACTACCAGTCCTCCTGGGCCCAGACTCCCTACACCAAGTCACTCATAATGTTGATGCAAGCTTATCACGGTGGGGCCCAAATCCCCACCGCTGGACCCAACTCCTCCTCAATCATAGGTGTAGATGCTCAGGGAATGCCTATCTTTCCGGAGAGCAAGACTCCTCCCGCTTTGGAGAGCCCGCCACCAGGCTGTGGCCAGCACGTGGCAGGTGCCCCACGACACCAATGCCTCTAGCACATATGCATTTTGTCTCCCCCCGAAACAGTAATGATCAACACTGACTTAGCAACATCCGGGGCCCCTGCCCAGTGGTTTCTGTTCTAACTGGTCTCCTTCTGTCAAGGATACCACTGCACTCCTTGACCTATGGACAAACCTTAGGGTCACCTTATACTGCTCTTGTTCCTTCACCTCCAGCCATGAAGACCCACTCACTCAACTGAACTACGGTACAGACCTGTGCTTTCTTCTCCATCCTTTCTGCCAGCAAAGAAGCCCACACCATCAGTACCCCAGGCTTCCATGACCAGCACAGACGGGGCTCTTCACTCTGTTTAAGACCGCTGCCTCCAGTCCACCCCTTGTGTTTCTGCAAGACCGATTTTCTGCAACATCAGTCACAACTTTCCACCCACTTGGTATGGACCCAGCATCCCGTTTCAAGAGCCTACCACTGCTCCTTAGCTGCGAGTCAGATGTACTCTAAGCTCCTTAACCTGGAACTGGGCAACTGTCAAATGACCTTGACATACCCATCCCAATATCTACAGCCACACTTCATCAGGAGCTCTGGACTCCCAGCTGAAGCATCAGCTTAAAAACAGTCACTCCAGTAAGGATCTAGAGGAGGTCCCATTCACACCTCTGCTAATGCAGGCTTCTAAGCTGCGCTCCCAGCCCTAAACCAGTTAACAGACTCCTCCAAGATACACTGTTCCTCCTCCCTCCTCTCGGTTCCTACATTTCAGCACTTGAATGTTATCTCAGGGTAGTACCAGCCTTATCTCTATACCACCCGCAGGCTCTCAAAGGGCAGGAGCCAAATCCTATAATTTTGCTACCCCACCCCCTTGGCAGCGCCTCAGGGCCCTTGCACTAGCTATTCCAAATCTTTCACTGCTTTCTAGGTCTTCTCAATCGGACCTACTTCAATTTGTTAAATCAAAACTCCAGCTCCCATCACCTGAATCTTCCTCTGGTCTGCCACCATACAGCACTGATGCCTTTCTAACAGACTAAAGAACATACAATCTATTCTACTTCTTATTTACCATCTATATGCCTCCATTAGACTGCAAGCTCCATTAGGGCAGGGGTTTTGTTTTTGTTCAACGTGACATCTGCAGCCCCTAGACCCGTGCTTGGCCCACAGAAAAGCTCAGTAAATGTCTGCAGAGCTAAGTACAGTCTAGCTGTTCCTTAAATACTAGTGGATATACACCTCACACCTGTTAGAATGGCTACTACCAAAAAGACAAGAAATAACAACCATGCACTGTTGGTGGGAAGGTACACTGGTGCGGCTACTCTGGAAAACAGTATGGAGGGTCCTCAAAAAATTAAAAATTGATCTAACAATTCCACAGGGTATTTAACTGAAGAAATTGAAAACACTGATTCAAAAAACTATCTGTACCCCCATGTTCATAGCAGCATTACTTACAACAGCCAAGATGCGTAAACAACCTAAGTGTACACTGAAAGATGAAGGGACAACGATGTAGTATGTATGTGTGTGCATATATATGTGTACATGCATATAAACATAGATGTACATATATATAATGAAATGCTATGCAGCCATTAAAAAATGAAATCTGAGGGGTACCTGGGTGGCTCAGTGGGTTAAAGCCTCTGCCTTCGGCTCAGGTCATGATCCCAGGGTCCTGGGATCGAGCCCCACATCAGGCTCTCTGCTCAGCGGGAAGCCTGTTTCCTCCACACTCTCTCTGCCTGCCTCTCTGCCTACTTGTGATCTCTATCTGTCAAATAAATAAATAAAATCTTAAAAAATAAATGAAATCTATTTGCAACAACATGGACGGACCCTTAGGGCATTATGCTAAGTGAGATAACTCAAAGAGAAAGATAAATACCTGTGGTTGCTTTCAGATACAGAATTTCAGAAACAAGAACAAAAACAGGGCCTCCTGGATGGCTCAGTCAGTTGAGCCTCCAACCCTTGGTTTCAGCTCAGGTCATGATCTAAGGTCTTGGGATCGAGGCCCGTGCTAGCATGGACTCAGCCAAAGATTCTCTCTCTCCCCCTCTGCCCACCCCCCCACCCCACCGCTCATACTCTAAATAAATAAATAAATAATTTAAAAACAAAAACCAAAAACAAATACCAAGCTCACAGATGAAGAGAAAAGACCAGTGATTGCTGGGGAGCCAAGAGGGTTGGGGAGTGGCGGGGAAAATGGGTGAAGCTGGTCAAAAGGTACAAACTTCCGGTTATAAAAGAAGTACAGAAGTCCTGGGGATGTAATGTATAGCATGCGACAGGTGAATAATACTATGCTGCAAATTTGAAAGTTACTGAGAATAAATCTTTAAAGTTCTCATCATAAGACAAAAAAAAAAGTTTTGTAACTATGTATGGTGACAGATGGTAACTAGACTTACTGTTATGTTGCATACCTGAAAGTAAAATAATGTTATATGTCAATTATGCCTCCATAAAAAAATTTTTAAACAAAAATTTCAAAAATACTAGTGGATATGACCATTTTTAAAAACTTCACGAAACAAATTTTTCTAATTCAAAACAAAACACAAAGGTATCTCCCTCAGACCCAGCAACTTTACCACCACAATACTTTCCTGTTTAGACTGCAAAAACTCACACAGTGACCTAGCAGCCAAGAGCATGGGCTTTGAAGAGCATCAGCGCCTCCTGGATTCAAATCATACCACTGGCCCGTTCCTTCAGCCTTGGGTAAATTTTCTAATGACTCTGTGCCTCAGTTTCCTCATCTGTAAAGTCAGGTCATAACACTTCACACTTTTAAGTATATTAATGTGAGTATTAGTAACTCATAAAGTGCTGAAACAATGCCAGTGATACTCAACTCATGTTAGATATTATTTTTTATATTGACAGTGGAAGTAGATTAAACCAAAAATAAATCTCTATGACAAAAAGATTTCCAAGTACCAGTCAATGATTCACTGATTGGAGCAAGATGCGATTACATAACACAGTACCTGAGATAATAAAGAATTCAGATATTCAATGTACTATTCCCTGTCTCACTTTCTACCAGTTTCCGTTACCTATACCGTCAGACTTAAGGGAGTAAGACCTGAGATTTTTAAAGGCAGAGACCTTCTTATTTATAATTACTGTATCCCAGGGGCCTAACTGGGTCAGGCCCATGCTAAGTGTCTGCTAGATGAACAAACAAGGCCAGAAAAGCACTAAGCCTAGCCACCCCAAACCAGACCAACACGATTCTGTATCAGGTAACAGCTGCTTGTACTCAGCAAAAATGTCAGTGTCCCAAATCTAACCGGAGGTGTAGGAGGCTTCTCATCTCAGCAAAGTCTGAATGGATTAGAAGAAAAAATTCTAGACTGCCATTCTTGCTGCTAGCACTCATACCAAAACAAAAACAAAGAACAACAGTAGGAAATCAACACTTAAGGAATTCCGCCAGCCACCTTTGAAACTAACCTCATAAACAGGACAAGACACTGATAACTGGCTCTCCTCACCTGTGGCCACAATGGGACCACCAAGCTTAGAAGCCCAAACTCTCTTACAGGGAATCCAGTTAGGGCAAGAAGGTACAGGTAAGGCAAAGAAAAAATCCAGACACTCAAGAAACTCATAGAGAGAAATGACAACAGTGCCACTGCTGAGTTAGAGGTCTGGAAGGACTGGCTCCAATGGGAACGGCACGGCAATAACATTTGTCCTTTCATTCAACAGATACATGTGGGGCCGACTAGAGGGAGCATCCCAGAGCATCCCAGAGGACTGACTGGAACGACACACAAGGTCAGGAAGGGCCTGAGAGCCAGAGCAGATCAAGGGGATCACAGAAGTGTTTGTACCTCGAAGATGAACTGAGCAGGTACACAATGCAGTGTCTCGCACACGGGCCATTACTTGCTGATAATAAGCTAATGAAAACGTTTGTCTGGTTCCTAACCATCACCACTTTGTATTGAAGGATTGGGGAAGTAAAGTCAGAAGAGAGGAAAAATTCTGTAAATCTAAGAATAAAATTAAGTTTTTTTCCTTCCTTCTCATTATTGTCATGCATAAAACTGTTTTAAGTTCCTACGTCAAATACTTACCACATAAAACAGCCCATAACAAAAAAATACCAGTAACGTAACATATCGACACACCTGTAGACATATGATAGTACTGAACTCTCAGCCCTGGAAAGCAGAAAAGCTGTCCCATGCCCTCCAGCAACCAAATCTAGGAGTTAGCTGAGAAATATACCAAAAGAACAGGTAACATACATGAAGTGCTTACTAAGTTCCAGATACTTCAAGCACTGCTGATCTTAAGTGAATTACCCTCATTTTGTGGATAAGAAACTGAGAGAAGGGATGGAACCAGGAGTCAAATCCTGGAAGCCTATCCAGAGGGTCCTGAAGGTTATAACAATTTAATTATTATATTTGGTTTTACTAATGATGCATTTTTCTAGTCTTTGGTCACTTAAAGACCCATCAGAAAAAGAAAAAAAAAAAAAAGACCCAATCACCAGAAAACATTTCCAAAATAAACAACTGTTCAAATAATTCACGGTGACAAATGTTAATACTCTATTTTTTAATGCCACACTCTCTGGTGCTCCCATTTCACCTATCACTGACAAATCCTAGCTTCTGCCTTGGAGTCTTCCTGACTGAAAGGAGCCCAACCTACGGATTAATTAAGCAGAAATGCTCAAATTTAAAAAACACCTATACTCTTTTCAGCTGACTCCATGACACATATGGGAGTTTTTGGGGGAAAAAAGTCAAAATACTTTGAAGAGAATCCTCTAAAAATAACTTTCTTCAGAACCCTCTCTAGTTTATACACATGCGTGTGCGTGTATATATACACAGCTTGGAGAGATCCATATGCATGTTAACACACAGTTTACATAGACAGATCCATATACACTCCCTCCCCCCACCCAGGTCCATGCAGGGTAAAACAATCTCTAAAAGACAGACATATAGACAGAGGCGAAGTATTTAGAAAATTATTTTGAATATCAGTTTCACTTTCATTATAGCTCTGATTAAAATAGCTTAGTTATAAATGCTTCTATAGTGAGTATGCCAGAAAGACAGCTTCTAAATTGTGTGAATTTTTTTTTAACCAAAACAAACTGTGTTCTACATAGAAACAAAATAAAACCACAAATTAAGAATTGTATAAAATAACTCTGAAGGCTATAAATAAAATCATTAATCACATCATAGGCCTTGACATTGCCATCTCTGAGCACAGTGACTACATCTTCAACTAATGCTACAACAAACGAGTGTCTATAATTTACTCTCCTTTCTGTCTGGGTTGGCTTCCAACACTAACCAGTAAGGAGCACAGGCCAGAATTGAGTAAAAAATGCAAATGCATATAGACATACACAAGTGCTTCTCAACCGGGGCAATTTTCCTCCCCAGGGACATCTGGCAATGTCTGGGGACATTTTTAGCTGTCACAAGGCGGGGTGGGGAGGGAGGAGAAAGTGCCACTGGCATCTAGTGGGTAGGGACAGAGATGCTTTAACAGCTGGGCATCTTGTAGCCCCCAAGACACAGAATTCCCCCCAGGACAGTCTCCGCAAGACACAAGTCCCCAGCCCAGAATGTCATGGATGCTGCTTTGAAACAACTCTGATACACACAAATATAACTATATTTTTAAAAAGTAAAACTGTCAAGTTTTATATGTGGATGTCTCAGTAGAGTCATTAACGATTTCTATTTGGTTCTTTTTATCTTTCTGTATTTTCCAAACCTTCCACAATACACATCTGTTATTTATAATCAGGGAAAAAAATCCATTTGGGAATAAACTTTTAAGAGAAGGACAGACTATTTGCTCTCCATTCCGATGAGGTTTTTTTCTCAAAGGACTGGTCTCGTTCAGCATGCTGGCCTTCAGGGAAGGTCCAGGAAAATTTTCCTCTAAAAATCACCTCTCTGCCTTGAAGCTGTTATTCATTAGTCCTGGTTAAAGTGAATATTCTGAATATCTCAAAACCAGCACTCTAATGCTTCACATAGGAGGGAGAAACTCAAATGTAAAACTGTACAGCCGTGGACTTACAACTACACATCCTGTTTTTCCAAAGAGCCACAAGAGACAACACAGAATTAAGTGCTGTCACCAATGTGGGAAGTAATGAACATCTTAAAAATTATCCCACACAAGCTGAATATTCCCTTATAATTCAACCCTCCCCTCTCCAAAAAAAAAAAAAAAGAGAGAGAATTCAGGGGTCACTACCGTCGCTGTTGAAAAGCAGTTGACAATATTATATTTTAATGTGCACATTTGCAGTCAAACATTAGACCTTAAACCTTAACACAACGCCTTGCAGAACTGTATCTACCGCAGCCCTAAAACCCTGTATGATGCCACCGATTCTCAATGAAATGCTAGTAATTATTTTTCCACATGCAATCATTGTATCATATGGGGGGAGAACCCCCAAAACCTGAAATTCAAGTTGTTAAGAGGGTGTCTCTAACACGAATTAAAGGCACTTGGAAAAAATCCAAGACTACAACCTTTTAAAGTCCCATCTTCACTGCAAAGCTACTTCACGCGAATGCAAGTGCCACTCACTAACACTTGTGCAATCAGTCTTCCTTGTTGTGCTGGGGCACAGGTCTCCCGCTCACTTAGGGAACAGGGCACACGCCCCTCGCGCACCCAGGCCCCCAGCCCGCCCTGGGGCCCGCCCTTCCCCTGCACAAGGCTGCTCTGGCCGACCGCGGCCCTGCTGAGGTGGCCCAGGCTCCCACCTTCTGAACTTGGGGCGGGCGTGACTCACGCCCTGTCACATGGAGCGGGAGGAGGCTGGGAAGGCCACCGTTGCCAGGTGTTCAGGCTTGGCCCGACCGTTTATTTGCCTTGCAAAGCGGCTCGAGCGCCGGTGTCGCTGGGGGGCCGACGGCCGCCCTCGCGGCCGCTCCTCCCTCGCACACCCACACCCGCCCTGTCACCTGGCCGTCCTCACCTGAGTGGGCAGTAGGAGTTCCCCTTCTTCTGCCTGCCACAGCTCCACCACGTTGGGCAAGGGCTCAATCGCTGCACGAACAACCAAAAAAATACAGCGCGTTTTAATGCAAGGAAAAGAAACGCTTCCTGTTTCCCTGCCGTGCCCCCAAGCACCCGCCTCACCAAAACAAGTCATCCTCTCCTTAAAGCGCCGGCCCCGAGGAGCCAGCCAGGGACAAGAGCACAATGAACGGGGTGCAAGTCGGCGGCCCCCCTGTAGCAGGGAGTGTGCAAGGTCGGGGGTTCGCGTACTGGGGGTACGGAGATGGGGAAACCGCCCCGCCGGCCACTCGGCGCTCCACATCCCGCAGCATTTGGGGCGGGCGTCTGCGGGATGGGTCCCGGGCGGCCAGGCTCGTGGAACAAAGCTGCAGGAAGCCGGGCCCCGGCGGGGCCCCAGCGCGCGCCACACAAAGCGGGGGCTGCGCCCGGGGCGCCCGGGGCCCGCGCACAAAGGCTCCGGGGCGCGTGCGGCTAGCGGTCCGCGCCGCTGTCCCCAGGCTCCGCGACTGCCCAGCTTTCTGTTTGTCTGGGGGCAGGGGGCGCGGGAGAGGACGCTGCGGTCAGAAAATGTTATCAGCCGAGAATTGCAACCGCTTTCCTTCCTCCTCCTGCCCCTTTCCCCTTCCTCCCCTCGCCCTCTTATAGATTTCAGCAGTTCCCTAAAAGAAAGAGAAGGGGGGGCGGGGTGGAGAGGGCGAGCGAGCACAGGCGGCGCAAGGCTGACCTTGTCCCTGAGCCCCTCCCGGACGACAGCAGGGCAGGAGGACCTGGAAGACGCCCAGCAGGAGGTTCACGGCCGCGGCGGTGCGGCAGTAGCAGCCCGGCTGCGGGCGTCGGAGCCCCGCCATGCTGGTGCTCGCGCTTCTCTCTGGTGCTCGCCGCGCTCGCCTCTCGCTCGCTGGCGCCGGGGCTGCCTCGCCCCGGGCCCGCCCCCGCGCCGCCCCGCCCCGCCCCGCCCCCGCCGCCGCAGCCGCCGCCGCTGCTGCTCAGGCCCCGGGCGCGCCGCTCGCTCTGCGCGCGTGTGCGCCACAGATAGGGAGGGACGGAACGCGGCGGGGCGCGGGGGGACGTGGACAATGCGAACGCGGCAGCCCAGGACGCCCCGCCCGGGCGCGGACCCCACGGCTGCCGGCCCGCCCCTCAGCGCCCGGCCGCGTCCTTCCCAGATCGGCGGTCCTCGGGCCCTGCCTGCGGCCGTGCCGGGGTCGCTGGAGAGCTGTCGGGAGGCACTGGCAGGCCACTGTCGCCAAGTGCGACCTGAGGAACTTTCCGGTGGTTTCCTCTTTGTTTGGGCACGCGGGCACCGTCGGGTTATTACCCACGAGCGAGAGGGGCAGCGCTGGACGGTGGGAGCGGGGAGTCGCCCGGCCAGAGGCTTCAGACAGGATATTAGTGGAAGTAATGCAGTGGTTGTCAGGAAACGCTAGTGCAGCCACATGGCTACTGCCAGTTATGCAGCGAGGATATCCGGTGGCTGCAAAGTCTGTAATTTAGAATAAAAAGAGCTCTCCCAAGACTCGAGAGGCTGACCTCAGCGAGGCGTGGCGGTGGTGCGCCCGGCAGCCTCCGTGGAGACAGTCCAGGTTGTGACAGGTGGGGAAGCCTCTTCCTAGGGCATTGATAGCTTCAAAGACCCTGCAGATACTCCCCGGGAGATTCATATTGTAAAATTCGGATAGCCTCTTCTGAAACACGGTTGAGATCGAGGACGTGGTCAGTTGCCTGTTTCTAACATTAACTGGATGAAACACGGAACCCTTGAGAATGGATTTTCTAGCCCCAGTATTTTGATGCCTATAACCAAAAGTACGCCTAATGTCTGAGATCTCTTTTAAGTTTAAGATCATGCCTTTGCGAACGATATCACAAAGGTTTATTCAGGAATCGCTTTGCATAACGTGGAAGTATTTGCAGTCTTAAGATTTTTAAACTAGATTGCTGCTTCCAGAGTGGTTTGTATGAAATGTAGAGAATATGAGCAGTGTAGAAGAAAGCGGGGAAGTGGCTGGGGCACACCTGTCTGCTTACACTGATTCTCTATTTAATTGTTTCTGGTGCCTTACAATCCAGACAATGGGAAAGCAGTGGTCAAAGAGCAGGACAGATGCCAAAGGACTAAATTAATCATGGGTCCTCTCTCTCCCAAGGAAAAAGTCACTTTGCATTATCCAACTTCAACACCTCCAGTGTTCACTCTGTTCCCTGTCTTGTCCATGTGTTCCTGCTGGCTTCTTCCTTTCTGTGGCAAGATCTTCAATCCCATTCTAATGTGTTCCTTTTTTTCTTCGTTTTACTTCTTAGGTTTGTATTTGCCCCTTGGCTCTGAAGGTTTTCCCACTGTGTTAATTGTCTTCTGACCAAAAAAAAAAAAAAAAAATTTGCATAGCCCAAGTAGACAGTAACTGCACCTCCCAAGTTTGTTTTTAAATGAAAGTTCTCTCATTGGCCTGTTTATTTACAATATGTATTTTTAAGTCCTCTTAGGACTTAGAAAGGAAAGCAAGCAAACACTGATGACCTAACAGGTTTTATGAAACAGGTTTAATAAGCAGTCATGGTACAAAACCTTTTTTACTATTTTTTTTTCTTTTTGACTGATTTTTAAACTATCTTTTTTTTTTTTTTACTTAAAGTCTTGCCCACACTAACCAGTATCACAGAATCCATGAAAATGCCTTAAAAGAGGAAAATTGCTGTGGACCATATATAAAAAGAGCTTTATTTTGTTCTACTTCTGAAATTTTTTGAAGGCCAGCTTCATTTTCAGGTTGTGGTCTTGTGTACTTTACAAAGTGGGTAATGCTCTTTGACTGTTGTTCAAAAAGCCAGCAGTATGTATCTACAGTGCCATGGGGCTGGAGAGGGATATGGGATTACACAGCTGTCTTCTTAGATAAATCTGACCTACTTAGCTTTCTCTGGAGGTAGTTTTCATGCTGACTCATGAACAACAGAAAAGTTATGGCCCATTAAGTAGCATCCATGTTTTGAAGTAAACTTGTTCTCCAAAGAAGACTCCTTTGTCATTTACTCCGTTATTTGCCTATAGGTAATAAATATTCAATTGTCACAGAATATTAGAGCTGGAAAAATTTGGGCCATGAAATAATAGCCCAACTGCCTAATTTTATAGGAGAAACTGAAGCCCAGTCAGGCTGAGAAATATCCAAGTTTTAGTGGCAAAGTTGTGAAGAACTATGTAGAAATAAGTTTAATTGGAAAAAAAATTATTATAAACATGAATTAACTCAATATGCAAATTATTTACACAAAACCAAAGCATGGAAGAGGCACTAAGGAGATAGCTTACTAGAGTTAATCAATTTAAATTAGATCCACATAAGTTAAATTTTAAAAAAATACACCTAGGGGCATCTGGCTGGTTCAGTTGCAAGAGCACATGACTCCTGATCTTGGTATTCTCAGTTGGAGCCCCATACTGGGTGTAGAGATTACTATAAAATTAAATAAACTTCTCTCTCTCTGTCTCTCTCTCCCAAAATAAATAAATAAAAATCTTAAAGAAAAAAAAAAAAAGGAAGAAAGGGACACCTGGGTGGCTCAGTCAGTTAAGGGTCTGACTCTCGGTTTTGGCTCAGGTGGTGACCTCAGGGTCATGAGATCAAGCCCCACCTTGGATTCAGCGCTCAGTATAGAGTCTGTTTGAAGATTTTCTCCCTCTGCCCCTCCCTCCATGCTCTCTTTCTCGCAAATAAATTAAAAAAAAAAACTGAAAAAAAATTAAACTTAAAACACACGCACACCTAAAACTGACTAAATCTACTCTTATTTTGAAATATATAAGATATTGACATGCTTTTGACTTCATTCACCCTTGTTTTTTCTTAATGAGTATTAATGAAAATCAAGCATATCTATAAATGTGAGTTACATCTCAACTCATTGTACGTAAAACTGACAATGAAGTGTCAAGTCCAAATCATCTGTCTCTAGTCCAGAGAAGATTCAATACATACCAGGTCATATGGTGGTTGTGAAGATTGAATGAGATACTATATGGTAAGCATGTAGTATAAGTGCTCAATAAATGCCAGTAATGATATTATCATGTATTCACATTGTGGGGACATGCCTGACCTTTCCTTCATATGGTAAGGTTGATACTAATATTCAATTATTTGAATTACTTAATCATTATCACTGATCATTTATCACTTAGACATACTGGAAATGGGACTGCTTTATGAAAATGTACATAAACAACATCCATTTTGGGCTTCATCCAATCATGACAGTAAAACCAAGTGTTTCGTCAAACAACCACCACCTTCATTGCTGGGATCCTAACCTCATCTTCCCTGGGAGAAAAGTCCCAGAAGGGATGGCTCTTAGGAATACAGAAACCTAGTGGTTATGATCAAGTACTCTTAAGAGGCAAATTGTCCCCTTGACCTAAGGGGACCAATCGTTCGCTAACTTTATTCCGTTTCATCTCATCTCAGGAAACTTTGATTAGGTGCATTAATAAGGGTCCTCGCCTTTCTCAAATGACTCTGTTGTGTTAAGTAATGGTCCTTTTCCATTATGAAAACACCAACCAGCGGTATTCACAGTTAAAAACAGTCATTTTCTGATTTGTTTTCCAAACTCGTAAGGCTGTACAATGAAAAGGATAAGTTTTGTGCAAAAATTAAAGTTAAAAATAATAAAAGTTTTAAACTAAAAAATACATTTTGGGGGCACGTGGGTGGCTCAATCGGTTAAGTGTCTGCCTTTGGCTCAGGTCACGATCCCAGGATCCTGGGATGGAGCCCCACATCAGGTTCCCTGCTCAGTGGAGTCTGCTTGTTCCTTTGCCCCTACCCCTGCTCATACTCTCTCTCCCCCCAATTCAAATGAATGAATGAATGAATAAATAATACATTTTTAAGAAATTAAAGACAAAATTTTTTAAAGGTAGGTTAAAATGTGATTTATACAGGATACCCTGAATGTGGTCATGCTAAAAGCTTAAATATGATTAAATGAACGATGCATGAGTGAAAAACTAAGAAGTAAACAAAATAAAATGTAACAAAAAAACCCACAAAAATCATCATCTTCCGAGTGTCCCTTGTAACGTGGCATGGCTGTTTGGCTTATTTCTGGTCAATGAGATATAAGCAGACCTCTACTTGCATGGCTTCAAAGAAAGCTCTTGTTTTCACGATGAAAAGTGATAGGCTCAGCTAGGACAAGGCTTCTACTCTGTGTCCCTCTTCCTGCTGGAATATAGATGTGATGCGCAGAGGTCTGCAGCCATCAGGCAAGCTTGAGACAGAAAGCTACACATTGAGGATAATGGATTGGAAACCCTGAAGTCTGGAGCCTTGTTGGAATCATGGAATTGCTAGATCGTCTGCTTTTAGATAACTTGTTTGGGCAAGCAGAAGTAACCCCTTCTCACTGTACTCAAGTTTTCTTTTATTAGTAGCTAAAAACAATCCCAAGTGAAAATAAAAAAGTCAAACAAAACCACAATGAAAGTAAGCAATCATCACTAACAATAGCCAGTTGCAAAGATATTAACAGAGTGCTCATTTAACAAAGGGAAAAAGAGCAAACTAGCAGGTGGTTCATTTTGCAAGTGCATTAAAATATGATGCATCATTTTATATCAGCCAAATTAGCAAAATAAATAAAAGAAACAAAAGTAAAAAAAAAAAAAAAAAGATTTCATGGCTCCAGAGAAATGATGCTTATCACTCAGCAAACTGGTTCATTCTCCAACGGACAGTGTCATCACAAGGTATGTCATGTTAGGTCATTGGGAATGGCCCTCGTGATGTGTGCGACATAAAGTTCTGAGTGCCCATCTATCCCTCTTCAGGTGGCTTTGCAGGCCCTTCTTTCAATGTTCAACCTCTAAAAGTAGAAGTACCATCTCATGAGTCCCAAGTTATAATTTTAGCCTTAACCTGAAGTCCACACTCATATTCCCAACTCCCTACTCTCCATCTCCACCAGAAGGTCTAATAAACATCTCAAACCTAACGTCCCAAACTCTTGCTTCTACCTAACCAGACCTGCACATCCCCCATCTTCCTAACTTCCAGCCCACTGCGGTACCATCTCCCCATTTTCTCAAGGCAAAATTCAAGAGGTCATCTTTAATCCTTCTTTCCTTTATACTCTTTAAATCTATCAAGTCCTAGGGTGCTCACCTCCAGAATATTCCCCATACTTAGCCTTTCTCAACCACTACCCTGACGTAAGAGTCGCTCATCCGTCAGGTAGACTTAGACAGTTGCCTTCTACCTGTCTTTCTGCCTCCACTCTTGCCCCTTACATCTTGTGGTACAATAGCCAAAATGATCTTTTTAAAGCAGAATTCATTGGGCAGCATTCCCTTTAGCAAATAGAGGAATACTCTCTCACACACACCCAAACACACACACGCGTGCGAGCATACACACACACACACACACAAATCAGAATTCAAATTATGTACAAAACACTCCAGTGGTTTCCTCTAAAATTAGACTAAAATCCCAACTCCTATCCCTGTCCTGCAGGGAAGTGAGATCTAGCTCCTCCTCAATATTCTGACCTCATCTTCTACCTGTCTTCCCCTTGGTAACTGTTCTTCAGTTCAGGGGCCTTGGTGTTCCCTAAGCTCACCAGGCTTGACCCCCTTCTCCAGGACTTCACACTTGCTGTTTCCTCCACCTGGGAAGCTCTTTGTCTGATTAGCACACCTCTGGCTCCTTCCTATCATCTACTTAGGGCTGCTGAGTAGGCTGTGTGTGAAGAGTGTGAGGAGTAGGGCCTAACTTCAGCTCTCTAAGTCACCAAGACAGGCTCTGGCTCCAGGGTGCCCAGAGTAAGAAGAGCTGCCTTCTGATGCCACAAAAACACTGACCATGGCCAAACCACATGCCTGTGCTGTGTCCTTCCAGAGGGAGTGCGGGAGGAACATTTTCTAATAAAAATACTATTTCTTATGTCTAAGAAGGGAGAACTAGCTATCACTGGACACTGATTTTATTTGCATGTCTTATGTAAAAACACAACAAGGATTAATCTTATTGTCACCATTTTACATGTTAGACACTGAGATTGAGAAGAGTACGTTGTTAATCCAGACTTAAAATCGGACTCTAATTCTAACGTATCACACTGTCTCTAAAGATGAAGAAGCGAGAACTCACTTGGAAACTTCTATTTCTTTTGTATTTTAATTCTATTTCTTACTTAAGGATGCTTGTAGGAAGGTTAGAACAATCTATAAAGGCCCAACTATAGTCATTAAGAATAAATTACTATTACTACATAGAGCTACAAAACATACCCACCTAGACACCCTCAAGGTAATAAATTAAGGTCAATATGAAATCCAGTAAAACCTGTCATTTTCCTTTTGAGTCTCTACACTTTTGGAGATTCAGTTCTTATCCTTCTGACTTCTGTGCATACTTCTACTCTATTTGGGAAAGTTATGTGTATAAACTTCTAAAATAGTGGCTGCATTAACCTATTTGTTTACACTTATAAGGAAGATCTTCTACTAGAGAAGTCAAAATGCAGACCAAAGTAGGATTGATTTTTCTCTTCTTTTCTGGCTTTTTTTCTTCCTTGTTTTTAAAAAGACAGAGAAGGGGCGCCTGGGTGGCTCAGTGGGTTAAAGCCTCTGCCTTCGGCTCAGGTCATGGTCTCAGGGTCTTGGGATCAAGCCCCGCATCGGGCTCTCTGCTCAAGCGGGGAGCCTGCTTCCTCCTCTCTCTCTCTGCCTGCTTCTCTGCCTACTTGTGATCTCCGTCTGTCAAATAAATAAATAAATATCTTTTAAAAAATAAATAAAATAAAAAGATAGAGAAGTAGATTTCAGAAGGTTGGCAGGAATCACAGTTCTGTAAATTGAGTCAATTTCTCCATGGATGATCTTGGGAAAATATTTTTTAAGGTCTCACTTATGCTATAAAAGCAGGCATAGCCTTAGTCTGGGAAGCAGAAATAGTGAGTACTTTTTCAGTTCCATTTCATGGTCCAAAGTGATTTCTTGTAACTCAACTTCCTTTTCTAGAAATAATAATATAGTGCTTACAGCGTGCCAAGCCCTATGTTAAGTACTTTGCATATAATAAGTCATTTAGTCCTTCCAACAACCCTCGGAGGGGGGTATTATTATGATCCCTATTTTAGAGATGGAGAAACTGAGGCACAGATAGGTTAAGGTATAGCAGCCCAAGGTCACAAACCAGTGACCTTGCAGAGCTAAAATTCAAGCCCACGCAGTCTGTCTCTGGAATCCATGCTCTTGACCACCAGAGCAATACTAGCTTTATAACTTCAAGTGATTGGCAGGTGAGTTATGAGCACTTTTGTACTATTGGTGATCATTAGAAATGTCTGTAGAATACACTGAAAATAAAGGCCTTTATGGCACCAAAAATCTAAAAAATTGTTAAAAGGACATCAATGCTGAATAACCAATTTCTAGTCATTGAATGTGTCATTGTTCCAGAAACAGTGGCATTCCCAGTAGTGGAAATGGGTCTGTCTAGGTGAGGTAACCTTGATAGATGAACTAAGCTATATGAACCCATGTTGGCTATAGAAGCTTCCCAAACTAATCCCATCTGCCAATTTCCATAACCAGATAGAACCTCAACAGTAGTATTTCAATAAAACTTACCTGACCCACCCACCTAAACAATCTAACTGCAATTTTAGAAAATATGCTCCATGACCTTGAACAAAGCACTTCACCTCCCTGCACTTGCTTTCTTACCGGTAAAATGAAGCCATAAAACAATATGATCTTTAAGGTCCTTTCCATGTCTAACATTATATGATTTTCTGTCCAGACCAGATAGCTTGGAAGCAAGAAGCTGGAACTTTTTTGGTCATTGTTTCTTATTACTTCAAAACCCACTGAGTAAAGCAACTTCACAGCTTCCTGAACTTGCATGCTTTCAGATCGCAATCATGTTAAGTTTGGCACTTGTAGTTCAAATAAAAAGCTGCCAGATCAGCAGCAGGGAGCCAGATGTTATGGAGAAGAAGTAGGAAGGGGTGACCTACCCTTTCCTTAGGTGCAAGCCTGTTTTGCCAGTGTAGGGCCACTTAGTGAAGTATACTGTTGGTAGAATCTAGTGTTCTATCTATGGGGTCTCGGGCAAGTTACTTAACCTCTCTGTGCCTTACTTTCTCATTTATAAACTGGCGATGATAATCATCAACCTCATGAGCTGTGGTCGGGAGACAAGTCTATAGAAGAGTGCCTGGCACCTAGTAAATGCTACAGAATGTTGTTTGTTCCTGTTTCCTGTATTAAGGGAACCTTGGTGAGAACCCGAAAAAGGTAAAGCCCAAGAGTTTATATGGCCATGCAAGAGGACTCACATGATGGCCTCTAGAAGGCTTCTACCACATTACCTTGAATGCCAGGCCAACATGAAACTAGAGCCCTCATACTGTGAAAACGCCCCCACTTCAGTTCTTCCTTTAGGACACGTGGTTAGATTCCAGCTCCCGAGCCAATATAGGGCTGCCTTACTTTTCCCCCAATGGCAAAGCAAAGCAGACCACCAATTTAAAAAGGAACATCCGGGGTAAGTTCTGATCTCTTTGCTCCTGTATGATCTCCCTCCCTTTTCAAGAAACAATAATAGGCAAAACCCCTGACCTATAGGGAGCCTGGGTGGCTCAGTTGGTTAAGCAGCTGCCTTCGACTCATGTCATGATCCCAGAGTCCTGGGATCGAGACCCACGTTGGGCTCTCTGCTCATCGGTGAGGCTGTTTCTCCCTCTCTCTCTGCCTGCCTCTCTGCCTACTTGTGTTCTGTCAAATAAATAAATTTAAAAAAAAGAGGGAGAAATTTCAAAATTTATAAAAAACAAAACAAAACAAAAAACCCTGACCTAGGCAGAGGTGAAGTAACTTCCCAAGGTCCCAGAGCTAGGTGGCGGGACAGAATTCGAACCCAGGTTGTCTGGTTCCAGAGTGGGCCCCCATGGGCTAGTAACCACGGCATTTTGCTGCATCACAGACTATATTCGGTGTGCGTGTGTGTGTGTTTGAAGAAGAGAGCAATGTACACCCTAAAGGGCTTGAGAGGAACGCCTGCTGGATCATTGAAAAATATACTCGCATAGAGCACCAAACGTGACATCTGCCTGTATTGTGCTGACTCTAGGCCCCTACGCACCTCCCTCGGGAAAGAAGCAGCAGACCCCGGATCAGGGGAGGGTCTCCACCAGCGGAGGGAGTCAGTTCCATGCAACTCACAAGCCCCTGGGGTGCTGGCTGGTCATGGTGGCCACACAGGGTAGCAGGTCCCATGGCTCCGGAAGAGAAACCAGGCAGGGGGCAAACAGAAGGCACGAAACACGACCTGAGGCAAGTTAGCGGCCAAAATAGCTCGGAGATAACAGCAGGAACAGCCCAAACTGCAGTGCAGCTAGCATGCCCGAGGACTCTGGGCCGGCAAGAGGCAAAGGGGCAGAATCACAATCAGCGGGTGTGTGAACCTCCAGCAGTGGCTGCCACTGCCGCAGGCAGAAAGCTGCACAGACAGCCTGGGACCTCAGCTAGCAGCTCTTCAAGATACCTAGAGTTCCAGAAAAAAGTGACAGGGGCAAGATGGAGGCGAAAGGGCAATGTCTGGGACTCGGGAGACAGAAGGTCCAGTCCTAGCTGGCTCTGTGCCCTCATCCCCCTCCTCTATGTCCCCTGTAAGCAGCACATTACACTGGAAGTTGTGGGTAAATAACTTGGAGAGTTGGAGGTTACTAAATTGGTTAAAAGACTTTGGCAATCATCTGTGTGTGAGGAAAGAAGTATCTAGACTATAGCTATTTTGCTAAATAGCAGTCAAGAGTTTCTCCTCTGCCAACATGCGGGCAAATGCCCAGCAGATATTTTTTTTTAAGGTTTTATTTATTTATTTATTTTAGTGAGAGAGGGAAAGGGAGCCTGAGTGAGGTTAGGGGCAGAGAGAGAGGGAGAAGTCGACTCCCTGCTGAGCAGAGAGCCTGACATGGGGCTTGATCCCAGGATCCTGGAATCATGATCTGAGCCAAAGGCAGACGCTTAACTGACTGAACCACCCAGGTGCCCCAAATGCCCAATAGATTTGAAGGAATGATCAATCCCACTCCCCTTGGAAATTGGTTTTGCTCTCTATTAAAAGTTTTCTCAGTCCTGAAATTTTATACTGATAGATCAGCCTCAGTTAGACATGCAAATTAAGATAACTGCAGTATCATTTTTCTAATGATTACATTAACAACAATAACAACAAAAAACCCAAAATCATTATAAAACCCAGTTTGGGAAGGATTCAAAGAAACCAGCCATTACAGTGCTAGGGATGGGATGAGTTGGGACTTCTTCCTAAAGACAAGCTGAACACAGACTGTGAGCCATGAAAATGACCATAATCTTTGGCACACTAATATTCTTAAAATTTATTTTGAGAAAATAATTTTCAATAAAAGCTATTTTGCAAGATATTTACGGCAATGTTATTTAACAGCTCTAAACTGGAAACAGTCCAAATAAATCCATGAATGTGGAAATGGCAAAGATAACGATGATAGTTGTATCTATAGATAGGCTTTTTAAATGCTGTAAAGAGAAAAAAGCACACATAATGCTGGAAAGAAGGGATTTCTAGGCAATGAGATTAGTATGCGGTAGAGGATTGTGTTGTACTTGGGCAGAATGTGGGGCCCACGAAAGGATAAAATAGACCCAGCTCCACTTGGAAGGGGTGTTAAGTATCAGGATCAAGGATGCGGTGGGTCAATTTAAACACAAACCAACAGCCCTTGGGAAGCCATGGCCATAAATAATTAGTTTATGCCTTCTCCTAGCAAATGATTTAAAATTTTCAATATCGAAGCAAAAACTTGCACATGGTTTAATAGGACACTAACTGGAAGAGCACAGCACAGGTCTTTGGGCCAGTCGGTGCTGGTTACTTAAATGGGAAAGGAGAATCAATGACTGAATTTTCCTCTCTTCTTTGAGTGAGCAGATAACTAAACATATCCCTAAAGCAGGAAGCTGGTACACAGGCCAGTGGCTCAAAAGGAACTGGGCTCTGGGCAGGAAATGGCTAAGACAGTCTTGCAGGTTGTCAGAGGAAGTTGATGTAATGAAGACAAGACTCTGGGAAAATGTTGCTCAAGTAATAAGACCAAATACTTCAGATCACCTCTGAAGAAGCCCAGATGTCATCTTAGAACAAAAAGGTAAGAGGCCAAGAAGATTCGTTGAAATAATGTGTATAGAAGTGCTTTGCCAACTGAGAAATGCTTTTTAAGTACTATAAACCTTGGAGACTGGGGCTTCATGCTAAAAAACAAAACAAAGCAAAACAGAAGACAAAAAAAGATTGCAAAATGAGCCAGTGTGTTCTTAACTATGGCTCTAAATCAATAGATGATTTACAAATTCTTAGAGTTCTAATTTTGAAGAAGGGTTGGTAAAATCATTATCTTTTTTTCTATTCAAGCTATGATTTTATCTTGGCCATTTAACCATGTTGGCTCTTTTCAGATCTTTATTAACCTATAAGCCAGCCCTAATTAAATGGATCCTGTTGTGAATTAGTGAATCAGTCTAAAAACACCAATTTGGTCATGATTGGCTCAAGATTTTTGTAGTCTTAATATTTTAAATAAAATGACCACTTTATTCATTCATTCATTCATTCATTCATTCATTCAGGAAAGTTGCAAGAGAAGCTATGTGTCCATGTAAATAGGGTGAATATAGGTCAATAAAAAGGTACAGAACACTACAGATTTTAAGAAAAGAAAAATATGAAAGTAGGGTTACAGTATATATATTATTCTTTCTGCTGATCTCTAAGAGCAAATTTCTTATACCATTTCAAAGAACACCATTTGCTCTTTCTTGCTCTGTCTTAGCATTTGGCTTCGTGAAGCCTGCTAAATTGTGCTAGCTAAATGCTTGCTCTTACACGCACTTACATGTCTCTGTAATGTTTGGTTCACCCGGGCCAAGAGTCAGCGTCTACCTCAAGCCTCAGGGAGATCAGGTTTCAATTCCTGCCGTTTGAATATAATATATCTCCCCTCATGTCTTATTAAAATGAACCCTTTCAATTTGATTTTCTTCTTGTGACTACTGGGCCCACAGTGGTTTTCTTTCTCCACTGTTGCTAACCATCTCCTATATCATTAAGCCCAGATATGGAAAGGTATACACTTTATACACTTCTGGGTGAGAAAGGCAGTCATCTTCACTAGATACCAGTTTGTCGACACGATGAAAGTACCATTTCATTTCTGATGGCCTTAATTTATCCTTGGGGCTGGGTTTTGTATTGTCTTTATAAACATACACACACACACACACACACACACACACACACACACACACAAAGAGCCTAGTTCTTTTTAGGCATTTCTCCAGCTGTGAGTTTAGCAAGGCTTCTTGCTAATGGCGAGACAGAATTACGGCTCCAAACATTCCCCTGCCACTGATCCAGAACATGTGTTATCATCTCACACACTGTAAATTGATTCCAAATCCCTGCCAACAGGGCACAGTCTGCATTCCAAATATCTAAGCCCCTGGGACAGGGAATCGTGAGTCAGGAATATGCCATGCTTTCTCCTTTCATTTGGTGTAAACAAAGTTTGCTAAACATTTTTGATTCTTAGGACTATGGAGGTTTTCTGAAAACAGAGAACAGCCTACAAAATCTCTGTACCTTTGTAACAATAGATTTCATCTTGAGGATCCCCAGTTTCCTGGATGTCACTTCCAATCTCCTGGTAAAGGTTGGTTAACGAGAAATGGGGCAAGATGGAGGGGAGCTCACATTTAAGATAGTAAAGTGACTCTCGTTCAACTGACTAGACACATAAACAGTCTGACTATGATGGTCTCATGGGAATAGAAGGCTAGGATTTCAAATGCTATATAAACAGTTGCAAATCTCTGCAATTACTCCAGAAATGGACTCCCAGCCCACGTGGCCATGTCAGGAATAAACATAGCTTCAGTTCTGTGCTATCCCATATTAATGAATTGAGTTCCTATTGACTTATTCCTTATTCGAAATAAGCACAGAGAACAATTCAAAATAAATGTTGTGAACAAACACGGCTAAAACCTGTGTTTATTTTTGTGACCTTTGGGGACTGGAGAGCAGTGGCTGGGATAAGAGAGAGTAAGTGTCAGCAGCAGCCTGGCTTTGGGAACATCTTGAGGAGAAGCAGGAAAGTTGGTTAATCTCCTCAGAAGTCCTCAGCCCCAAAGTGTCTGTAGAGCCCCAGCTTGGTTACCATGGTGATACCAGCCATTCCATCATTTCACCTTACAAGGTCTCTATTATCTCTTCACTCTTGAACATTAGCCCACCCCACTCTGCTTTGACCCAGCTCTTCCTCATTAGATCCTAAGAAATAACCACATATGCACACATAGGGACAGCCAATTAATATTTTGTGACAAGTGGGTTCATGCCAAAGGGTGAAATTTCCAATGCAAGTACTCAAGTACTTATAAGAAGAGGATTCAGCCCAGGTTCAAATCCTATTTCATCATGCATGGGAGGGTACTAGGGTGATGGCGGCATATGTGGATGAGTGAGTGTTAACAACAACAACAAAAAACAACAACAAAAAACCTGGCAGGCTGCATAATTAGTCCAAATTATTTTTGAGTTGGTATGGGATAATGAAGACAGAACTCCTCTAGCTTTTAAGAGAGCTGGCCTCCAGGGTGGGCTTTTGGTCAACCAGCCGAGTGAGCTCAGGCAAGCCTTCTCTCCTCCCAGGCCTGTGGGTTTCAACAACACAGTAGAGGTGCTGAAGATGATCCTTACGTTTCAAATCCAGGGATTCGCTTTTTTATTGGTCTTTCCTTCTCTGAGATAAAAGATTTTACTGCACATTTCCAAGTTTATGTCTTTGATCTTGCTACTTTAAGCCTTTAGGGAACAAAAACAATCATGTTTGAAATAGAAGTGTACATTATCAAAATAAAGGAAATTTAACCTTTTATACTTTTTAAAATTATGTCTCCTTGGGAGAGAAAATACATAAGATTATAATAGGAAAGAATGATTCAAATCTATTTAAGTATACTAGGTGTTTTCATTTCCTGAAAAACCAAACTCTGAACAATGGGAATAAAAACTAGATTTGAATTCTATAACAATAAAAGTGGATCCTTCTCAAATATGAAGATGGAAGTCTGCATATTAAAAGTCCCTCTTGAGAAATGTTCTCCTAGGTTTATTTCTAGTTACTCCAGTACAACGGATATCATGGTCAGCATTTTGCTGTAAATGCCACTAACTATAAGCGCTTGGCTTCGTTGACCAGAGTCCAAAGCCAGAATGTTGGAACTCTCTGGAAGGAAGGAGATCTGTTCTAATTGGCTGTAAGATGAGAGTAGTCATGAACCAGTGGTAGCAGGGCTCCAGAAATTTCTCCTGCATAACTTGAGGAGGGGCAAGGGTGGTGGGACTACAAGACAAGATTTTAAGTAGGGAGCTCAAGCTGGGCTTCATTAAAAAGAGGATGATTTGAGAGGAGTCAACCTTGCAGCCATCAAGGGGCAGAGCCTTCCAGGCAGAGCTCAGCCAAGGCCCTGTGGCAGAGCTGTGCCTGCAAGAGGCCAGTGCGGCTGGAGAGGGAGAGAGTACAAGGAGAGATCTGAGAGCGAAGAGCAGAGTGGGTGTCAGGCAGATTAGCCAGGACCTCTGCGACCACCATCTCTCTGCAACCACCATCTCTCTGCAACCACCCTCAGTGCTGCAAAGTATACTTCTACTTCCCAGAAAGATGGAGAGTTGCGAAGGGTTTTAAGCACACTGACCTGATCTGACGTACATTTCAGGGGGGATTCCTTTGCGTCCGTGTTGAGAATAGACTGCCTGAGAGTAAGGATGAGACAAACCAGTTTGGAGGCTAAGGTAGTAATCTGGTCTAAAAATGATGGTGACTTGGACCAGACATTGGCAAATGGAGGGGCTGAGAAATAGTCAAATTCCAGATAGGTTCTGAAAGTAGAGTTAATAAGACTTCCCAACGGCGATTGGATGTGAGATTCACAGGGGGAAAAGGAGCCAAGAATGACTTCAAACTTCTTGGCCCGAGCAACCAGAAAAGTGGAGTTCTCATCAACCAAGATGGCAATAAAATGAAATGGCCAGCTTACCCACAAATCTGTATTTTTTTCTTTAGAAAAAAAATTACCGAGCTCTTATTATTTGCCAGGCGCTGAGCTAAGCATTTGATTTTATTTAAACATAGCAATTGTGCTGCAAGGTATATATACTACTAGTATAACTATCATTTGCAGATAGAGAAACTGAGGTTTAGAAAGATTCAGATAGGTAAGTCAGACAGTCAGTGGATGGAAGGTTGAAATTTGAACCCCAAAACAGCCCCTACTCATACTGGTATCTAGTACCACTGCTCTACCTGGTCAGGTCATAACTCTGTTTACTTGCCAGTATTAATAGTATCCTCTTCTAAAGTACAGGAATACAGCACAGTTATCTGGGTAAGACACTGCGCAACATTTAGAACCCATCTTCACTTTGTGAAAGGTCAACCCAGGACACATTATCTCAGCTAGGAACAAGAGGACTCACATCAGGGAAATGCAAATGAAAAACCACAATAAGCTATCACCTCATGGGGCACCTGGGTAGCTCAGATGGTTAGGTGTCTGCCTTTGGATTGGGTCTTGGTATCCAGGTCCTGGGATCAAGTCCTGTGTCAGGTTTCTGGCTCAGTGGGGAGTCTGCTTCCTCCCTCTCTCTCTGCCTCTCCCCTTGCTTGTACTCTCTATGTCTCTCCCTCAAATAAAAATAAATAAATCTTAAAAAAAAAAAAATCACCTCAACCCTGTCAGCATGGCTATTATCACAAAGACAAGAAATAGCAAGTATTGGCGAAGACACAGAGAGAAGGGAACCCTTGTGCACTGCTGGTGAGAACAGAAACTGTTGCAGTCACTGTGGAAAACAGTATGGGGTTTCCTCAAAAAATTAAAAATAGAACTACCGTACGATCCAGTAATTTCACTTCTAGGTATTGATCTCAAGAAAATGAAAACATAGCCCCCATGTTCATAGCATTATTATTTGCAAGAGCCAGGATACAGAAACAACCTAAGTATTCATTTTTTAAAAAGGATTTTATTTTTTTTTAAGATTTTATTTATTTTTGAGAGGGAGAGCGAGCAGGGGAGAAGGGCAGAGGGAGAGGAAGAAACAGATTCCTCACTGAGCAAGGAACCGGATGTGGGACTAGAATCCAGAACCCTGGGATCATGACCCAAGCTTAAGGCAGACACTTAACTGACCGAGCCACCTAGGCACTCCAAGATTTTGTTTTTTTAACTAATTTCTACACTCAATGTTGGACTTAAACTTACAACCCCGAGATCAAGAATTCTCATGCTCCACTGACTGAACCAGCCAGGCATCCCCTAAGTGTTCACTGATAGATGAGTGGATAAAGAAGTTGTGTTACATGTGCGTACACACACACACACAAACATACACACAGGAATAATATTCAGCTATGAAAAAGAATGAAATCTTGCTATTTGTAAAAACAGGAATAGACCTCAAGGACATTGTGCTAAGTGAAATAAGTCAGACAAAGAAAGATGGATGATCTCCCTTATACCCGGATTCCAAAAATCAAAACATAACAAAACCCAGCTCATAGACAGAACAGACTGTTGGTTGCCAGGGGCCTGCATGGGGGGAGCACAAAATGGGGTCAAGAGATACAAATTTCAGGGAGGAGTCAAGATGGCAGAGAAGTAGCAGGCTGAGACTACATCAGGTAGCAGGAGATCAGCTAGATACCTTATCTAAACATTGCAAACACCTACAAATCCAATGGGAGATCGAAGAGAAGAATAGCAATTCTAGAAACAGAAAATCAACCACTTTCTGAAAGGTAGGACTGGCAGAGAAGTGAATCCAAAGCGACGGGAAGATAGACCGCGGGGGGAGGGGCTGGCTCCCAGCAAGCAGCAGAGCAACGGAGCACAAAATCGGGACTTTTAAATGTCTGTTCCACTGAGGGACATTGCTCCAGAGGCTAAACCGGGGTGAAGCCCACGTGGGGTCAGAGCGGCCCCAGGTCCCGCAGGGTCACAGAAGGATGGGGGTGTCAGAGTGTCGCAGAGCTCACAGGTATTAGAACGGAGAAGCCGGCTACAGAGAAAGAGCCAAGGAGTGAGCTCTCAGCTCGGGGTTACCTTGAACCGGTCACAGGTTGGGTGAGCTCGGAGCGTGGCTGGAGGCCAGGGATATGGGAGTGATTGGGCGCTGTTCTCTGGGGTCACACTGAGGAGTGGGGTCCCGGGCTCTTGGCTCCTCTGGGCCAGAGACTGGGAGGCCGCCATTTTCATTCCAGTACTCCGGAACTCTACAGAAACCGTTCAGGGAACAAAAGCTCCCAAAAGCGAACCCGAGCGGATTACTTAGCCTGGCCCCTGGTAAGGGCGGTGCAATTCCGCCCCGGGCAAAGACACTTGAGAATCACTACAACAGGCCCCTCCCCCAGAAGAGCAACAAGAAATCCATCCAGGACCAAGTTCACCTACCAAGGAGAGCAGGTTCAATACCAAGGACAGCAGCAGAATTCCAGGGGAAGAGAAAGCAAAGCACGGAACTCATGGCTTTCTCCCTATGATTCTTTAGTCTTGCAGTTAATTTAATTTTTCATCAATTTTTTTCTTCCTCTGCTAAATTATTTTAAACTCTTACCCTTTTCTTTTTTAATGTTTTTTAACTAGTTTATCTAATATATATATTTTTTTCTTTTTTATATTTTTTCTTTATTTCTTTTCTTCTTTTAATTTTTTCTTTTTTTTTTTCTGAACCTCTTTTTATACCCTTTCTCCCCTCCACGATTTGTGGTCTCTTCTGATTTGGTTAATGTGCATTTTCCTGGGGTCTTTGCTATCCTTTTAGTATTTTACTTGCTCCTCTTATCTGGACAAAATGACAAGATGGAAAAATTCACCACAAAAAAAAAAGAACAAGAGGCAGTACCGAAGGCTAGGGACCTAATCCATACAGACATTGGTAATATGTCAGATCTAGAGTTCAGAATGACAATTCTCAAGGTTCTAGCCGGGCTTGAAAAAGGTATGGAAGATATTAGACAAACCCTCTCTGAAGATATAAAAGCCCTTTCTGGAGAAATAAAAGAACTAAAATCTAACCAAGTTGAAATCAAAAAAGCTATTAATGGGGTGCAATAAAAAATGGAGGCTCTCACTGCTAGGATAAATGAGGTAGAAGAAAGAATTAGTGATACAGACGACCAAATGACAGAGAATAAAGAAGCCGAGCAAAAGAGAGACAAACAGTTACTGGACCACAGGGGGAGAATTCGAGAGGTAAGTGACACCATAAGATGAAACAACATTAGAATAATTGGGATTCCAGAAGAAGAAGAAAGAGAGAGGGGAGCAGAAGGTATATTGGAGAGAATTATCAGAGAGAATTTCCCTAAAATGGCAAAGGGAACAAGCATCAAAATCCAGGAGGTACAGAGAACCCCCCTCAAAATGAACAAGAATAGGTCCACACCCTGTCACTTAATAGTAAAATTTACAAGTCTTAGTGACAAAGAGAAAATCCTGAAAGCAGCCTGGGACAAGAAGTCTGTAACATAGAATGGTAAAAATATTAGATTGGCAACAGACTTATCCACAGAGACCTGGCAGGCCAGAAAGAACTGGCATGATATATTCAGAGCCCTAAACGAGAAAAACATGCAGCCAAGAATACTATATCCAGCTAGGCTACCATTGAAAATAGAAGGAGAGATAAAAAGCTTTCAGGACAAACAAAAACTGAAAGAATTTGCAAACACCAAACGAGCTCTACAGGAAATATTGAAAGGGGTCCTCTAAGCAAAGAGAGAGCCTAAAAGTAGTAGATCAGAAAGGTACAGAGACAATATACAGTAACAGTCACCTTACAGGCAATACAATGGCACTAAATTCATATCTCTCAATAGTTACCCTGAATGTTAATGGGCTAAATCCCCAATCAAAAGACACAGGGTATCAGAATGAATAAAAAAACAAAACCCATCTATATGTAGCCTACAAGAAACTCATTTTAGACCCGAAGACACCTCCATATTTAAAGTGAGGGGGTGGAAAACAATTTACCACGCTAATGGGCATCAGAAGAAGCTGGGGTGGCAATCCTTGTATCAGATCAATTAGACTTTAAGCCAAAGACTATAATAAGAGATGAGGAAGGACACTATATCATACTCCAAGGGTCTGTCCAACAAGAAGATCTAACAGTTTTAAATATCTATGCCCCTAACATGGGAGGAGCCAACTATATAAACCAATTAATAACAAAATCAAAGAAACACATCAACAATAATATAATAATAGTAGGGGACTTTAACACTCCCCTCACTGAAACACACAGATTATCCAAACAAAAGTTCAACAAGGAAATAAAGGCCTTATATGAAACACTGGACCAGATATATCACAGATATATTCAGAACATTTCATCCCAAAGCAACAGAATACACATTCTTCTCTAATACACATGGAACATTCTCCAGAATAGATCACAATCTGGGTCATAAATCAGGTCTCAACTGGTATCAAAAGATTGGGATCATTCCCTGCATATTTTCAGACCACAATTCTCTGAAGCTAGAACTCAATCACAAGAGGAAAGCTGGAAAGAACACAAATACATGGAGACTAAACAGCATCCTTCTAAAGAATGAATGGGTCAACCAGGAAATTAAAGAAGAATTGAAAAAATTCATGGATACAAATAATAATGAAAACACAATGGTTCAAAATCTGTGGGACACTGCAAAGGCAGTCCTGAGAGGAAAACATATAGCAGTACAAGCCTTTCTCAAGAGACAAAAAAGGTCTCAAGTACACAACCTAAACCTACACCTGAAGGAGCTAGAGAAAGAACAAGAAAGAAACCCTAAACCCAGCAGGAGAAGAGAAATCATAAAGATCAGAGCAGAAATCAATGAAATAGAAACCAAAAAAACAATAGAACAAATCAACGAAACTAGGAGCTGGTTCTTTGAAAGAATTAATAAGATTGATAAACCCCTGGCCAGACTTATCAAAAAGAAAAGAGAAAGGACCCAAATAAATAAAATCATGAATGAAAGAGGAGAGATCACAACTAACACCAAAGAAATACAGACAATTATAAGGACATACTATGAGCAACTCTATGCCAACAAATTTGACAATCTGGAAGAAATGGATGCATTCCTAGAGACATATAAACTACCACAACTGAACCAGAAAGAAATAGAAAACCTGAACAGGCCCATAACCAGTAAGGAGATTGAAACAGTCATCAAAAAGCTCCAAACAAACAAACGTCCAGGGCCAGACGGCTTTCCAGGGGAATTCTACCAAACATTTAAAGAACTAATTCCCATTCTCCTGAAACTGTTCCAAAAAATAGAAATGGAAGGAAAACTTCCAAACTCATTTTATGAGGCCAGCATCACCTTGATCCCAAAACCAGACAAGGATCCCAGCAAAAAAGAGAACTACAGACCAATATCCTTATGAACACAGAGGCAAAAATTCTCACCAAAATACTAGTCAATAGGATTCAACAGTACATTAAAAGGATTATTCACCACGACCAAGTGGGATTTATTCCAGGGCTCCAAGGTTGGTTCAACATCAGCAAATCAATCAATGTGATACAACACATTAATAAAAGAAAGAATACAAACCATATGATACTCTCAATAGATGCTGAAAAAGCATTTGACAAAGTACAGCATCCCTTCCTGATCAAAACTCTTCAAAGTGTAGGGATAGAGGGCACATACCTCAATATTATCAAAGCCAACTATGAAAAACCCACCACAAATATCATTCTCAATGGAGAAAAACTGAAAGCTTTTCCGCTAAGGTCAGAAACACGGCAGGGATGTCCATTATCACCACTGCTATTCAACACAGTACTAGAAGTCCTAGCCTCAGCAATCAGACAACAAAAGGAAATTAAAGGCATCCAAATCAGCAAAGAAGAAGTCAAACTATCACTCTTCGCAGATGATATGATACTATATGTGGAAAACACAAAAGACTCCCCTCCAAAACTGCTAGAACTTGTGCAGGAATTCAGTAAAGTGTCAGGATATAAAATCAATGCACAGAAATCAGTTGCATTTCTTTACACCAACAGCAAGACAGAAGAAAGAGAAATTAAGGAGTCCATCCCATTTACAATTGCACACAAAACTATAAGATACCTAGGAATAAACCTAACCAAAGAGGCTAAGTATCTATCTCAGAAAACTATATAGTACTCATGAAAGAAATTGAGGAAGACACAAAAAAATGGAAAAATGTTCCATGCTCATGGGTTGGAAGAATAAATATTGTGAAATTGTCTATGCTACCTAAAGCAATCTCATATTTCATGCAATCCCTATCAAAGTACCATCCATTTTTTCAAAGAAATGAAACAAACAATCCTAAAATTTATGTCGAACCAGAAAAGACCTCGAATAGCCAAAGGAATAAGTTCTTAGGAATTTTTGCCATTTCTATACAGATGTGAAACTGTCACAATAAAAATAGCAGACACACCTAGCCTCAGCAATCAGACAATAAAAAGAAATTAAAAGCATCCAAATCAGCAAAGAAGAAGTCAAACTATCACTCCTTGCAGATGATACAATATTTTATGTGGAAAACCCAAAAGACTCCACTCCAAATCTGCTAGAACTTGTACAGGAATTCAGTAAAGTGTCAGGATATAAAATCAGTGCACAGAAGTCAGTTGCATTTCTATACACCAACAACAAGACAGAAGAAAGATAAATTAAGGAGTCAATCCCATCTACAGTTCCACCCAAAACTATAAGATACCTAGGAATAAACCTAACCAAAGAGGCAAAGAATCTGTACTGAGAAAACTATAAGGTACTCATGAAAGAAATTGAGGAAGACACAAAGAAATGGAAAAATGTTCCATGCTCATGGATTGGAAGAACAAATATTGTGAAAATGTCTATGCTACCTAAAGCAATCTACACAATTAATGCAATCCCTATCAAAAAACCATCCATTTTTTTCAAAGAAATGGAACAAATAATCCTAAGATTTATATGGAACTAGAAAAGACCTTGAATAGCCAGAGGAATATTGAAAAAGAAAGCCAAAGTTGGTGGCATCACAATTCCAGACTTCAAGCTCTATTACAAAGCTATCATCATCAAGACAGTGTGGGACTGGCACAAAAATGGACATATAGATCATTGGAACAGAATAGAGAGCCCAGAAATAGACCCTCAACTCTATGGTCAACTAAACTTTGACAAAGCAGGAAAGAATGTCCAATGGAAAAAAGACAGCCTCTTCAACAAATGGTGTTGGGAAAATTGTACAGCCACTTGCAAAAAAATGAAACTGGACCATTTCCTTACACCACACACGAAAATAGACTCAAAATGGATGAAGGACCTCAATGTGAGAAAGGAATCCATCAATATCCTTGAGGACAACAGAGGCAGCAACCTCTTTGACCTCAATGTGAGAAAGGAATCCATCAATATCCTTGAGGACAACAAAGGCAGCAACCTCTTTGACCTAGGAAGAAGTTGCAGCAACTTCTTCCTAGGAACACTGCCAAAGGCAAGGGAAGCAAAGGCAAAAATGAACTATTGGGATTTCATCAAGATCAAAAGCTTTTGCACAGCAAAGGAAACAGTTAACAAAACCAAAAGACAACTGACAGAATGGGAGAAGATATTTGCAAACGATGTATCAGATAAAGGGCTAGTGTCCAAAATCTATAAGGAACTTATCAAACTCAACACCCAAAGAACATATAATCCAATCAAGAAATGGGCAGAAGACATGAACAGACATTTCTGCAAAGAAGACATCCAGATGGCCAACAGACACATGAAAAAGTGCTCCACATCACTTGGCATCAGGGAAATACAAATCAAAACCACAATGAGATATCACCTCACACCAGCCAGAATGGCTAAAATTAACAAGTCGGGAAATGACAGATGCTGGCGAGGATGCGGAGAAAGGGGAACGAACCCTCCTACACTGTTGGTGGGAATGCAAGCTGGTGCAACCACTGTGGAAAACAGCATGGAGGTTCCTCAAAATGTTGAAAGTAGAACTACCCTATGACCCAGCAATTGCACTACTGGGTATTTACCCTAAAGATACAAATGTAGTGATCCGAAGGGGCACGTGCACCCAAATGTTTATAGCAGCAATGTCTACAATAGCCAAACTATGGAAAGAACCTAGATGTCCATCAACAGATGAATGGATAAAGAAGATGTGGTATATATATACAATGGAATACTATGCAGCCATCAAAAGAAGTGAAATCTTGCCATTTGCAACAACGTGGATGGAACTAGAGGGTATCATGCTTAGTGAAATAAGTCAATCAGAGAAAGACAACTATCATATGATCTCCCTGATATGAGGATGTGGAGATGCAACATGGAGGGTTAGGGGGGTAGGAGAAGAATAAATGAAACAAGATGGGATTGGGAGGAAGACAAACCATAAGTGACTCTTAATCTCACAAAATAAACTGAGGGTTGCTGTGGGAAGAGGGAGTTGGGAGAGGGGGAGTGGTGTTACGGACATTGGGGAGGGTATGTGTTATGGTGAGTGCTGTGAAGTGTGTAAACCTGGCGATTCATAGACCTGTACCCCTGGGGATAAAAATACATTATATATTTATAAAAATAAATAAATAAATAAATAAGAGATACAAATTTCCAGTTATAAAATTAGTAAGCAATGCAGGTGTGGCATACAGCAGGAGACTATAGTTAATAATACTGTCATGCATCTTTTAAAGTTGTTAAGAGAATAAATCTTAAAAATCTTCATCACAAAGAAAACAATTTTGTAACTGTATGGTTATGAATGATAATTCGACTTACTGTGGTGATCATTTCACAATGTATGCAAATATCAAATCATTATGTTGTATACATGAAAATGATATAATGTTAAATGTCAATTATACTGTAACTAAAAGAAAAGGAATAGAGGCCATCCACCACATGTAAATAGATTGGCATATTTGAGTTAGCCTCATCACCCCTTGATGTCAGGATAAGGTGGATATTGACCTTTAAGCCAGTATAAAGGAGATATATGGCATAGAATCCTCATCTCCACAAGACTATGGTTTCCCATGAAAGGGAGATTTTTGGGGGGAAGGCAATGTGTGTTGTTGGATTACTGGTCTAGAAAAGGTTTTTAGGACTCCTTTGGGGGAGGAAGACAGTAAGCAGGACAGAGCTCATCATATATCACGTGATACATTTGTAGACACTCCGTAATTATGAAATGAACTGAAAAACAGGTCATCCAATAGCTTTTCTCAGAGGTACCTTACCTCGAATAGGAAAAACTGAATAAACAAATACAAAAAGTAAACCAGTCACTTAGGAAAGTTGTCTTGGATGTTTGGGTGACAGGTACGGGGGCAAAAAAATGAACAACTCTAACACCACATGTAATGTGAACCCCCAATGAAAGGTGGTGAGAAAGACACAAGGAGCAGAATTGCTTGGGATTTAAGGCAAAGCCCTGGAGTTCTTAATGAATTCTGTAGACTCACATCTCCGAGCAGTAAAAACTATGTTATCATGATGTTGAGACGATCAAGGGGAATGAAAGGAGGAGGGTCTTTTTTCTCTGATTTATTTCCAAGGGAGGAGGTGTTAGTCCCACTCCCAGAGGCTACATTTCTCAGAAAATGCAGAGCCAGAGAAGGGGAAGGTGAATACAGGCATAGATGTCACACTGACCTTTTCATGACAGCCATACCACCTTCACAGCAAGGGGGTTTATTCAGAATCTAAAGACATTATTGAGCCCGACTCTCTCAGAGGTAGTAGGACTCTCAAGTACTCTCAGTGGCAGTAGGACTCTGAAGTCTGGGTTTCACCCTCATTCTTCCATTCTGCATGACTTTGGGTAAGCATCTTTTTAACCTCTTTGTGTCTCAGTGTCTCCATCTGTAAAATGGGAATAATAATGGTTCTTATTATCATTGTGTTGTAGGGAAGAAAATGAGATAATTCACTTACTATTTTAGAACAGTGACAGATATATCAGAGGTACTGAGATATTAACAAATATTGTTAGTATTATTGCTTAGTAGTAGAATAAAATCTTGGCAGTCAGTAAAACGTTTTAGGTAATTACTAGGAAAAACCTGGAAGGCTCTTGCCAGGACAGTCTCTCGAAACTTGTTATTTATGCCCCATAGAGAGGCAGACCGCCCTGCTGGGTCTTTCCTTACTTTCTACATATATCCCTTCTAGTTCACTTGAAATCCCCGAAAATCTACATCCTTTGGTCTTCTTGTTCCCTGTTCTTGCTGCTACCACTTACTATACACCTAGCAATAAAATAAAATAAAATAAAATAAAATTAAATTAAATTAAATTTTAAAAAAGTTAAAATAGCCACCGTGTCTCCCAATTACTATTCCAGTGTACACGCAAGCTTGTTCTTTTTTGCTCCCACCATCCTTCCTGCCTAAAATAACCTCCCTCCCACCTTCTGCCCATTTGAATCTTGCCTGCCACTAAAGGGCTACTTCCAGTTCCATATTCTCCAACAAAACTAACCTGACCATGTTCCCAGCCCAAAACTTCTGCTATATTGTCTTTTTAAAAAAAATTATTTATTTGACAGACAGATCGTTAAGGAGGCAGAGAGGCAGGCAGAGGGAGAGGGAGAAGCAGGCTCCCCACAGAGCAGAGAGCCCGATGCGAGGCTCGATCCCAGAACCCAGGGATCATGACCTGAGCCAAAGGCAGATGCTTAACTGACTGAGCCACCCAGGTGTTCCACCATGACTTATTTTAATCAAATGATATTACTCATGGGATCACTGTTGAGTTTAATCCCCCAGTAACTATTTCTACTTACATTCTTACATTCTTCAGCCTCTTTTTTCTAGTTTTTTTTTTTTTTAATTTCCTTAAGTGATTGCTGCACCCAATGTGGGGCTCCAACCCACGACCCTGAGATTAAGGGCCACAAGCTCTACCCACTGAGGCAGCCAGGCACCTCTTCACTTCCAGTTTTATTGAGCTATAATGGACATATGACATTTTAGTTTCAGGTAGATGACATAATGACTTGGGTAGATACTGTGAAATGATGACCACAGCAAGTGTAGTTAATATCCATCATCACACTTAGTCATAGATTTTTTTTCTTGTGATGAGAAATTTTAAGATCTACTTTCTCAGCAACCTTTGAATCTATAATGCAGTATGTTAACTAAACTCAACACGCAGTACATTGTATTTCCATGACTTAGTCCTCTCATGACTGCCGGTCATCTCACCCACTCCCCCTGTCCCTTGTCTCTGGTCCCCACCCATCTGTTCTCTATATAATCTTCAACTTCTAATTTTTTAACTCATTACCTTCACCAAGAACTCATGCAAAAATAGCTCCCCAGCCTGAATTACCACAGACTCTATCGCCGTCACGTTCCAGGCCTGCGTTGTGCCTGTGGTTCCCACAGGTTCCCTCCCTCGGTCACTACCAGAAGTTGCTTCAATGGCTCACCGTCACAGAACCTGCAGACGTCTCAAGATAGTTAGCAATAAGAGGCATTTTGAAAGCTCCATTGTTCTTTCGCTCTGACTCAAACTTTCCCCTCCATGCTGGGCTGGCTCTTACACAGTGCTTTCGTGTGCAGACAAATCAGGGGCTGTGGGTCAACTCTGAATGAGCTGACTCCACGAAAATGCTTGCTTTATCTAAAACTACATAGCAGTCAACTCCCAGGGTAGTAGTCCCACCTCTAAAAAGGCCAGCTCACCTCTTCCAGGGCCAGAAATTAGAAAACTTCTAAAAAAAAAAAATCGGGGTGCCTAGGTGGCTCAGTGGGTTAAAACCTCTGCCTTCAGCTCGGGTCATGATCTCAGGGTCCTGGGATCGAGTCCCGCATCGGGCTCTCTCCTCAGCAGGGAGCCTGCTTCCTCCTCTCTCTCTCTCTGCCTGCCTCTCTGCCTACTTGTGATCTCTGTCTGTCAAATAAATAAATAAATAAATAAATCTTAAAAAAAAAAAAAATCAGTGTCATTTCCATTGACCTGGGCCTGTTGTTGGTTTTCAGATATGTTTATAACAAGAAGAAAGGCAGTGAACTTTCAAAAGCAGGGAAGAATATCTCAATCTCCCCCAGGCTTCATTGTTTTTCTTCTCTCTCCATGGGCTTGTTCTGGGTTTCTCATCCAATCAAATGGCTCCAAAGATCACACCCCAGACTCCATCTCTGGCCCCAGCTTTTCTTCTGGGTTTCACATTACTGACTGCATACAGAGTGACTCTCCCTGGAAATGCGTTGGCTCCTCAGACTCCAAATATTCCATATGGAGTTAATAATCTCTCCTTCCACCTACCTCCTTCCTGTCTGATATTACCTATCTTGCTTTCCTGTCTTGCTTTCTTGCACAATGTTCCTACCAAACTAGAAGTTTGATGTTGGCTTCAACTCTTTCAACTCTCTCCACAGTAAAACACTGCTACTCTGAATGTTCTCTTCAGTGGCCATTGCTCTCCTCCCTGCTCACAGGAGGGCTGATGGTTGCTACATCTAACCTCCCTTTCCTCAAGTTCAATCTGATGTTGCTGCTGGTGATTCTTCTGAAACCCAGATTTGATCTAATTATTTCCCTAATGGAAAATGTTGGATGGGTTCCTACTGCCTACAGAATAAAGTCCAAATCCTAGCAGGGCCTACAGGGTGCTCCACACTCTGAATCTTGGCCACACTCCTGGCATTCCTTCTCTAATTCCTTTCCCCAAATCACCCCAAGCTCCAGGAATGAATGAATGGTGTTTCCTGAAAATCCCACTGAATTTCCCAATCCCGTTTTTGCTCTGCTCTTCTCTCTCCACATGTAATACTTAACCCTTTTCTTTCTTTTGCATTTCTATGTTTCTTCCACATCCATCAATTTATTCTTTCAAAAAGAATTATAGCAATGATCATGCTATGCCAAACAGTGCATGAAACTATCCTTATATCTGTAACAGACCAGCCCTGCCCTCAAGGAGTAGCGGAGTGGTGAAGCCAGATGTATAAACGGTGGATTTCATAATCATACAGGATGATAAACGCTGTGGGGCCCAGTCTCTTTTCCTTAATGAAGAGTTCTCCCACCTCCCTCAGGTAGAGTCGGTGAATTGGTGACCTTCTTATCTATATCCCCCCAGGCTGAGTTGGTCACCACCTGGTCAGTGTTTGCCTCAAGTAGACTTGATCATCCTTTCCCGAATCTTAGTGGTCTTTATGTCCCTAGCACATGGTGCATCTTACATACTCAGCACATGTTTCCAAACCAGGGGCCACTCCTCAGGAATACTGAGCTTAGAGCCTCCCTGTGTTTCTCCACTGAACTCAGTGTACGTGGCTATGAGCACCAGGAACAGCAGTAGCAGAGATCACCTCCTGGAGTCCTCATATAGATCTACAATAAGCATTACTTCTCTAGTCAACTTTCTAAATGTGGTTTTATTATGACTTTTCTCCCTGCAGAAGCTGCCTCGGCTTCCCGTGGCTAACAACAAGAACATAACTAGGATACCAAGTTGCTGATTCCTCTGTTTCTAGCCCGATGGTGTGGAGAGAAGAAGAAGGTTGCCCAGAATTGGCACAGAAAGGTATGGAATTATTCTGTCAGTTTCACTTAGTTAATAAGACTCTCTTTTGAAACACAAATGTCCTCTTGGGGATTGAAGCCTATTGGCCACTTGAACTTCGAGTACGGTATGTTAACCAAGTAATCTGAAGCGTGTATTGCCTACTAAGTCCTTGGCAACTGTGGCTTCCGTATGCATATGACAGGGTCGTCTGATGGTTTTCCAACTCTGAGAAATTGGAAGCTTTACATGAAGTGCATTTTATTTCATTTTTTAAAAAGATTTTATTTATTTATTTGAGAGAGGAGGATTAGAGAGAGAGAGAGAGCATGAGAGAAGGGAGAGAGCCTGATGTGGGCTTGATCCTAGGATTGCAGGATTATGACCTGAGCCCAAGGCTGTCGCTTAACCAACTGAGCCACCCAGGTGCCCCATGAAGTGCATTTTAAAAAGGAATAATTTGGGGCGCCTGGGTGGCTCAGTAGTTTAAAGCCTCTGCCTTCAGCTCAGGTCATGATCTCAGGGTCCTGGGATCGAGCCCAGCATCGGGCTCTCTGCTCAGGAGGGAGCCTGCTTCCTCCTCTCTCTCTCTGCCAGCCTCTCTGCCTACTTGTGATCTCTGTCAAATAAATAAATAAATAAATAAATAAATAAATCTTAAAAAAAATAAAAAGGAATAATTTTAGGACAAAGTATAGTTTTAAGGATATAGTCTTGTTCTGGGTATGACTATCCCACGTTTCATGGATTAAGAAGACACTGAATGATTAGGATTGTGTCCATGAGGGGTTACAAACATGCAAAAATGGCAGGTGAGAGCAGACAAAAGAGCTTGCTTGCTTGCTTTCTCTCATTTTCCTTTAATTAATTACTTCATTGATTTCTGTCTAGGATTATGATGACATACCTTCTTTCCAAGCTATTTGTAAATCACTTGGGATTGTCACAACCTAGACGATATGGTCAAATTCAACCTCACTCAGGCTTTCATCTTCACTTGGCCCATGTCCTCACCTTAGATCAAATGTTACTCTCCCTCTGACTTACCCTACCCGCCCCTGCTTCCAGTTCTGGTTTCCTTGGCTTACTAGGGGCTAGAATGTCACGTTCTCTCAAACCTACCTATCCTTCATTCATTTATTTAGCCAACAACTATCCATCCCCTGAGAACTCACATTCACAGGACCATGCTAGGAGGGGGCACAAACACCAGTAAACACTGAGATATCACCATCCTTGCTCTTTTTTGGGTGACCAGTAAACACTGAGATATCACCAACCTTGCTCTTGTTTGGGTGACTTTTCCCCCATTAAGGTGTCATTCATAGTTTGGCCAACACTTTCTTTTCCTTTTTTTTAAATATTTAAATTCAATTAGCCAACATATAGTTTCATCATTAGTATAGCCATCATTAGTTTCAGATGCAGTGTCCAGCAAGGCCAACTCTTTCTGAACAAAAAACCCAATCAACCGCCTGACATGCGATATGAAAACAGCTCAGGAAAGTTTCAATCCAGTCACTCCGGAAAATGTAGTTTAACACTCCCATTTTCTGTACCCTACTGCCATATTGTTTCAACCATGAGTAATTAAGGAAAGAAGAGGTTTTCTCTGTTGGGATGGAGTTTTAAGATAAGACTGGATCTAAAGTGGCAGAGGGACAGACGGGCTGAGAAAGAGTGATCACAGGAAGAGAAAGGGTGAAACTCAACAGCCTTATTGGAACAGTAACTCCTTCTCGCACTAGTGATCCCAGTTCAGAAGCCTATTCTGGTAAACCCCTCAGTGAGTTTTGTTTGATTTTATTTTAAGTTGAGTTTATAGCTATTACTACTAGATTTCAAAACTTAAGTGATATAAATAACATTGGATAGGGTTCAGGGAAGAACCACTGTGAGAACCACCATAACTAAAGTGAGGGCAATGATACCTATTAATAGACAAAGAAATTGAAATCACTTAGCTTGAGGGAGAGCAAGTTTAAGATCAACCCAAGTGCTATCTTTAGTGGATAAAAGGTCAGAAGAGCAATGGACCAGTAAGAAAAAGACAAACTCTTTTAGTCACTCCATTTTAGAATCTCTATTTTTAAAAGGCATGATAAACTACTTGTAATTTTGTTAAAGTGAAGTTGAGAAATAAAGACTTTCTAAATATTATCCATAAGATTCGGCTTATATAAAAAGTATGTAGAAGCCTCTGCATGGAAAGCAGGAGAAGACTTATTTATTTATTTATTTATTTGACAGAGAGACACAGCAAGAGAGGGAACACAAGCAAGTGGGAGAGGGAGTAGCCAGCTTCCCACTGAGCAGGGAGCCGGATGCAGGGCTTGATCCCAGGACCCTAGGATCATGACCTGAGCCGACAGCAGACACTTAACAACTGAGCCACACAGTCACCCCTACTTTTAAAATAACCATTAAGTGTCCTTAATGCCACCATTTCTACATCTAGAAATGGTCAAAATGGTCATAGATTTATATTACTATATTTTAACCACACACACAAAATCCATGGAAGAAAGCTGGAGTTACCATGATGCTAAATAATGTCATTTTTAGGAAAATTCATACTCACTTGCTTGCTTTTCTAAGACTCAGATAATAGTCTTAGTTTTCCTGCAAAAACAAAGCATTCTTATAATGGAGAAATGGATGCTGTAAGGAGATAGACCTTGGCCTTGAATTCAGATGCAGAGTGATAGGATGTAATAGACAGTCCATGCCTTCTTGGCTGCTTCTATATGGAATTACAGTTAAGTCTGGGGAGCAGCACAGCAGTAAAGTTGGTTGGGTGGGACAATGTTTCTTTGTATCAGGCAATAATGTCCCAAAGAACGGAGTCCTGAAATAGGAGTTCTTGGGGCTTCTTTATTCCTGTTTTTTCCCCTTCTAGGTCCTCTTTACTCTACTCCCAAAGTTAGATCTTCCTTCCAGCTTTATTCATGGAAGCATCAGTGGGCAACTAACTTGTGAACTGAAACTGCAGGGAGTCATACTGTTCCTTTCCTTGACTATCCTAAAGAGATAGATGAAGCACTGACTTGATTGTCCCACCTGAAAATAGACATCTTCACTTACTTTCAACTTTTAGAAAATAAATTTAGATTAAAGCAACTCATAATTGACTTCTAAGAAACATGAAAAGGTTTTCTTAAAAGAAAATATATCTTTAAAAAAAAATTTTTTTTAAGTAGTCTGCATAGTCAGCATGGAACCCAGCATAGCTTGAACTCATGACCCTGAAATCAAGACCTGAGCTGAGATCAAGAGTCAGCTGCTTAACCGGCTGAGCCACGCAGGCATCCCTACATTGAAAACCTTTAAAACTTTTTAAAGGCTTAAAAAGGCATCTACCATTTCCTTCTGGTAGTTCTCTTGTGATATTTTCATGGAAATCATATCTGTGCATTGCCTTTAAGTAAATGTTCATATTTTCTTAGGATCCCACTCTGGGCATGGCTAGATGGGTCAATGGTTGTTGATCGTTCCTGGTGCTGCCTAGGTACTGGTACTGTGTTTAACAACAGAAAGTTCAGAGCCTGATCTGTTTGGGAGATTATTTTCTCCAAAATGACCAGCTGGTCATTTCAAAATGCCAGTTGAGACTGATCCTGCCCTCCCATCAGCCATTACATAGACACCCTGCAGTGAATTAAGGGAAAAGGACATTTTGCTTTTGGGGAATAAGGTCAAAAGTCACCCCTATGGCAATTTTAGAGCGGAAAAGGAGATTCTTATTTCAGTAAAAGGCATAGACTTTTGAAAATAAGGTTAGAGGGGCGCCTGGGTGGCACAGTGGCTTAAGCCGCTGCCTTCGGCTCAGGTCATGATCTCAGGGTCCTGGGATCGAGTCCCACATCGGGCTCTCTGCTCAGCAGCGAGCCTGCTTCCCTCTCTCTCTGCCTGCCTCTCTGTCTACTTGTGATCTCTCTCTGTCAAATAAATAAAAAAAAAAAAGAAAAAAAAAAAAAAGAAAATAAGGTTAGAGCTGAAAGGAGAATTAATTAATTAATTTAACCCACTTTATCTAAAGACTGGAACCCCACTCAACACTTATCATAAAAGTGTCCAAAATTTGGATCCAGGTATGGTATTCCTGTATAAGGAATGCTAATCAAAAAGGTGGAAGCAGGCCTCTTCTTAATTCTGCCCCTATGTATTCTACCCAGAAAACCATTATGGGGATGGAAGGCCAAGGAGAGGTAGAAGGGAAGATATGCTCAAAGGGACTGAAGACTGGTTGAGTGTTCACTTTCATTCACTAATGGGGATTAAAAAGTCTGGATTTGGGCTCTTGTCTCTGAGATTAAAGAGAGCCCATCCCATGGGGCACCTGGGTGGCTCAGTCAGTTAAGTGGCTGCCTTTGGCTTGGGTCGTGATCCCGGAGTCCTGGGATTGAGCCCCAACATCGTGCCCCGCATTGGGCTCCCTGCTCAGTGGGGAGCCTGCTTCTCCTTCTCCCTCTGCTTGCTGCTCCCCCTACTTGTATGCTCTGTCAAATGAATAAATAAAATCTTAAAAAAAAGAAAAAAAGAACCCATCCCAGAAACAAGAGGACCTTAACCAATGCCACCTTGAAATCTACCTCCAGTTTTCTTTTGCAAACCAATAAATACTATAAAAAATCTTAGTCACAACTGTGGCAGGTTTTAAAAAGTGATGGATATATACTTTTTTTTTTTCTTTTAGAAAGAGGAGATCCTTTGTATCCCCCTTAAGAAGGGTAGGTCCATTTGGGTTTATAAAGGAAGGAAATCCTGACACAGGCTACAACAAGGATGAATATTATACTATATCAAATACACCAGTCATGAAAGGACACTATGATTCTACTTTCATGTGGCACCTCGAAGAGCCGATTCATAGACACAGAGAGTGAGAGAGTGCCATTGCCGCGGGCCCAGAGAGGCCATGAGAGTTATTGTTTAATACCTGATATACAGAGTCTCAGTTTGGGATGACGTAAGAAGAGTTCTGGAAATGGGTGGTGGTGAGGCTTGCACAACCACGTGAGTGTACTCAATGCCAGAGGCTGTCTCCTTAAAAATGGCTCAAATGATAAATGTAATGTTATGTCTATTTCACCACAATTTAAAGCATTAAAATTATTTAATGACAGTTCTGCATTCTGGCTCTTTTCTAGATGTCTCGACGTAGTGCAATCTACATCTGCTTCCCAAAACATAGTGTGAGATTCATAGAGTTGGTTTAGCTCACAGTAAATATCTTCTGAATCACAATGGGGACCTTGACAGTAATGTCCCCAAGCGCACCTGTGGGTTGCAAACTGCCTGCCGCATGATTTATTTTTACAATTAGCCCGGAGCAAGAACTGAGTAAACGCTTGATAAAATAAATTCTTAGAAGACATTGCTTTTCTCCTACTTTCCTACCCTCATCACTCCCTCATGAACACCACATAAAAGGCGACAGTTTGTAATCTTTTTTTCTTCTTTTTTAAGTGTTAGCATAAACATTGGATGGGAAGTTCATTCTTCTTTGAATGCAAACAGGCTACATTCCACTCTGGGAACATCCCTCATTTCAACCTAGAAGGTACCCTATTATGGAGCTGGTATCTTATCCAGCCACAGAGTCAGAGACTAGGGTGCAAAGGGACATTTCCTGTCTATCTTTCCCCTAATATGGTTGCTTCTTTGTGGGGAGAGGAGTCAGGGAGTACTCTGGGAAATACAGCTTTCTGGTCCCCAAGTTCCTCTTTCGATTTCTATAATTTTCACTTCCTGTCCCATCAGAAATCCCCACACAGTGGTGCTTTCTCCTCTCTCTCTCTCCCTTCCCTGTCATTTGCCTTTCATCTCTCCCCGACAGCACCTCTGGGTTTGTGCCCCACCTCCCTGCTACTGCAATCTTCTCTGTCTTCACATTTTGGGGTCCATTTCCCCCAAAGTACTGGCAGGCCATTTCTTTTTTTTTTTAAGATTTTATTTTATTTATTCACAGAGAGAGAGATCGCAAGTAGGCGGAGAGGCAGGCAGAGAGAGAGGAGGAAAGCAGGCTCCCTGTGGAGCAGAGAGCCCAACGTGGGGCTCGATCCCAGGACCCTGAGATCATGACCTGAGCCGAAGGCAGTGGCTTAATCCACTGAGCCACCCAGGCGCCCTGGCAGGCCATTTCTCTACCAAATGTAATGCTCTGCTTTCAGTAACACCATTTATACTTGCAAGCCTGGCTGGCTCTTCCTGGTGCTTTTTCCCAGTACAAGCATTGGCTAATGGGAGCCAGGGTCTGCCTTCTGGGTGCTTCCATTTTCTAGCTCCCGCCAGACATCTGGGCTGAGAGGGAAGATACCCACCCTCTCTACATGAAATTGCCTGCTGCTCTCTGGCTAGTCAAAGAGGAATTTCATAGGGAAAGATTTACCTCCCACTCTTTCTCAGAGACACATGTCCCCATTTCACATCAGTGGTGTCTTCTGGAAAGACAGCAATGTGAGAGTTTTCATTGGGTAAGCCAGCTCTGAAACCTCAAGTGTCATCAGGCCCTTTGCTCCCTTTCAGATATTCTAACCTATATAAACATCTAAGTCCTGTGTCAGCTGACCCTGTGTAAATGACTTGGACTTGACACTGAGAATCCTTTCCATATAGTTCCATTTTGGAGTGCTGGCATGGTTAAGCCTCATTCATTCATGTCCTCCTATTCCAGAATGAGTGCAATTACCTAAACATGCTAAACCGACATGTCTTTCTGCACTTTATACAGAAAAGAAGTTGGCCCTTTGTAATGTTCCTAAATCTCAGCCCACAAACCCATTTTTGTCAGGAAAACATGTCGGTGTACTTTACTTTCTATATCAAATTGTTTCCCATTTTAAGGTCCCATCCTGCAGGATGAGAGATTGAACTTGAGCCCCTTTTGAGGCTCTCTCCTTATTTCCCAAGATTTTGCCACAGCCCTGGGATCTTACATAGTATCAAGGGCTTGTGCCTCTGATCTTCCGTTCATAGATGTCACCTGCTGCAAAGAGGTCCACTCAGATCCAAGGGCTCTTGGCAACTTCAGGGCCATATTTGGGACGTGGAATTCTTGCCCACCTATGTACTTTAGGGCCATATCTCTCTGGAGCTTGCCTTGTCCTTAGCAGTGCAGCTAAGAAGCAGTGCAAGGGTCCCCTGCATTTTTAGGACCCCCAACTTTCCCTCTCTTTCCTCTTCCACCTGGCCTGGAGTAGTTTTTTTCTAATAGCAAGGAAATCTTCCCTTCGTGTTTTTGGTGGAGACATTTTGACTCTGTCCACTCATCATTGCTTCCTCTTGCCTTTAGACCAACAGTCTACCTATAAGCAGGAATCCACAACCCTCTCTGGGGCTCAGGCCTTTGAAGAAAATCCAAGATTTCTGCTTTCTGGGACTATCACTGAAATGGTGAGCACCCATCACACCTGCAAAGTAAGATAAAGAAGAACCCAACTCTAACTTCAGGTCCCATTTCCAGCAGCAGTTTTTGAACACAAACAGTGATTGTGATAGTTACAAATGACTTTTAGATATCTGACTGATTAAAAAAAACCCTTGGGGGCGCTTGGGTGGCTCAGTGGGTTAAGCCGCTGCCTTTGGCTCAGGTCATAATCTCAGGGTCCTGGGATCAAGTCCCGCATTGGGCTCTCTGCTCAGCAGGGAGCCTGCTTCCCTCTCTCTATCTCTGCCTGCCTCTCTATCTACTTGTGATCTCTCTATGTCAAATAAATAAATAAATAAATCTTTAAAAAAAAAAACAACAAAACCTTGTCTCCCCAAAGTAGTTGTCAAGTCTTTATATAAACTTGTACCTGTAGAGTACAAAACTGCATGTCTCAAAATTAGTTCAAGAGTTATGCAAATTCTCTCTTGTGGAGAAAATTAGCAAGATATTTCTATATTTATAGATAACATTTCCCCTTAGACGTTAGGATCACTGAACAGGCTCAGATGTGAGTCTTACTTACTAGTCTTTCTAACTAATAGAGTAAAGCAGAAGTAATTACAAGCATTCAACAGGACATTTTTAAAAAACAGTTTTGCTCAGTATGCATTTAAGAGAAACATCTTGCTTTCTCCTATGTTCCAAACTCCAAGTCACTCAAATTCATTCCGAATTCAAAATCATTCAAGCAGACTTTTGATTATGGAAGAGGACTGTGGGTCTGACAGCTTCTCACATTTCATTGATTGATTGATTCAATTTATATGTATTTAAACATTTAAAGGAGCATTTAAAAATGATTTTGTTTTAAAGATAGTAACACACATTCATATATGAACTTAAGAGTTTCCATAACCCTATGTCCATTATCTTTTTGGATCCTCAGAATCACTCAAAGTGGCTGTGCCATTGAAAGGATTTTTTTTTTTTAACCATAGTTGCAGCTGACATTTGCCTACAGATAAGTACTAAGCCCAAGGGCTCCCTTAATGAGGGGGTTCCCAGCTAGAGCTCCGGATTTGTGCAAAAGATGCCTGCCGCCCACGTATGGAATAACCATAACTCCTTCAACTTCTTTATTTTTGTAGACACCAGTGAATAGCATTACTTCTAGTGTACACGTTTGCTGAGAAAGTCTCAGGTGTTTCTGAAAATGTACTAAGAAGAAGTCATAAAATGGATCAGTGGGAAAAGGTTATAATTTATATGTATTTTATATATAATATATATATATCACAATCAAAATTGCAAGTAATAAAGATATTCTGTAACTTTTACAACCTAGAACGTATTTAGTATCTGAGGGAGGAAGCAACAGAAAACTGGGGCCTTAGGAGTCTTGACTTTCTATGGGAATTTCCTACCGTTAGAGAAAGAGAAGACAAGAACAGAAAATATGAGGGCTAGAGGTAATCCCTGTCACAAAAGGAAACCACAAACACACACGCAGACAGCTGAAATGACCGTAAGAGTTCTTCCTTTTTTTTCCCCCTCCAAAATTTAAATGGCAGAGTTTTTCACCAGGCTACATTTAAAGGGTAAATTGCCACTCTCATTTGAGAAGTTACTCAGACCAGAAAATGGGTGGCGCCTTTAACATTGTCTTCTTCCTCACCCTCACCCCCTCCTCTGTGCCATCTAACCACTCATCAAGTCTTCTCTATTCAAAATGTAAAATATGTTTAAAATCTGGGGCACCTGGGTGGCTCACTGGGTTAAGGCCTCTACCTTTGGCTCGGCGCTTGATCCTAGGATCCTGGGATCGAGCCCTGCATCAGGCTTTCTGCTGAGTGGAAAGTCTGCTTCCTTTCTCTGTGCCTGCCTCTCTGCCTAATTGTGATCTCTGTCAAATAAATAAAATCTTTTAAAAAAATGTTTAAAATCTGTCCTCATCTCACCTTCCTTGCCCTGACCCAGCTCCCACCACTTCTTACCTGGATTGTCATGGTAACCATACAGGTATTCCCTCTCCCAGTCTTGCTATCTCTCCACACACCGCACCAGTATCTCCCAAAAGGGTCCTGCACCTACAAGGGCATAGGATGAGCTATGGGGTCTGGAAAGAAAATCCTAGGACTTCGTGGGGGCGCCTGGGTGGCTCCGTAGGTTGAGCCTCTGCCTTCAGCTCAACTCATGGTCTCAGGGGTCCTGGGATGGAGCCCTGCATTGGGCTCGCTGCTCATCAGGGAGCCTGCTTCCCCCTCTCTCTGCCTGACCCTCTGCCTACTTGTGATCTCTCTCTCTGTTAAATAAATAAATAAAATCTTAAAAGAAAATAAAGTGCAAATTATGAGAATTTAAAAACAAAATCCTAGGACTTCTATTTATCTCATCCTTTTAAATGACTGTCTCTGCATTTTATAATAGTCATAATATTATGTAATAATAAATATCACTTTACAGAACCTCTGGTTTTTCTTGCGTTCACGTGCCCCATTCCAGAATACCTTATCTTTAAGACTCGGCCCTGATTAACCATTTGTTTTTCTATCAGGACTTTTGAGATACCCCTGGACAATTATTCTTTTACCCGGACTCCCCAGCACCCTCTGAAAAGCTTTATTAAAGCACTCAGTGTGTACCTATATCTACCTATTTCCTTTTCTGTGCCAGGATTACCTTCAGGACTTGGACCTCGTCATCCCTCTTTATCATAGGTGTGAAGGAGGCATTTCATAAGTGACTGGAGATCTCAGGTGTTCAGAGAACTTACTCTGTAGAAAAAAAGTTTCAGCTGGCTTCATTTCCTAATTCTCGAAAAGTTACAACTATTCCTTAGATCAAGGCAAACATTCTGGGTATCTCCACAACTTTTATCAAGACACATTTAATGTTTCTATCTTACCCATCTTGAGAACTGGCTTTGTTAAAGGGGTGGGAAGAAACTAACGTTCTGCCTACTGCTGATTTTTTCTTCTCCCTCTTAGAGAAACTAAATTAAAAGAGAGGGTGAGTAACTCAGAGACTGAGTATAAACCTGGGATTGTAGCGAAGAGTACATGGAAATTGCTTTTGTATGTAGACAGGAGGATAAAAGAAAGAAGAAAAAGGTAAGAAAAGACACACCTGATGCTCTTTGCAGATGGAAAAATAAGAGAGTTAGAAAAATGTTTTCTTGCGACTTAGGACAGAATGAATTTAAAACAAGACAAGGAATTGTTTTTTTGTTAGAATAGCAACCTCATAGAGATCATTTCTACTCATGCCTCTTCCTCCCCCAACGACTTTAATCCCAAAGTCAGTTTAGTTGCTCCATAGAGTATCTACCAGCTTCTACACACAGGGTATTCTTAATCTTAGTCCCTGGGCTGTTTAATTTGTAAGCTTGGATCCTAATAAGGGTTCAGCTTGCTCCCCTGAGTCCCATGAACTGCTCTGAGACAGTTACCATACATGGGCAGAGAAGCCTCCCAGGAGGGAAAGAGGGAGGGAGCCCTCACTTCAGCGTGATGCTTATATAACCACAAGGGGAGCGCTGCAAAAGGAAAGGTTCTCTCTGCCTTCCTTTAAAATATTAAATTCTAAAAATGTCTGAGAGATACCTAACAAGCACATTTGAGTTTCCGGAGTTAGTAGATTAAATATAATTAAGACCCGGAATAACATTAGATACTTGGTATCCTCAAGAAACAGTCTAGAAACATATGTGCAGTGTGTTTCAGTAATAGCAGAATAAATGTCATTTCCTTTTTCATTGACAATGAGTTATGAATGTTGACCTACAGACAGTCCCCAAACAAGTTGCATTCCAATAGCTCATTTCTAAGTCAGTTGTTAGGCACGTGGAACATAGTTTCCCATAGAAACAATTTTAGATGGGGTGGTTTGGATTTCCAGATATGGCCAAGGAAGCCCATTCGCCCATAACTAATTTTACTCAAGACCCTAACCACCACGTATAACAATGCTTTTTTATAAGAAAATGTTTTTTGGTTTCCTATTTGGGATTTCCTGTAACTCATCTTCCCTTGTCCTGGAAGGGGTGGGGAATGCCCTGATTGTAGAGCTGGTTGAGACTTGGTGGGTGGTGTGAACTCGGGGAGGGAGAATACCAGGAAACATAGGCTTCTCCAGCAGCAACGGTAAGGACTCCAAGGAGAGAGTGAGGTCTGGTGGGGTCTGGGCACTGGAAGACAGTATACCTGTGACAATGACCTCTGTCATTATATTTGCATTGAGGGGTATTTATTTTCTCCTAGGAAGAACTTCCTAAACACTCAGAATGATATAAATAAGTTTGATTGAACACAGTGTTGATTTCTGTGACTACATTATTTCACACGATTCTCCAAACTCAACATCTATGAGCTCAGTTGTTTTTACCACATTTAGGAAAGAGGGCACAAAGGCTCAGGGACTTTAAGTAACTTCCTAAATTCATCCAGTTGGATCCAGCCCTTGAACCCAAGTTTGTCTGACTCCAAATCCACTATTCCGTACTTCAAGGACTTAGGGAATACTTCCAACAGCTTATCATTTAGTTTTCCGTGTAACAGTTTAATTAAGGCAGTAACTATACCCCTCAAGGAATTGACTGAGTTAATGGCTCAAAAAATATGAAGTTCTTTTTATGTGGAAGATGCTACTAGACATCCAAACATGAACATTTAGATAACTTTGCATAACAACAGAAGACCAGTGCTACAAGAATTGACATACCTGAATCCGTTATATGGAGACTTATGAGAGGACACCTGGAGCTGGCAGTGTCAGAAGACTCATGAAAGATGTTTGACTTGGGCTAGACCTTAGAGAAATGGGTTTAGATAGAGAGTATCCCTGATGAGGGGCTCAGCTGAGCAAAGTTTGCATACTAATGATTGAGACAAAACTAGCTAGATTTACCTCTTCCTACTAAGTGGAAAATAAGATTGAAAAAGTTGGGGCTAGACAGTGTGGAGACATCTAGGTTTTTTCTGTTATAATTTAACTTTTTGAACAAGCAATATATAGTTCAAATCTATAAAAAGGAACAGAGGAAAAATCTCTACCTCTCACAGAATTAAATGCAAGTATCCTGTGAATTCTTCCAGATATTTTTGTGCATATACAAGCAATTATAAATATATATTATAAAAATATTATATATTATTATACATATAGTATATCTACAATACATATATAGATATATCCTCACATAACACAGGAATGTGTATGTGTGTGTGTATATATTAAAAGGTAGCATAAACCTGTAAATTTTGATAAGCCATTACATTATTTACATTGATATATTCTTATTATTTAATATGATTCTGTTTACTTATTAAAATATAATGCTATTTCCTGGTGTGGATTTATCAAACAAATATCAAGAACTGGGATCCAGGATAGGGACAGTGATATCCAGAGGTGGACTCAGAGTCAACTTTGTATCTATGGTTCTAAATCCAAAAAGTGTGGGTTTAGGTAACACCATGTATATACTCCTCTCCTTGGCTTTCTTCATAGCTTTATAATTGACTGTTTATGTGTTTACCTCACTCGATTAGAATTCTTTGAGGCGAATAAACTATAGGACTCATTTATCTTTATATCATCATCTAATACAATGCCTGGCAAATAAGAGTACTTAAAATAAATGTTCAAATGATTTAGTGAGTGAGAAAAGGTATGTTGGATGAATGTGAATAATATGTTCAAGGAATGCCTTGAACAACATAGCTAAATCCTAGGGCATCAGAATATAAGGAATAGGAACAGTAATACAGTAATACAGTTTGATGAAACTCTGGAGAGATGTCTTAGGAAAGATCAGCCAGTAGAGAATAAGAGGGAATAGATTCATGGGAAGAGGAAGAGGGAAAATGAAGGTAGGTCTTTGAACCACCAGGAAGAAGCTGGATCATGGGCAAGAGCAGAGATGATGGCTTACACAGGAAGTACGGGTGTGAAAATAACCGGAGGTAGGATGGTCAGAGAGCTGAAATTATGCTTAAAGGGCTCAAATTTGGGGCACCAAATTTGCGTGACTCAGTGGGTTAAGCCTCTGCCTTCGGCTCAGGTCATGATCCCAAGGTCCTGGCATAGAGCCCCACATCGGGCTCTCTGCTCAGCAGGGAGCCTGCTTCCTCCCCTCTCTGCCTACTTGTGATCTCTGTCTGTCAAATAAATAAATAAAATTTTTTTTTAAAAAAAGGGCTCAAATTTAAGTTTGTTCATTCATTGATTGTTTTTAAATTTTATTTATTTATTTGAGAGAGAAAGAGAGTGAGAGAGCATGAGACGGGAGAAGGTCAGAGGGAAAAGCAGACTCCCCATGGATCTGGGAGCCCAATGAGGGACTCAATGCTCATACTCCTGCATCATGACCTGAGCCAAAGGCAGTCTCTTAACCAACTGAGCCACTGAGGCACCCTGTTTTTGTTTTTGTTTTTTTAAATAGATAAAGTTGAGTAAAGTGAGGTTGAGCAGAGAGGCCGGGGTGGCAAATGTCTGAAATAGTTGTAGGGGCTGAGAGGAAGGGCTGACTGAAAGCAACAGCTGCCTTCTGGAATAAGGCCAATTATAACTTTGAGTAAAAGCATTGATAAGCAATGCTCTGTGTCTATTTGGGGCAAGAGATGATAAGTTGCAAGTCTTTTGTGTCAAATTCTGTGTGAGTGCTCTGGGCCTGTAGAAAGGAAAAATCAACATGCTATCCTGGAGCTTTTGTCTAGTACCAGAGAAGGTCGTCCAATACTTCCAAATATATCTGATTCCAACATTACACCTTACTCTTAAAATGATCTTATTATAACATTGCACTATAACATTCTGTTCATACATGAGAAAACTTAAGCAACCTCTTAGATACTTCCAGTTATGGTTATGCAAAATAATTTTGATATCCTGGTACTTTATTCCCTGAAGTTGTGCTATTGTCAAATGCTGACACTGTTCTAAAAAAGAGGTTATCTTTCTGGATCCACAAATGGAATTGTTAGAGAGTACATTTTTATCTGTTAAAAACAAACAAATAAGCAAACAAACAGGCCATTTCAATCCCATAACAAACTGATTTTATTAGGGGACTTAAGGCAAAATATTTGCCTTAAATATTTGCCTTAAAATAAATAAATAAATCTTTAAAAAATTATAATTGACTATCTTTAGAGACCACAGTCCCAATTTTACAAACATAAATTGTTTCAGAGCAAATAGAATGAAGGAAAACATCCATGTCTTTTATCCAAATCTGTAAAGATAGCACATAAAGAAAAAATTAAATAATAGATTCCCCTTAACCTAAGAATCAAACCAAATCTGCTCGGATAGAAATTGCTAAGCAAGTTAAACTCAGTCAGGTGTGGGTCCCCAGAGCTCATATAACACAGGAAACACATGTAAGCAAGAAGTACATTTACTTAAGCATGGTAACAACCACAACTGGACAGAAAAAAATTACACATCTGTTCAATTTAAATGTGTAAAAAGTTCCCATAGTGACTTTTCAAAATGTTATGAGAAACACGATGCCTTCCAAGTTCAGGCTTGCAAAATAACTCACCCTTTCTGCAGCAAATCCAGTCTCCAAATTGGTAAGTTGTATTTTAGAGATGTTGTTTAGAAAGCATTTAGGCTTTGCCTTTTGAAAGCCAATCCTTAACCTAAAGACATGTGAACAGTAATTACAAACTTTCATTTTATTAGTAGGTTCTAACAGATTTTACAAATCTGTTTTTGATAATAGATTCCCAGCTGATTTTATACACATCTGTTTAATAAAAAATTACATAGAGTTCATTTCTAAAAACCCATGGAAAAAGCAGTTAAAAAGTCCTCAAAGCTATTACCCTTCCTCTTCTTTTCTATAAAATTCAACTGTCTTATATTTTTCATTCTTTTTAGAGGATCAGTTCTTCATGAGTAGAGAGTTTTCTCTTCTTTCTTTCCTTTCCTCCCTCCCTCTTTCTTTCTTTCTTCCCAAGGGATTCATCCTCAAAACTCCCACAAATGTGCAAATAGATATGTTTGGAAATGTTTTCTGAAAATACTGTTGGAAACAGCATGAAACAGAAAAATTGAGAAATGTATGTCAGTTTCAGTATATCTTTTTTTTTTTTTTTAGATTTTATTTATTTATTTGACACAGAGAGATAGAACAAGCAGGGGGAGTGGAAGGCAGAGGGAGAGGGAGAAACAGACTCCCCACTGAGCAAGGAGCCTAATGTGGGACTTGATTCCAGGATCCTGGGACCTTGACTGAGCTGAAGGCAGCCACTTAACCGACGGAGCCACCCAGGTGCCCCTCAATTTCAGTATAGCTTAATTAAGAAATACTACATCGCAAGTAAAACAAACTTCTTGAAAACAAACCTCACAAACTTTTAAATGAAAAACAAAATATTGTTGATCTATATGTACTGAATGGTCTAATTTTTGTTTTTGCTCATTAAAATTTTAATTGAGTAAGGGCATCAAGGTGGTTCAGTTGTTGAGCATCTGACTCGGTTTTGGCTCAGGTCATAATCTCATGGGTTGTGGGATGGAGTCCTGCGTCAGATTCCATACTCAGCAGGGAATCTTCCTGAAGATTCTCTCCCTAGACCTTCCCCCGACTCACATGCTCTCTAAAATAAATAAATAAATCTTTAAAAAAATTATAATTGACTATCTTTAGAGACCAGAGAGTCCCAATGTTACAAACATAAATTGTTTCAGAGCAAATAGAATGAAGGAAAACATCCACATCTTTTATCCAAATCTGTAAAGATAGCACATAAAGAAAAAATTAAAGATCAGTCTCACATAAACAGTGATAAAAAAAATTCTAAAGGAAATATTAACAAATAGATTTTAACGTCACATTAAGAAAATAGTTCAGCATAACCAAGTAGGTTTTATGCCAAGAGGGTTGAGCATTAGAAAATGTATTAATATCATTTACCTTATTAATAATCTTAAAGAGAAATATCATATACTTATCTCTATAGATGGGGAAAAAGACTGACAAATTCAACAACCATTCCTTATACAAATACTTGAGAAAATAGGACTAGATGAATACTTAACATTAACACTTAACACATAAATGTTAAATACTTAACATTTTACATTATAAACTATATACTATAAATTATATACTATATAAATTATATACTATAAAATTATAAAAAGCCAGCACTTTAATTAATATAAAAATACAAATGGCATTCCTGCTAAGGTCAAAAACAAACAAAAAAGATGTCGTCAATCTCCACCACAGTTTTATGAATGGTATTAGCCAATGCAATTAGATAAGAAAAAACAAGTAGAAGCATAAGAAGCAGAAAAAAAGAATCCAAACTGTCTATTTGAACATGATGTGATAGGATACCTGGAAAACTTCAGAGAATTAATTATAAACAAATTAAAAAAAAGAAGACAACAGGATGTAAATTACAGTTGATCTTTGTCAACACAGGTTTGAATGGCACAGGTCCCCTTACACGTGGATGTTTTTCAACAAATACGGCATAATACTATAAATGTGTTTTCACTTCTTTATGATTTTTTAAAAAAAGATTTTATTTATTTATTTGACAGATCACAAGTAGGCAGAGAGGCAGGCAGAGAGAGAGAGGAGGAAGCCCAGGCTCCCCACTGAGAAGAGAGCCCGATGTGGAGCTCAGTCCCAGGACCCTGAGATCATGACCTGAGCCAAAGGCAGAGGCCTCAACCCACTGAGCCACCCAGGTGTCCCTCTTTATGATATTCTTAATAACATCTTCTTTTCTCCAGCTTACTTTATTGTAAGGATTCAGTATATAATATGTATGGCATAGAAAATGTGTTAATTGACTATTTGTGTTATCAGTGTTTTCCAGGCAACAGGAAGCTATTAGTAGCTAAGTTTTTGTAGAGTTAAAAATTGTATGTGATTTTTGACTGTGTGGGGGTTGGCATCTCTAACTTCTGTGTTGTTTAAGGACCAACTATAATATGCGAAACCAATAGCATTTGGATACATAATAACCAGTTAGAAAATAAGATGGAAGAGAAGACTCCATTTGCAATGACAACAAAAAGGATTAAAATACTTAGGAATATACTTAGAAACTTCAACAAAGAGATAGAAAATATCTTTAAAATCTAGTAAGAGCTGAAAGAATACAATAACCGAAATGAAAAATATACTAGAGGAAATCAACAGCAGATTAGAAGATGCAGAATAGATCAGTGATCTGGAAGACAGGGTACTAGAAAGCAACTAAGTTGAAGAGCAAAAAGAAAAAAAGAATAATACAAAATGAGAATACATTAAGGGAACTCTACAACATGATCAACCATAATAACATTTGTATGATAGGGATCCCAGAAGCAGAAAAGAGAGAGAAGGGGGCAGAAAATTTATCTGAAGAAATAATAGCTGAAAACTCCCCTAATCTGGGGAAGGAAACAGACATCTAGGAAGCACAGAGAGAGCACAAGTTGAATTCAAGGACACAAGACATGTAATAATTAAAATGGCAAAAAGTAATGATAAAGAGAGTATCTCATTCAACTTTTTTTTTTTTTAAATATTTTATTTATTTGACAGAGAGAAATCACAACTAGGCAGAGAGGCAGGCAGAGAGAGAGGAGGAAGCAGGCTCTCTGCAGAGCAGAGAGCCGGATGTGGGGCTCGATCTGGGATCTTGACCTGAGCCGAAGGCAGAGGCTTTTTAATCCACTGAGACACCCAGGCGCCCCAAGAGAGTATCTCAAAAGCAGCAAGAAAAAAGAAAATAGTTACATACAGAGGAAATCCAAAAAACTATCAACTGATTTTTCAGCAAAAATTTCCAGGTCAAAGGGAATGGCATGATGTATTAAACTGCTGAAAGGAAAAAAATCTACAACCAAGTATACTCCACCTAGCAAGATTATCATACAGAATTCAAAGAGAGCTAGTCTTACAGACAAACAAAATTTTAAGGAGTTTATTGCCACTAAACAAGCCTTATAAGAAACATTAAAGCAGGGAGGCCTGGGTGGCTCAGTCGGTTAAGCATCCAACTCTTGATTTTGGCTCAGGTCATGGGCTCAGAGCTATGGAATCAAGCCCCAGGTAGAGGTTGGTGCTCAACAGGGAGTCTGCTTGAGATCCTTTCCCTCTGCGCCTACCTCTAGCTTTCACACATGCTCTCTCTCTCAAAATATATAAATAAATCTTAAAAAAAAAAAAAAGAAATGTTAAGGGGAATTCTTTAAGAGAAAAGAAAAGACAATAACTAGGAAAAAATTATGAAAAGAAAAAATTTTATAGTTAAAAGCAAATATATAGCAAAATAATGGATTTTATAAAGCCAGTATGGAGGTCAAAGTACAAAAGTAGGAAAAACATATTTACAAAAATTAGTCAAGGGATACACAAAATAAAAATATGTGAACTATGACATCATATACATAAAACACACAGGAAGGAGTAAAAATTTAGTACTTTTAGAATGTATTTGAACTTAAGTGACCATCAACTTAATATCGACTGCTATACATATAGGATATTATCTATGAATCTAATTGTAACTACAAATCAAAAACCTATAATACATACACACAAAATAAAGAGAGAGGAAACTAAGCATTACAGTGAAAAAATCCATCATATCACAAGGGAAAGAGTAAGAGAAAAAAGGAACATAGAAAAACTACAACAACCAGAAAACAATGAACAAAATGGCAGAGTACACACCTATCATTTAAATATAAATGGACTAAATGTTCTAATCAAAAGACATAGGGTGACTAAATGGATAAAAAAAGAAGACCCTCATATATGCTGCCTACAAGAGACTCCTTTCAGATCTAAATATATATACAGACTGAAAATGAAAGGATGGAAAGATATTCCCTGCAAGCAAAAGCAAAACAAAACAAAACAAAACCCACAAAACAAAGAGCAAGGGTAGAAGTACTTTTATCAGACAAAATAGACTTTAAAATAAAGACTACAGAAAGAGACAAAGAAGGAAATTATATAATGACATAATGATCAATCCAACAAAAGGATATAACAATTTTAAATATCTATGGGTCCAACATAGGACCACCTAAATACATAAAATAAATATTAACAGACATAAAGGGAAAAATTGACAGTATTACAATTGTAGGACTTTAACATCCAACTTACATCAATGACTAGATTATCTAACTAGAAATTCAACAAGGAAACAATGGCTTTAAATGACAGGTAAGGCCACATGAACCTATCAAGTATATACAGTATATACAGAACAGAACATATATACATATTTGTATATACAGAACATTTCACCCTAAAGAGCAGAATACACATTCTTTTCAAATGCTCATGAAACATTCTGCAGGAGAGATCAGATCTTACGCCATAAAACAAGTCTCAATAAATTTAAGAAGACAAATTACACCAAGCATTTTTTCTGAACACAACTGTGTGGAACTAAAAATCAATTACAAGAAAAAGAAAATAGAAAAACCCCCACAAACACATGGAGGTTAAACAATGCTACAGACAAGATAACCAATGGGTCAACAAAGAAATCAAAGAGACAATAAAAAATACATGGTGACAAATGAAAACAAAAACACAACAATACAAAAATCTTTGAGACACAACTAAAGAAGTTCTGAAAGAGAAGTTTATAGTGATAGAGGCCTACCTCAAGAAACAAGAAATATCTCAAGAAATCTAACCATACACCTAAAGGAATAAGAAAAAGAACACAGTCCAAAATTAGTGGAATAAAGCGAAAAATAAAGATTGGAACAGAAACACATGAAAATTAAAATGAAAAAAAAAAAAAAAAGAAAAGGAATCAAAGAAACTAAGAGTTGGTTCTTTGAAAACATAAACAAAATGGATAAGCCTTTAGCCCAACTCCTCAAGAAAAAAAGAGGACTCAAACATAATCAGAAATGAAGAAAAAGTAACAACTGGCACCAAGAATTATAAGAGAATATTATGAGAAATTATATGCCAACAAACTGGACAACCTTGGGGCACCTGGATGGCTCAGTGGGTTGAACCTCTGCCTTCTGCTCAGGTCATGATCTCAGGGTCCTGGGATCGAGCCCCGCATCGGGCTCTCTGCTCAGTGGGGAGTCTGCTTCCTCCTCTCTCTCTCTCTCTGCCTGCCTCTCCATCTACTTGAGATCTCTGTCTGTCAAATAAATAAATAATATCTTAAAAAAAAAAACCAAAACAACAACAACAACAAAAAAAAACTGGACAACCTAGAAGTAATGGATAAATTCCTAGAAACATATAATCTTCCAGAAATGAATCAAAAAGAAATAGACAATTTGAACAGACCAATTACTGGTAACGAAAGTAAACTAGTAATCAAAAACTCCCAACAAACAAAAATCCTGGACCAGATGGTTTCATACAACATTTAAAGAAGAGTTAATAATACTCTCCTCAAACTATTCTAAAACAATAGAATAGGAAGCAACACTTCCAAATTCATTCTACAAGCCCAGAATTACCCTGATACCAAAACCAGACAAAAGCAATACAGAACCAAAACCAAACCAAACCAAACCAAACCAAACCAAACCAAACCAAACCAAATCAAACCAAAACTGCAGGTCAATATCCCAGATGAACACATGTAAAAATCTTCAACAAAATATTAGCAATTAGCTAATTAACAAACCAAATTAAAATGATCAATTGGCGAGATCAGGTGGGACTTATTCCTGGGATACAAGGGCAGTTCAATGTTCACAAATCAATCAATGTGATACCTCACATTAATAAGAGAAAGGATAAAAACCATGACAATCTCAATAGATGCAGAAAAAGCATTTGATAAAATAAAACATCCATTCATGATAAAACTCTCTCAACAAAGTGGTTTTAGAAGGAACATATATTAATAGAATAAAGGCCATAAAGGAAAAACCCACAACTAAGATCACCCTCAATGGTGGAAAGAGAAAATCTTTTCCTCTAAAATCAAGAATAAGATGAACACATCCACTGTCACCAATTTTATTCAACACAGTTTTGGAAGTCCTAGCTGCAGCAATAAGACAAGAGAAAGAAATAAAAGTCATCCAAAGATGAAGTACAACATTTACTATTTGCAGATGACATGATGCTACACATAGAAAACACACACACACAGAAACTATAAGAATAAATGAATTCAGTAAAACTGCAAAATACAAAATTAATACACAGAAATCTGTTGCATTTCTATAAATAATGAATAGCAGAAAAAGAAATTAAGAAAACAATCCTATTTACAATTGTACCAAAAATAATAGAATATTTAGGAATAAATTTAACCAAGGAGGTGAAAGGCTTATACCCTGAAAACTATAAAACACTGATAAAAGAAACTGAAGGTGATACAAACAAATGGAAAAATACACCATGTTCATAGACTGGGAGAACCACACATTGTTAAAACATCCATAATATCCAAAGCAATGTACAGATGTAATGTAATCCCTATCAAAATGCTGATACATTTTTCACAGAACAAGAACAAATAATCTTAAAATTTGTATGGAACCACAAGAGGCCTTAACTGGCCAAAGCAATCTTGAGAAAGAACAAAGGGGGAGGTATCTTAATCTCAGATTTCAAGACATACCACAAAGCTATGGTAATCAAAACAGTAAGGTACTGGCACAAAAATATAAACACATAGTTAAATGGAACAAGACGGGGAACTCAGAAATAAACCTTGTGTTGTATAGTCTATTAATCTATGACAAAGGAGGCAAGACTATACAACAGGGAAAAGACAGTCTCTTTAGTAAGTGGTATAGAGAAAAATGGACAGCTACAAGCAAAGGAGCGAAACTGACCACTTTCTTACAGCATATACAAAAATAAACCAAAATGGATTAAAGGCCTAAATGTGAGACCTAAAATCATAAGACTCCTAAAAGAAAACATAGGCAGTAATCTCTTGAACATTAACTTTAGCAGCATATTTATGTATACCTATCCTCAAGCAAGAGAAATAAAAGCAAAAATAAACTACTGGGAATACATCAAAATACAAAGCTTTAGCATAGTAAAAGAAACCATCAACAAAACAGAAAAGCAAGCCACTGAATGGGAGAAGATATTTGCAAAAGATATATCTTATAAAGGGTTAATATTAAAAAATAAACCCAAAAAGGATTCATATCCATATCTGAACTCTATGATTCAACACCAAAAAGCCAAACACTCCAATTTAAAAGATGGGCAGACGACCTGAACAATTTTCTAAAAAGGATATACAGATGGCTAGCAGACACATGAAAAGATGCTTAACATCACTAATCATCAGGAGAAATGCAAACCAAAACCACAATTAAATATCATCTCACACCAATCAAAAGAGCTAGTATCAAAAAGATAAGAAATAAAAAATATTGGCAAGAATGTGAAGAATAGAGACCACTTGTGCACTGTTGTTGGGAATGTAGATTGGCACAGCTACTGTAGAAAACAGTGTGGAGGGGCACCTGGGTGACTCAGTGTGTTAAGCCTCTGCCTTTGGCTCAGGTCATGATTTCAGGGTCCTGGGATTGAGGCCCGCATCGGGCTCTCTGCTCAGCGGGGAGCCTGCTTCCCCCTCTCTTTTTGCCTACTTGTGATCTCTCTCTCTCTGTCAAATAAATAAATAGAATCTTAAAAAGAAAAAAAGAAAGAAAAGAAAACAGTGTGGAGGTTCCTCAGTCAGAAGAACATGAAACTCCTCTTCTTCCATATTTTTTTAAGAGCATTCAACTCTAAGGGCACCTGGGTGGCTCAGTTGTTAAGCGTCTGCCTTTGGCTCAGGTCATGATCCCAGGATCTTGGGATCAAGACCTGTGTTGGGCTCCCTGCTTGGCGGGAAGCCTGCTTCTCCCTCTCCCACTTCCCCTTGCTTGTGTCCCTCTCTCCCTGCCTCTCTGTCAAATAAATAAATAAAATTAAAAAAAAAAAAAGAGAGAGAGAGAGCATGCAACTCTTGATCTCAGGGTTGTGAGTTCAAGCTCCACGTTGGGTATAGAGATTACTTAAATAAATAAAACTCTAAAAAAAAAAAAGAAATAGCATACGATCCAGGAATTCCATTACTGGGTATTTACCCAAAAAGAATGAAACACTAATTTGAAAAGTTATATGCTGTCCTGTTTTACTGCAGCATTATTTACAATAGCCAAAATATGGAAGCAACCCAATGTCCACTGATGAATGGATAAAGATGTATATAAACACACCATGAAATATTACCCAGCCACAAAAAAGAACGAAATCTTGCCATTTCCTATAACATGGATAGACCTAGAGGGCATTATTCTAAGGGAAGTAAGTTAGATAGAAAAAGGCAGAAACCGTATGATTTCACTTATAGTAGACTTTCAAAAACAAAACAAATGAACAAACAAACAAAAAAAACCAGGCTCCTAAATACAGACAGTAAACTAGTGATTGCCAGAACAATGGTGGCGGGGGTGGTGGACAAAGTCAGTGAAAGGGATTAAGAGGTACAAACTTCCAGTTATAAAATATACAAGTCATTGAGATGAAAAATACAGCATAAGGAATATAGTCAATAATATTGTAATGTTACATGGTGACAGATGATGACTTTGCTTATGCTCAACATCACTAATCAGCAGGGGAAATGCAAACCAAAACCACAATTAAATATCCTCATACCAATCAAAAGGGATAGTATCAAAAAGGCAAAAAATTAAAAAGTGTTGGCACTGATCACTAATGTATAAAATTGTTGAATCACTATGTTGTATACCTGAAACTAATATAATATTGTATGTCAACTCTATTTCAATTAAAAAAAAATAGGGGTGCCTGGGTGGCTCAGTTGGTTGGGTGTCTGACTTGAGCTCGGGTTGTGAATCCAAGGTGCTAGGATCAAGTCCCACATCGGGCTCCCTGCTCAGTGGGGAGTCTGCTTCTACCACTCCCTCTGCCCCTCCTCCCACTCATGTTCTTTCTTTTTCTAAAAAAAAAAAAAAGAAGAAGAAGAAGAAGAAATAAAGAAAAAAAAACTGGAAAACTGAAACTGGGGGAAAAAAGAATACACTTAAGAAATGTGAAAAATCCGGGGCGCCTGGGTGGCTCAGTGGGTTAAAGCCTCTGCCTTCAGCTCGGGTCATGATCCCAGGGTCCTGGGATGGAGTCCCACATCGGGCTCTCTGCTCAGCAGGGAGCCTGCTTCCTCCTCTCTCTCTCTCTCTGCCTGCCTCTCTGCCTCCTTGTGATCTCTGTCAAATAAATACATAAAATCTTAAAAAAAAAAAGAAATGTGAAAAATCCATGTGAAGAAAATTATGCACTCTTTAGAAAAACACAAAGATATGCTTGAGCAAGTGGAAAGGTATCACTTGCTCTTGGTTCTTGAATAGGATGCTTCATCATCATGAAGATATCAAATCTCTCTATGTTAATTTATAAACTAATACAATACAATTTTAAAAAATAGCACCAGGATTTTTGTTCTGCAGTTTGAAAAGTTGAAACTAAAGTTTGATCTCAGGTCAGTTTGTCAAACTGATATAAAACTGTGACTTAAAGAAGAAAGCTGTGGGGAGCCTGGATGGCTCAGTTAGTTAAGCATCTGATTCTTGATTTCAGCTCACTCAGGTCATGATCTTAGGATTCTGGATCCAGCCCTGCCTCAGGTTCCTTACTCAGTGGGGAGTGTGCTTAAGATTCTCTCCCTCGGCCTCTGCTGCTCCCCCTGCTCGTGTGTGCACATGCATGTGCTTTCTCTTTCTCTAATAAATAAGTCTTAATTAAAAAAAAAAAAGCAAGCAAGCAAGCTATATGCTGGCATTCCTCCAAGAAAAGAACTCATTACCATCGAGTTAGTCTTACTACCTCTAGTTGATTTGCTGCCATGTGTAACGAGGATTTAAGATTACTAAACCACCCAGTTTCCAAAAGAAGCTCAAAAATCTCAATTTGCATGTGACATTTTCCATGGGAATATGCTGGCAAATAATTTAAGTTAAAAAATAAAATACAGTTTAGGCAAAATAAAACATACCTTGCAGGTCACATGCAGCCCACAGGCTGTCAGTTTTTGACCTTTTGGATCAAATTTTTCTGTAAAGGGCCAGAGAGTTAATAATTTTAGGCTTTGCAGGCCATAAACACCCTCTGTTGCATATTCCTGTCCATTTTTACATCATTAAAAAATGTAAAAGGACATCCTTAGCTCAAGGGCTGTAAAAATCAGGCCTTGAATTTGGCTCTAGGGGTTGTAAGTTGCCTATCTTGGTTAATAGAAATCATTGCCTTTGAGATTCAACAAATACTTCTAAAGGCAGCCATGTTATCTGACTTCCATCTCTCACAAATATATATATTTTTAATTAAGCTGAGATAAGTATATTTAAATTCAATGCTGTGGGACATTTCATAATGCAATACATTTTTCTTTTGGTATATGGAAAATATTCAGAAAGCATATCCTGAAAATGAGTTTATGTGTGATTTTAAGATACAGTCCTACCATCTGTCACATTTTAACTGCTCTTACAAATGATGCCATATTGGCTGAAAATGTTTCCTATTTTATTCCGATCATGTTCTCAAAAAAAAAAAAAAAAAAAAAACCACCAAAAACCAGTTTTATCAGGTTTACAATTTAGACTTTTGTGTTCAAGAATTATAAGGGTGGTTTGTTGTTTCTTGGCTGGCCAGCTGTATTCATTTCCTTTTTTAATCTCTTAAAAAGAAGCATGTTTGATAAGGTTGGATAATAGCATCTATTTCTGAGACAGGCCAAGAAATTTATAATCCCATTACACTAATGATATGGCAAACATCAGAGGAAAAGTCATATCCAATTCATCCTTACAGATCGTTTTGGTCCTGGACCAACCTCAGAATGGACATCAGTGATACAATCTGGCCCTGAACAACTGTGAAACTTATTAGGAGATTATAAAATCTTTCTCCTAGCATTCTTTAAAAACAGGACAGTGAGATTTAAAAATAACTACATGTGTTGGGGCGCCTGAGTGGCTCAGTGGGTTAAAGCCTCTGCCTTTGGCTCAGGTCATGATCCCAGGGTCCTGGGATTGAGCCCCGCATCGGGCTTTCTGCTCAGCGGGGAGCCTGCTTCCCTTCCTCTCTCTCTGCCTGCTTGTGGTCTCTGTCTGTCAAATAAATAAATAAAATCTTTAAGAAAAAAAAAAAAACTACATGTGAAGAAGACTAGAGACAGATATCAGCTCTCAAATACCTTTTAAACTTCACAATTTGTTTGGAAAGATACTGGGAGTATCAGTTATAGTATTATTTACCAAACCAAATTTGATCATGGATCACTAGTAATCTGACTCTTGTTCTACCCCAGTTGTACTCAGTCTTCACATCAATTAAAAAAACCAGCCTGGGACGAAGGATTTCCTAGAGATTGGCTGGACCAACACCCTGTGCTTCTTTATCAGTATCTATTTCCTGGGAAGAGCAAGCTTAAAAGCAGCTTTTTTTTTTTTTTAAGATTTTATTTATTTGACAGACAGAGATCACAAGTAGGGAGAGAGGCAGGCAGAGAGAGAGAGAGGAGGAAGCAGGCTCCCTGCTATGCAGAAAGCCCGATGCGGGGCTCGATCCCAGGACTCTGGAATCATGACCTGAGTCAAGGCAGAGGCTTTAACCCACTGAGTCACCCAGGCACCCCTTAAAAGCAGCTCTGAAAGATGAAGAATGATGATGTGCTAGGGTAGGCAAGCCAAGTGTTAAGTAGCAGTGAACCACCTGTTAAACACAGCCATCACTAAAGATTAAATTACATGAACTATAATGAACCCTTATATATTAAAAACAATAATATTGAAGGTAATAACTCATCGCTCCCTAATTATTTTACATTTTATCCTTCTTTGTATTCTTGACATTATTTGCATCTATTATATTTATATGGTAGAAATATTTATACCATGCAGATGGATAATAATATAAATCAGGCCCCATCTTACCTCCTAAAGAGTTAGTTTAAACATTTAAAACCAAATTACTGTATGTTGGCTAACTGACCATAATAAATAAATAAATAACCCAGAAAGAAAGAAATAACCATATTCCTCCGGGGTCCCTAGGTGGCGCAATTCGTTAAGCATCCCTGCATCCGGCTTTACACTCAGCATGATACGCTTGAGACTCTCTCCCTCTACCCTGCTGTGCCCTTCCCACCCCCACTAGTGCTGTCTCTTTCAAAAAATAAATGAAATCTTAAGAAAAAAAAGCACATTACTGGCTTGGGGGGGGGTAGCCTAGTCTCTGGTTGGCTCATATACAGACCCCATCTCAATCATTCTTGTTAGCCCCATAACCTGGACTTAAAAGAAAAAAAAGGTGCCAAGCAGCAAAACACACATTTTTCTCAAATGTCATAGAGCATTCTCCAGAATAGATATGCTGGCCATAAAACAAGTCTCAGTAAGTTTAAAAAGCTTGAAATCTCATCAATTCCTTTTTTTTTTTTTTTTTGGAAGATTTATTTATTGGAGGGAGAAAGCCAGAGAGAAAGCATAAGCATGGGGAGCAGCAGAGGGAGAGAGAGAAGCAGGCTTCCCGCACTGAGCAGGGAGCCCAATGTAGGGCTCGATCCCAGGAATCTGGGATCATGACCTGAACCAAAGGCAGATGCTTAACTGACTAAGCGATCCAGGTGCCCCAGAAATTGCATTAATTTGGACCATAATGGTTTAAATCTAGAAATCAATTATAAGAAGAAAACTGGAAAACCCACAAATATATGGAGATTAAACATGCTATTTAACAACCAAAGGACAACAAAGAAATCAAGAAATAAAAAAACACATGGAAACAAATGAAAATGGAAACCAACATACTAAAATCTATGGGATGCAGCAAAAGCAGCTCTAACAGGGAAGTTTATAACCATACAGGTCTACCTCCAGAAACAAGAAAAATCGCAAATAAATATCTAACTTTACCTGAAGGAACTAGAAAAAGAATAAAGGCCAAAGGGGCACCTGGGTGGCTCTGATGGCTAAGCGTCTGCCTTTGGCTCAGGTCATGATCTCAGGGTCCTGAGATCAAGCCTCACATCGGGCTCCTTGCTCAGTGGGAAGCCTGGTTTCCCCCTCTCTCTGCCTGCCTCTCTGCCTACTTGTGATCTCTGTAAATAAACAAACAAATAAATAAGTAAGTAAATAAATGCACGCCAAAGTTAGCAGAAGGAAATAATATAGATCACAGCAAAAATAAATGAAATAGAGACTAGAAAATACAATAGAAAAGATCAGTGAAACTAAGAGCTGGTTCTTTGAAAAGATGAAGTTGATAAACCCTTAAGAGAGGGCTGGGGCGGGGCGCCTGGGTGGCTCAGTGGGTTAAAGCCTCTGCCTTCGGCTAAGGTCATGTCCCAGGGTCCTGGAATTGAGCTCCACATCCAGCTCTCTGCTCCGCAGGGAGCCTGCTTCCTCCTCTCTCTCTGCCTGCCTCTCTGCCTAGTTGTGATTTCTGTCAAATAAATAAAATATTAAAAAAAAAAAAAGAGAGAGGGCTGGGGCATCTGGCTGGCTCATTTGATAGAGCCTGTGACTCTTGATATTGAGGTTGTAAGTTTGAGCCTCAGAGTGAATGAATGTAGAGATTACTTAAAAATAAAATCTTTAAAAAAAAGAGAGTGCTCAAAAATCAGAAATGAAAGAGGAGAAATTAAAGAGGAGAATTATATTTGTATGCCACCAAAATACAAAGGATCATAAAAGACTATTATGAATAATTATATACCAACAAACTGGACAAGTTTGAAGACCTGGAAAAATTCCTAGAAATATACAATCTTCAAAGATGGAATCAGGAAGAAATAAAAAATCTGAATAGACTGATTACTAGTAAGAACAGAGAATCAGTAGTAAAACACTACCAGTGAACAAAAGCCCAGGACTAGACATCTTCACCAGTGAATTCTACCAAACATTCAAAGAAGATTTGATACTTACCCTTTTCAAACTCTTCCAAAAAAACTGAAGAGAAGGAAATGCTCCTAAATTCATTTTATGAAGCCAGCATTACCCTGCTAGCAAATCCAGAGATGGACATCACACATGCACACACATTACAGACCAAATCAGTGTGATACACTACATTAACAAAATGAAGGATAAAAATCATATGATCATTTCAACAGATGTAAAAAAGGCATTTGACAAAATTCAACATCAATTTAGGATACGAACTCTTGACAAAGTGGATATAAACAGAACATAACGTATCATAATAAAGCCCATATGTGACAAGCCCATAGCTAACATCACACTCAACAGCAAAAAAGCTAAAAGGTTTTCCTTTAAAATCAAGAGAAAGACAAAGATGCCCAATCTCACCACTTTTATTCAACACAGTACTGGAGTCCTAACAAGACCAATTAAGCAGGGACAATAAATAAAAGCACTTGAATTTAGAAAGGAAGAGGTAAAACTATCACTATTTGTGGACATGATTTTTTATATAGAAAGTTCTAAACACTCCACAAAAAAACATTATAATAAACAAAATCAGTGAAGCTGGAGGGTACAAAACTAATAGACAAAAATCTTTTACATCTTTATAAACTAACAGAAAAATCCCAAATAGGCAAAGCAATCCTGAGAAAGAACAAAATTAAAGATATTACATTTCCTAATTTCATTATATTAATCAACACAGAATGGTAAATGGCATAAAAACAGACACATAAATCAATGGAACAGATACAGAGAGCTCAGAAATAAACCCAAGTATATATGGTCAATCAGTTTATGACAAGAATATACAATGGGGGTAAGGGAGGCTCTTTAATAAATGGTGATGGGAAAACTGGACAACCACATGCAAAAGAATGAAACTGGACCACAATAATACCATATACAAAAATTAACTCAAAATGGACTAAAGACTTGAATGTAAGATCAGAAACCATAAAAATCCTACAAAAAAATACAGGCAATAAGCCCTGTGACATTACTCTTGGTGATATTTTTTTTGGATTGGACTCCAAAGACAATGGTAACAAAACCAAAAATAAACAAATAGAACTATATCAAACTACAAACTTCTATACAGAAAAAAAAAAGTTAACAAAATTAAAAGACAATCTACTGAATGGGAGAAGATATTTGCAAATCACATATTTAATAGAGGTTAGTATCCAAAATATAAAGAACTCATATGGCTCAATAACAATATAAAAATAATCCAATTAGAAAATAGAGGATCTGAATATACATTTTTCTGAAGAAGACATACAGATGGCCAACAGACACATGAACAGATGCTCAACATCACTACCCATAATGAGATATCACCTCATACCTGTCAGATTGGCTATTATCAAAAACAAAAAATAGTAAGTGTTGGTGAAAATGTGGAGAAAAATGAATCCTCATGTACTGTTAATAGAAATGTAAATTTCTGCAGCCGCCATGGAAAACAGTATGGGGTTCTCTAAAAAAGGTAAAAATGAACCAAAATCCACTTCTGGGTATTTAAGTTTTTTTTTTTTTTTTTTTAAAGATTTTATTTATTTGCTTGTCAGAGAGAGAGAGAGCACAAGCAGGCAGAGTGGCAGGCAGAGGCAGAGAGAGAAGCAGGCTCCCTGCTGGACAAGGAGCCCAATGTGGGACTCGATCCCAGGATGCTGGGATCATGACCTGAGCTGAAGGCAGCGGCTTAACCCCCTGAGCCACCCAGGCGTCTCAACCCACTTCTGGATATTTATCCAAAGAAAATGAAAACACTAATTTGAAAAGATATGTGCAGCCCTATGGTCAATGTAGCATTATTTATAATAGTGAAGATATGGAAACAACCTAAGTATCCATCAACGGATGAACGGATAAAGATGTAGTACAAAATACTACTACTCAGCCATAAAAACAAATGAAATCTTGCCATTTGCAACAATATAGATGGACCTAGATGGTATTATGTTAAGTGAAATAAGTCCGATAGAAAGACAAATACATGGAATCTTGTATGTGGAGTCTAAAAAAAAATAGCAAACAGAACAAAACCAAACTAAACTCATAGATACAGAGACTACACTGGTAGTTACCAGAGGGGAGGCTGTGGGGAGTAGGCGAAATGTGCGATGCGGATCAAGGGGTACAAACTTCCAGTTATATAAATTATAAGTCATGGAGATGTAATGTATGTAATGCACAGCATGGTGACTATAGCCAATAATATCATTGCAAATTTAGAAGTTGCCAAGAGTAAATTTTAAAAGTTTTGATCATAAGAAAATTTTTTTTATAACTTTATATGGTAACTAGACTTACTGTGGTGATCATTTTGCAAATTATACAAATGTCCAATTGTTACCCTGTACACCTGAAATTAATATAATACTATATGCTAATTATACTTCATGTTTTACAAAGGTACCTAAAATCTTAGAAGGGATCATTAGAAATGGCTTCCTTTTGGAACATACATACACTCTCTTTAAACAAAGAAGTATATTTTCTAGTAAATAGCGAACTGTGTCTGAGAAATTTTGGAATTTCCACAATTGGTGTTTTTGGGAAAGGCTTATGACTGGTTATTTTTATTTTTTGTCCTTTTGTCTCTCACTTCAAATACTTTTTCCTGTGAAAAGAGCTGTTGCCCTAAGGCAACATAACGTAGCCTTGAGAACAAAGAACAAAGATGGACCAATTTGCTTCCCCCAACCTCCAGGAAGTAATTAAGAAGGCCCAGAGCGACTCCATGCAATACAAAGGCCAGATTCACCAACAAATGGTTTGGATGGTGTTTAGTCATTTCAGACATATGGGGTATCTTATTCAAGTTACTTAAAAGAACATCAAAATTAGTATGAGAAAAAATTAAGGCATGTGAGTAAAGAGCATTACATACATAAGTTTTGTTTTTTTTAAGTTTTTCTTAGAGTGCCTGCCCATACTCTAAATACCCAAGCTGACTTGGAAAAAAAGTTATACACACAAAACAAATTATTTTTAATTAGTTTTTAAAAATGTAGTTGAAAAAAAGAAAATCCCTAAACTCCAGTTGGTGATGTGTGGCAGGCTAATGCCACTGTATCTTATAAAAAGTGCATAAGCCGGGACAAAGGGTCACATGCTTGTTCTTTACAGTAAAAGGCATCAAAAAGTCAAAAGAAGTTTTCATGACTGAGAAATTACTACCTAACTCTAAACTTGAGTACACCAACATTTTGTATTTTTTTCTATAGGAAATTCACAAACATGATGCAGTATAGTGAAAATCAACGACATACATTTTCCACTAAATAATGAAAAATAGTAGAGTATCCATTAAAGTTTTAAAGGTTTTTTTCCAAGTATTTATGTGTGGGTATATGTCTGTAATAGGACCTTCAAAGTTACCCTTAGTTCTCAATGTTTAATATTTGAGTGAAACTAAAAAAATGTTATTATGTCATGATGTCTGTGATCCCTAAAAAATTATTTGTAGATGGTTTTATTTGCATTATCCTACTTGGATGACCACCTGGGAATATGGTCATAATCCTGCTTTTGATAGATCAAAAAAAGTGAAAACCATGTCCACTTTGTACTTTATTTAAAATTAATTAAATGATAAACACAATTATAGGTAAATGGCAACTCGGTACATTTGAATAACATTTTAAAAATTACATATTCACAAGTACACAGATCCTTTACCAACGTCGAATATTTTAGTCTATGTAGTCAAAATCTTCTGGAATTCCAAAGTTTTTATCAATTTTATTTTCTTCGAAACCAAATTTTCTTTTGGCCCAAGATTTTATTGCAAATATATTATCTATAAAGAAAATTGAGAAATATTTTTAAGAATTAAAAACACAATCATAAAACATGTTAAATATAATATTCTTTTTTGTTACTTCTATTACCTTCAGAAGTGTCAACATAGGAAGTGTGCTTTATTTTCAAAAGTAATAGCAATTCATTTCCGAAGAAAGAATATTCTTTAATTAGTATTTTGAGCAATGAGATTGCATATTTAAAAATGTAGCAGATTAGCTGCCATTAAAGAATACTCAATTTAGGAATAATCCAAAAATGGGAAAGGATAACAATGGTGTTTCTTCCAACATTTCCACAGCAGAGGCTCAGGAATTAAATTGCTCTTGTTCCCAAAGGGTACACATTCTCTCTAGACCTTTTTCCTTATCCCACAGATAATGATGGTTCCCAGATAATCAGGTCAGTGTGAGGAGAAGGGGAGAGGAGAATAGAAGATAGTTCTCCTATCTTAAGACTAAGACTTCCGTGTCCTCTGGGGGAATTTAAAATGCATTTTACCACAGAAGAGGTGTTGTATCTACCTACAAGGATTTATCCCAAGGAAACAAAATAAATTATGTACAAAGATTTATGGTTAAATCTTTATTCCAATGTAATAAAAGAAAAAGTAAAAAGAATCTAAGTATCTAATCTCATCTATTATACTTCACTTTATTGTACTTCAAAGATAGTGCAGTTTTTACATATTGAAGGTTTGTGGCAACCATGTATAGAGGAAATCTATTAGCACCATTTTTCTAATAGCATTTGCTCACTTCATATATTTATGTCATATTTTGGTAATTTTCACATACTTGAAACTCTTCCATTAATATTATTATGTTTGTTCTGGTGATCTATAAGCATTGATCTTTGATGTTACTATTTTAATTGTTTTGGGGCACCACAAACTGCACTTATATAAGATATAAGATAGCATAATTAATCAATAAATGTTTTGTGTGTCTGTCCCACCAACTGGCTGTTCTCCCATCTCTGTACCTCTCCTATTTCTCTGTGCCTCCCTATTTCCTGAGACACAACAATATTAAGATTAGGCCAATGAATAAACCCTACATCGGCCTCTAAGTGTTCAAGGGATAGGAAACATTGCATATCCCTCACTTTAAAGCAATAGCTAAAAATGATTAAGCTTGGTGAGGAAGGATGTCAAAAGCCAAATAGGCTGAAAACTAGGCCCCTAGTGCCAGGCAGTCAAGTTGTACATGCAAAGAAAGAGTTCATGACAGAAATGACAAGTGCTACTCCAGTGAACACACAAATGATAAGAAAGTGAAACAGCCTCATTGCTGATACGGAGAAATTGGAGTAGTCTGGATAGAAGATCAAACCAGCCACAACATTCCCTTAAACCAAAGCCTAATCCAGAGGAAGGCCCTAAGTCTCCTCAGTACTCTGAAGGCTGGGAAGTGAGAGTTGGAGAAGTTGCAGAAAGAAGAGTTGGAAGCCTGCAGAGGCTGGGTCATGAGGCTTAAGGAAAGAAGCCATCTTCATAACATCAAAGTGCAGGAAGAAGCAGCATGTGCTGATGGAGAAGCTGCAGCAAGTTCTCCAGAAGATCTAGCTAAGATCATACACTGAACAACAGATTTTCAATATAGATGAAACAGCTTTCTACTGAAAGATGACACCATCTAGGACTTTCATAGCTAAAGAGGAGAAGTCAGTGCTGGGCTTCAAAGCTTCAAAGGACAGGCTGACTCTCTTGTTAGGGCCAAACACAGCTGGTGACTTGTACTTGAAACCAGTGCTCGTTTACCATTCTGAAAATCCTAGAGCCCTGAAGGACTCTGTTCAAATTAAGCCCTGAAGGATCCACTCTGCCTGTGCACTCAGACAACATCCATTCTGTGGCCCATGGATCAAAGAGTATTTTTGACTTTCAAATCTTCTTAAGAAATACACTGCATAGAGCTATAGTTGCCATAGATAGTGAGTGATTCCTCTGATGAATGTGAGCAAAGTAAATTAAAAACTTTCTGGAAAGCATTCACCATTCTAGATGCTATTAGGAACATTCATGATATATGAGGTCTGAATATCAACATTAACAAGTGTGGTGGAAGTGGGTTCCAACTCTCAAGGATGACTTTGAGAAGTTCAAGACTTCAGCGGAGGAAGTAACTGCAGATGTGGTGGGAACAACAAGAGAACTAAAATTCGAGGTGGAACCTAAATGGGACTGAAATGCTGCAATCTCATGTTAAAATTTGAAGGTATGAGGAGGTGCTTCTCATGGATGAGCAAAGAAAGTGATTTCTTGAGATGAAATCTCCTGGTGAAGATGCTGTGAAGATTGTTGAAATGACCAACAAAGAATTTACAGTGTTACATAAACTTAGTTGTTAAAGCAGGGGCAGGGTTTGAGAGAACGGACTCCAATTTTGAAAGTTCTGTGGATAAAATGCTAACAAACAGCATCATACACTACAGAGAAATTGTTTGTGAATGGAAGAGTCAATCAATGTGGCAAACTTTTTTGTTGTCTTATTTTAAGAAATCGCTACAGCCATTGTGACCTTCAGCAGCCACCACCCTGGTCAGTCAGCAGCCATCAGCCTGGAAACAAGACCCTCCACCAGCAAAAAGATTACAACTCACTGAAAGCTCAGATAGTTAACGCTTTCTGGCAATAAATTATTTTCAAATTAAGGTATGTGCCTTACTTATTTAGACATAATGCTATTGTATACTTAATAGACTACAGTATAGTAAAAACATAACTTTTATCTGTACTGGGAAGCAAAAAATTGATTTGACTCACTTTATTGCAATATTCACTTTACTGCAGTGGTCTGGAAACAAACCTGTAATATCTCTGAGCTATGTCTATATTTTGTTATGTTACCCTTAACAAATTAAGGGTAATTTGTTACCTTTAACAGATTAAAGTTTGATCACCTTTAAATATATCATTTTAGGAAATTTAATTCCAAGTATCAAATAATAATTACATGTTTGGGATGAAGTTTGTTTCTCAAGTGACTACTATTCCATCAAATAGGATAATGTTAACAAAACATCCCCAGTTTTTTAAATTAAACTGTAATGGAATATCAGCAGATGTTAAAAAATGAATCTTTATGTAACAATTTAAAGCAAATCTTTAGTTTTCCTGGGGACCTATGAGAGACCACTAAGAGGCACTCCAGAATGATTTGTTTCATTTTCCTAGAGTCTACGTAACCATACATTCTTGTCAGTCACAGTTAAATACTTACATGGGGCCCACTGCTGCGTGAGACAGGTATGAAGTTATTACAGGTACCTATAAGGTAGACAGCCTACATCTTCAAGCTGACACAAGAGTTGAGAGAGAAACATTAACTTACTACTAGATAATTCCAAAGGGTTACGTATAAAGAGAAAATATTATGCGTATAGCTTCCAGAACAGGCTCCAAGAGCATAGAAAGACTGCCAGCAAATGAGAGAACAGATGCAACACTGTAGGAAGCATGAAGGAACAGACTTCAAGCCTGGATCAGGAGAGAAAAAACTAAGGCAGCACAGTAGGGTTACAGGCTTAGCAGGAAGGAGTTGCTGCTTCACATGAATGCAAGGAACCATTTTATTATAAACATCCAAAGATTACACTTGATCTCTGCAAAAAGGCCGAGAAGCAATTAAATCTCCAAAGAGTAAAACAAACAGAAGAACAAACGCAGGCCTATCCACAACAATGCTTCATGGACCAACTCAAAAAGACTGACTAAACCTGTCTTGGCCTGCTGGATGTCTGCCTTCAAGACAATGTTACCTGCGATCTTGATAATTTATTCCCTGTCAAATAAAATTTTCCTATTATGTGGAAATTTTTATAAATGGATAAAAAATAGTTTGTATTTTTTTTTCCTTTAAAGAAACAGCCTTAAGAATAGTAGGATTTCTGTTTATTTCCATGGTGGCATCCCCAGGATATATGCAGAAATAAAGATGGGCAAAATCATAAACATGAATCTGTGTTTAGGACCTTACAACATCTATCCCCCTCCTCACTCAGAGATGCCTCTCACACAAAGTCATAAAAACTCCACTATCTTAATTATTATGCAAGATTTTATATAAGTTGTTAAATCACATTTAAGGTGTATTTAATGCCACAAATCATTTAGACGTGATATTTCCAGTTATATTTATACCTTAAGGTCATCTCTCATTTTATAAAACTGAAATAATGAATTACTTAACAGTAACTATCTTCCATTCTAAACACATTTTAAGAAACTTTTTAGATAAAAAGAAAGCAAAACCTTAACTAATAAGTAGGTAACAATCTCTGGTTACAAGTATTACTGATGTTTTCTTTTTGTTTTGAAGACAGGTTGGTTTTCTGAGGTATAATTTGTTTTAAACTCCATGCTTTTCATAACACTTTTAAATTGGAAGGATCAAGTTGTAACTTCAAATGGAAATAAGGCTTCCAACAGCTGTTTCTGCCATGCTAAAAATATCCCTTCTTCCTACATGATTTTAACAGTTTCAGGTTCTTTCTCAACTAATAACATAAGGGGAAAAAGTTCAAATTATTCCTTTTTTTCATAACTGGACATTTATGATCAAGTGGAAAACATGAAAGGATTTTTTAAAGATTTTATTTATTTATTTGACAGACAGATCACAAGTAGGCAGAGAGGCAGGCAGAGAGAGAGAAGGGAGGAAGCAAGCTCCCTGCTGAGCAGAGAGCCCCATGCGGGGCTCGATCCCAGGACCCTGGGATCATGACCCGAGCTGAAGGCAGAGGCTTTAACCCACTGAGCCACCCAGGCACCCCCATGAAAGGATTTATTAGGACAAGAACAGGAAGGGGGAGTATTTGTTTATCTATGTATCTAACATTGTGTGAAAGGGCTTACAAACTGTTTTATTTAATTCTCCCAAAACGTAAGGTAGATATAATCTACACAGAGGAAGCAGGTTCAGAGAAGTTCAGTAAGTGATACAGCAGCTAAAGCACACAATCCGCATTCCTTTCAAAGTGAAGTTCTTCTCACCATATACAAAGGCTGCTTGTTCCTATTGCTTACTGAGCTGCTTTGCTGAGAGCTTTTGGGGGAAATCACTGTCTTATTTTTAACCTATGAGTCCACTTGTCTTCCTTGCTCAAAGTTTTGTATTTCTCAAATTTTCTATTGATATCACTGTATTTATTATTTAATTATAGTTATTGGACATACATCTCAGTTTTCTCTTTTAGTCAATGTTAGTTTGCTGTTTTTACCTCATCTGTTCTCATCACTAAAACATTACAATATTTATGAAATGTATTACTTTGTAATAAATAAGATTGCAAATTTATCGGAATGAAAGGACAATTACAATTATTTTATCAACCTACTTAATTCTAAAATAGACAAGGACACGTGATTCGTGAACGTTGTGTGACATACAGAAGCCTCGACACAGAGTCAGGAAACCTGGCTCAAACCTTTGTACATCCAGTGACTAATCACCTTTACTCAAGGCATCACTTTAAATTTTCAGCATCTCTGTGTCAATACAATTTTACCCATACTCTCCCAGAGAAACAGAACGATGATGAGTGGTACATGTGAAGGTGTTACAGACTCTTACCAGGATGGTAAAAGTTCAATTACCATTACTTTAGAACACTAGAAAAATGTCAGTGTAATTTTTAGACCTGTTTTAACAATACTGATCATACCTGTATATATTTGATAACAATCCTTATTAATTGTCTTCTACACTTTAAGACACAGGGGAAGATACCTTATTAATTCTCATTTCTTAGAACATCTCTGGTGCAGACCAGAGTGTATATCCATTGGCAAATGGATTAATGAAGTATTTATATGAAAGCAGGTATACAGAGAAGACAATATCATGTAGTAGTAAGAGCTTGGACTCTGGGATCAGAAAAGCTGGATTCTAATTCCTGTTCATTGCCTAGCCCATGTGTCACCATGGGCTTCCAGTGGCCTCAGTTCCATTGCTAAAATTAGGGATGATAATCCTATTTAACTCACAAGATTGTTGCAGAAATAAAATGAGAATGCATCACAGGTACTCTTTGTGATGCCCGACTTATAGTCCCGCCCTCAACAAATGTTAGCTATTATTATTATGAAAAAGAAGACAAATCTTTAGGATTCATGAAATTCCTGAAGTTTTATCTTGTACTAAAATCATAAATCTTAAGTAATTAGCCCAAGTGACTTATCTAGGAAATATTACACAAAAGTTAAACTGTAAACAGTCGTTGGTTTTACAAAAATACATTGTATTTTATATACAAAATGACTCACAGTACGATTTTTTAAAAAATAAACTTAAGTAGGGGTGCCTGGGTGGCTCAGTGGGTTAAAGCCTCTGCTTTAGGCTCAGGTCATGATCTCAGGGTCCTGGGATCCAGCCCCACATCTGGCTCTCTGCTCACCGGGGAGCCTGCTTCCTCCCTTCTCTCTCTGTGTCTGCCTCTCTGCCTACTTGTGATCTGTCAAATAAATAAATAAAATCTTAAAAAAAATAAACTTAAGTAACTAAAATGATTTAATGTAATAATTTAATAAAAACTCAATACAGGGATGCCTGAACGACTCACTCAATTAAATGTATAACTCAGTATTGGCTAAGGTCATGAGTATCATGGGATTGAACCCTACATCAGGCTCAGTGCAGAGTCTGCTTGAGATTCTCTCTCTCTCCCTTAGTCCCTCCCCCTGCTCACACTTGTGTGCACTCTTTCTCTAAAAATAAACAAACAAAATCTTTATTTTTTAATTTTTCTAAAGATTTTATTTATTTATTTGACAGAGAGAGAGAGAGAGACAACAAGAGAAGGAATACAAGCAGAGGGAGTGGGAGAGGGAGAAGCAGGTTTGCTGCTGAGCAGGACCCTGGGATCATGACCTGAGCCTAATACAGATGTTGAACTGACTGAGCCACCTAGGAGCCCCACCAAACAAAATCTTAAAAAAACAAAAAACAAAAAATAAAACTTAATACATACACTTCTGGAAAGGTCTTTTCTTGAACAAAACTAGGCACAATAGCTTCTGCATTTCATATCACAGTAAGTGTGGGAAAAGCTTAACTATAGCTTATCAGTACCATTATAATACACACCAGTCCATCTGTTAGCAGCTTCTTTGGCTATCTTATTTGCTTGACCTGAAAAAATAATTTCATAAATAGTCATATTCATCTATTTATAGATTTTTAAAAACATGAACAAAATGTTATACAAATAAGAGTTTATATAAAAAGTTCAAATAGTGACATATTGTATCCAACAATCCCGCTTAACTTCTCAAATTTTAGTTTCAATTGTATTAGTCATGAATAGTCAATGTAAAGAATTTCCCTTAAATATCCATTATTATTGTACTTGTTCCTTTAAAGGTAAGTGTGAGATGTGTTTCTCAAGTAATTAGAACATCGAGAGGATAAAATAATTTAAATTTAATGATAAGAATTTTAGAGTATATATATTAGATTATAATGAATCTGACTTTAAAAAATTTATATTATATGTCTTGCTATTAAATTATCTATGTCTATGTCTCTCAAGTTAATCTACATAGCATATAACAGTGCCATGATCAACTGAGCACAAATACTACTTATTATGATGGTATTTATTTATTGAAAGATAATTTATATACTACATAATTCACCATGTTAAAGTGCATAATTTGGTGGGTTTTAGAACAGGGTTGTAAAACCATCACCACTACCTAATTCCAAAACATTCTCATCACCCAAAAGAAAATCCCATACCCATGAGTAGTTATTCCACATTCTCTTTCCCCATAGCCTCTGGAGACCATTAATCTACGTCGCATCTCAACACATTTCCCTATTCTTGACATTTCATATAAATGAAACAATACAATATGTGACTAGCCTCTTTTACTTAGCATCATGTTGTAGCATGTATCAATACTTCAATCCTTTTTATTGTCAAATAATATTCCATTGCATGGATATACCACATTTTGTTTAGTCATTCATCAGGTGATGGACCTTTGGGTTGTTTATTGCTAATATGAATAATTTAATAATTTTTATGTGAACATGTTTTCAATTCTCTTGAATTGGATATATATATCTAGGAGTGGAATTGCTGGCTCAAATTGTAACTCTACTATAACATTTTGGGGAACAGATAAATTGTCTTCCAAAGTGGCTATATCATTTTAACAATACCACCAGCAAACTAAGAGTTCCGATTTCACCACATCCTCACCAACAATTATTTTCCATTATTTTTATTATAGCCATCCTATGCATTGTGAAATAGTTTCTCATTTTGGTTTTGATTTGCATTTCCCTAATAACTAATGATGCTGAGCATCTTTTCCTATACTTATTGACCATTTGTATATTTTCTTTGGAAAAATTAATAATTTGCCAATGTTTAAATTGGGTTTTTAAATATTGCTCAGCTGTAATTTTTAAAAATATACACATTTTGGATATTGGACATTTGTCAGGTACAGGATTTGTACATATTTTCTCCTATTCTGTGGGTTTTCTTTTTACTTTCTTGGTAAGGTAACTTGATACACAAAAGTTGTTAATATTGATGAAGTCAAATTGATCTGTTTTTTCCTTCGGTTGTTTGCGCTTTTGGTGTCCTAACCAAGAAACTGCTGCCTCATCCAAGGATACAGAAATTCATCTTAACAATATTAAGTCTTTTTTTTTTTTTTTTAATTTATTTGACAGACAGATCACAAGCAGGTAGAGAGGCAGGCAGAGAGAGAGAGGAGGAAGCAGGGTTCCCCCTGAGCAGAGAGCCCGATGTGGGGCTTGATCCCAGGACGCTGAGATCATGACCCGAGCCAAAGGCAGAGGCTTAACCCACTGAGCCACCCAGGCGCCCCCAATATTAAGTCTTTTAACAATTATTTTAGTTTTTCTATAAACACAGAATGTCTTTTTAATTAATTAGTTCATTTTTTTGAGAGAGAGAGAGTGAGAGAGAGCGAGCACATGAAAAGGGAGAGATCAGAGCGAGAAGCAGGCCCCTGTGGAGCAGGGAGCCCGATGTGGGACTCGATCCAGGGACTCCAGGATCACGACCTGAGCCAAAGGCAGTTGCTTAACGAACTGAGCCATGGAGGCACCCCACAGAAGGTCTTTCTGTTTATATGTCTTTAGTTTCATTCAGTGTTTTGTAGTTTTCCATGTAAGTTTTGAACTTCCTTGACTAATTTTTTGTTCATCTGTAAATACACTTTTTCTTAATTTTATTTTCAGATTGGTCATTGTTAATATGTAAGATACATGTGATATTTGTATATTGATTTTTGTACCCTACAACCTGCTGACCTCACTTACTATTCAACATGGATGACTTTTAGTTCTCTTTTTTGCCTAATTGCCCTGGCTTCAACTTCTAGTACAATGTTGAATAGAAGTGTTAGGGAGGCCAGACTTGAGGAAAGCATTCAATATGATATCAGCTTTAGATTTATTATAGATGCCCTTTTAAAAATTGAAGAAATTTGGGGCATCTGGGTGGCTCAGTGGGTTAGGCCTCTGTCTTGGGCTCAGATCATGATCTCAGGGTCTTGGGATCGAGCCCTGCATCATGCTTTCTGCTCAGCGGGGAGCCTGCTTCCCCCCCCCACCCCGCCTGTCTCTCTGCCTACTTGTGATCTCTCTCTCTGTCAAATAAATAAATAAATCTTAAAAAAATTAAAAAAAAAAAAAGAAAACTCACTTTGAAAAAAAAATTGAGGAAATTCACTTCTTTTCCTAGTTTGTTGAGTGTTTGTATCATGAAAGGGTGTTGGATTTTGTCAAATATTTTTCCTTTGTCTAATGAGACAATCACATTGTTAGTGTCACAAATTATTTTTTATATATTGTGTGTCCAACAAAAATAGCTTATTATTGTTTTATGCAGCTGTATTTTAAATCAAATAGGAGAACCCTAAAGAGATAAAAACAAAAATACATATATATTGTCTTTTATATTTACCTATGAAGTAGACTTTACCAGTATGCTTTATTTTTTTGTGTCACTATCTAGTGTCCTTTTACTTCAATGAAAAAGACTCCCATATTTTTTTAGGGCAGGTCTGCTCGTGACAAACTCTTCCAGTTGTTGTTTACCTGGGACTATCTTACTTTGTCCTTCTCTTTTGAAGGAAAATATTTCTGGATATAGAAATCTTGGTAGACAGTTATTCTACCCCCCCTCACTTTGAATATGTCATCTCAATGCCTTTGGCCTCTATGGCTTCAAATAAGAAACAACTTGTTAATATGATTGAAAATTCCTTCTGTATGATGAGTCACCTCCTTGCTGCTTTCTAGAGTCTCTGTTTACCTTTTGACAAGTTGATTATGATGAGCCTATCTGTGGATCTTTTTAGAATTGTCCTAAATTAGAGTTTGTTAAGTTTTTTTGATGTATAGATTGTTTTTCATCAAATTTGAGAAAGGTTCAGCTCTTATTTATTTATCTTTTAAAAACTATTTTTTGTCCCATTCTCTCCCCTCTCCTTCTGGGACTTCCTTTATGTATATGTTGGTACTCTTGATGGTGTGCCACAGGTCTCTTGAGACTCCATCAATACTTCATTCTTTTTTCTTTCTGTTCCTCAGATTGAATTACCTCTATTGAACTATCTCCAAGTTACTAATTCTTTCCTTTGTCTGCTTAAATTGGCTGTTAAACCTGAGTGAAATTTTCATTTTAGTTATTATGGTTTTCAACTCTAGCATTTCATCTCATTTCTTTTTAATTTCTGTATATTTGCTGCTATTTTATACTTGGTGAGTTTTCATTCTCAGACTTTCCTTCAGTTCTTCAGACATGTTTTTCTTTAGCTCTTGTAACATATTTAAAATAGCTGACTGAAATTCTCAGTCTAGCAAGTCCAACATCATGCATTGTGCATGAACCATGCTTCCTTTGTACATCTCGCAAATTTTTGTTGGAAGTTGGACATTTTAAATAATATAATGTGGCAACTCTGGAAATCAGATACTTCCCTCCCCCCTTCCCAGGGCTGTTGTTTTTGGCTTGTTTGTTCAGTGATTTCTCTGAATTAATTCTGTAAAGTCTGTATTCTTTGTTATGTATGGCCACTAAAGTCTCTAATTTGCTTACCAGGCAGCTAATAATTGAATAGAGGTTTCCTTAAACACCTGAACTAAAACTCGAAGTGTTTGCTGAGAGGCTTCGTATGTGTGTTGGGGCAGGATTCAACACTCAGCTAGGCAATTTACAACTCTGCCTTGGCCTTTACTTCTTGTATGCAGAGTGCTACAGTCTGCTAGAGGTGGGAGTTTAGGGACTTCTGAGGACTTTCCTGAGAAGGTGCACAGTCCTATGGATGCATATGGCCTTCTATATTTCCAAAAACATGTTGCTTTTCAAGGCACATATGAACCATCTCTTCCAGCCTCTCCTTTTAAGCTCTTTGATTAGTCTACTGTTTGGCTTAACTGTTAAGCCAACTAAAATAGCTGTGAAGTTAAAACTCTTGCCTGTAATTGTTTTAGACTAATGCTCCCCCAAAAGAGGCTGTTAGCACTGGTCATACTACAAGCCAGATCAAATAAGGACAATCCTTCCTATTGGTGGCTTTCAGAAAACCACCGAAGATGTCAAATAGTAACAATTTGGGGTAAATGAGGGTCGTAAAGAGCTCCAGTTCCATTTTACTCCCTCTGATACCAGGAATGCATCGCTGTTATTTTTTAAGGTTAGTGCGGAGCTAGAGAGTAAGGGATGGCAATAGGACAACTTAAAACACCATAAAGCTTATTATTCTTGCTGAGATACAGCCATTTTTTCTTGAATAGGCAAATCATTGGTGAATTTCTAGAAGTCTGGAAAAGTTGTGACATTTTTTGCCAGCTTTCATGGAAGGAAAATTTTTAGAGGTCCTTACATCATTTTCACTGTCATCCTGGCATTTCTAAGAAAATTTCTTAAGTACTTCTAAGATTTACTTTCAAGTATTTTTGTAGGATTCAATTTTTACCGCAACTTATTTTGACCTTAAATAATGGTCAAAGTAGTTAAAATTAAATTTCATTTTTTATATATTATTGCTTGACTTCTCATTTCTTAGATATTTGCAACCAGTCTTGCTAAAACTTATTTAATGTAGATATCAATAAGTCAACTTGTCTGATGAAATATAAATATTTCCTGCAAGAATTAGTGAGAAATAAGTAAAAGATTATACATAGCTATGTCTACATGAATATAAATGTTATAGCTCTTATCTGCAGAAAAACTGTTTCAAAATAAATCATGATAAATTTAGAGATTAGCCTGATTATTGTAACATGGGTGCTATAACCACACTATTAAGAAACAAATCTTATTAAGATCAATTTGTGAAACTCATAATCCTTTAATCCACTGTAATCTGTTCTGCAAGAACATGACAACCAAAATCCTATGAAACCCTTCATTATCAAAAAGCATGTTTTGGGGCACCTGGGTGGCTCAGTGGGTTAAGCCTCTGCCTTCAGCTCAGGTATGATCTCAGGGTCCTGGGATCGAGCCCCACATCAGGCTCTCTGCTCAGCGGAGAGCCTGCTTCTTCCTCTCTCTCTGCCTGCCTCTCTGCTTACTCGTGATCTCTCTGTCAAATAAATACATAAATAAATCTTTAAAAAAAAAAAGAAGCATGTTTTATAAACAATAATCTCGGGGCTCCTGGGTGGCTCAGTGGGTTAAAGCCTCTGCCTTCAGCTCAGGTCATGATCCCAGGGTCCTGGGATCGAGCCCCACATCAGGCTCTCTGAGCCTGCTTCCTCCTCCCTCTCCCTCTCTGTCTGCCTCTCTGCCTGCTTGTGATTTCTGTCTGTCAAATAAATAAATAAAATCTTTAAAACAAACAAACAAACAATAATCTCTTTGGGAAAAGGAAATAATCTCATTTGGGGGAATAGGGGTTAAAATCTAAAAAAGTTCTCTAGCTTTAGTAATAAGGAAATCGGTGCCATTTACAACTTAAATGTTTAAATTTCTTGAATCTGTGGGTTTATAGTTTATATCAAATTTGAAAAATAATAGTCTTTATTTCTTCTGATAGTTATTTCTTCAGATATTTTTCAGGCCTGGATGCACGCACACACATACATACACACTCCCAAGATACAGACACACAAATACACCTTCCCCCCCCAGCATACACTCCTTTTGGGACTTTGATTACAAATATATTAGGTCACTAATTGTTGTCCTACGTGTCATGGATGCTACTTTCGTTTAAAAATTTTATTTTTCCTCTCTGGTTTCATTTTGGATAGTTTCTACTGCTGTGTCTTCAAATACTCGAATCCTTTCTCCTGCAAAGTTTAATCTATTAAACCCAATCCAGTGTATTTTTCATTTCAGACATTGTAGTGTTCAACTCCAGAAGTTTAACATGGGTCTTTTTTTAGATCTTCCATGTTTCTACTTAACTTTTTGAACATATACATTTTTTTTTTAAAGACTTACATCTATTTTAGAGATAGGGGAAGAACGCAAGCAGGGAGAAGGGGAAAAGGCAGAGGGAGAGACTCCCCAAGTAGAATATCCACTGAGCACAGAGCCCTGATGAAGGGCTCCATCTTATAACCCATGAGAGCACAATCTGAGCCAAAACCAAGAATCAGGCGCCAACTGACTGGGTGACCCAGGTGCCCCTATATGATACATTTATAATAGTTCTTAATGTTGTTATCTTCTAATTCTACTATCTGTGTCAGTTCTGGGTCAGTTTTGATTGAAGAATTATTCTTTTCATTAAGGAACATATTTTCCTACCTTTTGCATGCCTGGTAATCTTTCATTATATGCTAGACATTATGAATTTTATTTTGTTGGGTGCTGGGTATGTTTGTATTCCTATAAATATTCCTTAGTTTTATTCTGGGGTGCATTTAAGTTACTTTGAAATAGTTGGATGTTTTCAAGACTTGGCTGTTATGGTCTATGAGCTGAATGGAGAACAAAGCAGTCTAGGGGTAATTAATGCTTGCTAATGGATGCAAGATGTTCTGGAGTGCTCCACCTAATGCCTTGTGAACTATAAATTTTTCCAATTTACCTGGTGAGAATAGGCATTATTCTTGGTCCCATGTGAGTGTCAGGCACTTGTTCCCTCTAATTCTCTGAAATTGTTCTTTCCCCAGCTTTGGGTAGTTATTTCACTTGCATTCACCGCATACTTGAGCGGAACCCTCTGTGGATACTCAGGGATCTCTTTCTTTGAAACTTCTCTCTAGTATGCTGTCCTGTGAACTCTAGGAACACTGGTCTCTCTGATTCTCAGTACCCTTTGCAGGGTTCTGCCTAGGTTCTCCTTTCTTGTGCCACAGCCTAGAAATGCAATGAAACAAGCTGACACAATTTTAAGACTTACTTTGTCTGCTTCCCTTTCTCTAAGAATCATTGTCCTTTATTGTCTGATATCATGTATCTTAAAAACCCTTTTCATATATTTTATGAAATGTTGTTTTTCAGGTGGGCAGATAAATCTCATTGATTACTACTCTATTTTGTCTGGAAGTAAAAGTGTCACATTTGAATAAAATTTTATTTGTTAGCTGTTCTGAATTTTAAAACAGAAGAAATGGACATTTCTCTCTAAAAGTATGAACTGAAGTTAGTCTAAAGTTAGGTGTACAGGTTTTGATAAGATTTTTTTCCTTCTGATTATAGTTTGGTAGCTTTCCACAGGAAAAAATATCCTACCTTCACATCTAAAATATACTTAGGGAATAAGAAAATTATCTTACATAACTTCTATCTACTAAATAAGTTGAAATTCTCTATAATTAATGTATTTTATTAAAATAGATAAATTTTTAATGGAGTGAAATAAAAATAATACAAAGCCAGGAAGGACCCTTATTCTCTCACTCCCCTATAAAGATCAGACATGCACAAGGTAAAAATGTCAAAAATTAATACACATGAATTCATCATTACAAAATTCTACGGGCTCCAAATACAGACCCATCTTATGCGACTACATAATCAAATAGAAAAAGATAACCTAGGTCTTATGTTGATGAAAACTGATAAACTTTTTTTTTTTAATATTTTATTAATTTGACAGAGAGAAATCACAACTAGGCAGAGAGGCAGGCAGAGAAAGAGGAGGAAGCAGGCTCTCTGCGGAGCAGAGAGCCTGATTCCCAGGACCCTGGGATCATGACCTGAGCCGAAGGCAGAGGCTTTAACCCACTGAGCCACCCAGGCGCCCCCTGATAAAGTTTCTTAACTCACTGTTATCCAGAAAACATTTTCTTCTCACTGACTTAGACCTCATAGCCTGCTTAATACTCATACACACTGACATGTTTTCCTTAGGTTGACAGAAATAAATTACCAACCACAAGGGTTAATATGGAGAAGAGAGTCAAGCAACCAGTATACAATACAGCTGGAACTTCCTCCTCAACTACGCTATGCTACTCTTCACAAAATTCATCATCCTTTATATAACCTGAAACTTCTTCCATCAAATTTCATCAGCTCTCTAAGAGGTGAGGCAAATGCCAAAATTGCCGCTTGGTTCAGAGATACAAGGGATGGCAACATCTGAAATCACATGCCTGAAATAAATATCTTCCCTCTCAGTGAATCAGTCTGGCACAGTTCTCTGCCCTTGTGGATTTCCTGCACCTCAAGACGATCACCATCGGGGCAGGTCAGAGGAGTTCTGTAAGACTAAGTAAGTTTTAGCGATTCCTCAGGGATCAGAAGTAATCAAAGTTATGAAAAGGACTGTGAAAATAGGAGGTCATAAGGAGAGGTGATGTCAGCCATGGTCATGTGCCCAGGGAAAGAGCAATGGCAATATAATGGGGGCCACAAAGTAGAAAAGCAGAGCCTTGACTGGGTATGGCTGTGAGTTTTAAGTTCTTGAAAGAAAAGATAATGAAACTGGGTAAGCAAAGAATTGGAATCATCAAGGAAAAAGTCCCCTAACTACACAACACTGAAATCACAAAGGAAGGCAGAACCAAGTTAGAGTAATATATACAAAGGATCAGATTTGATAACTGTGAAAACAGAATTTTCATGATGAACTGTTAGAGGGCACAGACACGCTGATCCTAAAACTAAATTACCTGAAGGCATTCAATCTGGGAAAGAAAACTGTTCTCAAAGTTTTCTTTCATGACACAGTTGATGTCCTTTTTAACAAGCAGTATGCACTTCCTTTTAAAGATGATTCATGAGCAGGCCTAGCTTTCTCATAGTAAACTCCTAATTGCCTCTTGCTGCTTTGAAGTACTTGTGTTCACAGAAGGTCATTTAATATTAATTAAAACCTCAAGACTGATTAAACTGGTTAATTTTGTAGCAGATTTGGTTAGCACCTTTTTCTGAAGGATGCTGATAAATGATAAATGAATTAATCTATAGGCAACATGAAAGAGCTAACATGTCTCTCTAAATACTAAATACTTGATTTACAGAAAATGATTAGTTCAGGGGTGGAGAGGTTCTTCTGACTCCACCTCTCAGTCACTCTGGCTGAACCAGGACCAATACATACCACATCTAGACTGGGGACTACATGTATGGGATTAATGCCTCATGGAGATGTGCAAACCAGTGACCTGTCTCTGAGTTTAATTTCAGATTACACGAACTAAACTGCTTAAATATTTTTTAATTGCAAAGATGAACATCAGGAACAACTTAATTATAATCAAATTATTCTCAAGCTAATTTTAAAGTACCAAATATTTTTGATTTCTCTCAAAGCCTTCAATCACATACTATTAGTTTTTCTTTTATAAACATTTCACTAGGGAAAGTTCCCTAAATGAAAAGACAGGTTAAGACAGAAAAATGTGGGGGCGCCTGGGTGGCTCAGTGGGTTAAGCCGCTGCCTTCAGCTCAGGTCATGATCTCAGGGTCCTGGGATTGAGTCCCGCATCGGGCTCTCTGATCAGCGGCGAGCCTGCTTCCCTCTCTCTCTCTCTGCCTGCCTCTCTGTCTGCTTGTGATCTCTCTCTGTCAAGTAAATAAATAAAATCTTAAAAAAAAAAAAAAAAAAAGACAGAAAAATGTGATGAAAGTTACACATATTTTCCTAAGCAATTAGATGAAGTATCCTTATAACGTACTCTTTTACTTTCTTAAATGTTCAAATTTATATCTTTATATAAATATATTAAAATCATTCAAAATAAAGCTTTGGAGATTGGTTTAAAGTAGAGGAAAACATCACTGGTATGTTCAAAAGACAAGTCAATGCACAGACTGATTTTCTGTAACTTGCAACATCATATTTTTGGTATTATCTCACCTAGAAGATAATGGTGGGTTTTGTTCTCGAGTCAATATACTTGGGGGCAACTTAATTCTTCTGACTTCTCAGTTTCCTAAACTTAGTTTTTGTCTTTATCCTCCTACCCTATCTACCGTTCTTCTTCTTAAAATGCTTATAATTTCAGAGTTATCACTATCCAATGCCTTAAGACTCTTTAATGGAAACACTAATGCAATATTAAAACTGTTCATGGCTTGATTTTCTCATATACATGGAGAATGGTTACCAGGTAACTAGAAGTACGAAGTCTCATTGACAAAGTAAAAAACTTTAAAGGTGTGAGTCTGCTTGAGATTCTCTTTGCTTCTCCCCTCAGGTGTGTGCTATCAAAAAAAAAATAAATGAATAATATTAAATTAAATTAAATTAAAAAAAAAAGGGAGTGCCTGGGTAGCTCAGTCAGTTTGGCATTCGGCTCTTGGTTTTGGCTTGGGTAGTGATCTCAGGGTTGTGAGATCAAGCCCCCTGATTGGCTCCACACTGGGCATGGAGCCTGCTTGGGATTCTCCCTCTGCTCCTCCCCTCACTCTAAAACTTAAAAAAAAATTTAAAAAAACCTTCTAGGTGTGATATAAACTTACGTATTTCTTCCACAACTTGCGGGTCACATTCCTTGTATTTTTCTACTTCTGCCTTTAGCTGTTCCCTTTGGTCTCGAAGTGAAGAAAGCTCTTTTGCTAGCATGGTTCGCTCTTCCTGCATTCAACACAGTTTTATGTAAATTAAGACAAGCAAAATACCATATGTTGTAAGGTTATACATTTTATAAACATTTCATTTCTCATAACTAATGTGCACTAGGCTTTTGGACAGTATTATACAGACACATACGTATATTCACAGTATAAGAACAAACTCAACTCACATTTTTCTCTGATATCTCAAGCATCTTTCATATATTTTGACTGGTTGAATGGGAATTAATATGTAGAATCAACCAGTCATAAATAGACGATTATCATATCACTGATTACCAAATGTTTGGAAAAGATACTGTCTCTTGGGTAGTTTCATAAAATTGTGACAATATAAGTAATATTTTATGGCAACATCATCATTATGCAATTTTCCTTAAAAGTGTGACAATTTTTCAACCTTTAAGGATGATTAGCCTTTAAAAATATTTAAAGATATCAGAAATAGGAAATTATTACTGTGGCCTCCTACCACTTTCCTTTAAAGGTAAACCACAATAAAGCTTTTAAAACAACAGGATCCAATAAACACATTTGAAATTTCTAGCCATAGTTCTCACTAACAGGTGGAAGTCACTGTGCCACAGTTTTCAATTCATATGTGTGAACGGTTATGACACAAACTTATAGGATAAGCCTGAAGCAAAGCCAAGTAGAGTTCAAGCTGCCTTGATGGGACTCATTTAAGGTTCCTTGCTAGCTTATATTTTGGTACTGGTATTTTTTGCCTTTTGCCTTTAACTGTTCTCTTTTGTTCCAAAGTGAAGAAAGGCTCCTTTGCTCGCGTTTGTACAAGGGAATGCAGAGCACTGTACAGAGCAGCATGGGCTGAAGCAGCAGAGTCCAATAGAACTCTACAATGATAGAAATGTTCTAGATCTGTGTTCTCCAATGCAGGAAACATTAGCCACATGGACCTCCTGAGTATATGATATATGGCTATTGTAACTGAAAAGCTGAATTTAATTGCATTTATTTCTAATTCTAATGTAAATAGCCACATATGATTACAGTGTATATTGTATTAACACAACTCAGAAGAGATTTAAAAATAATTACAATATAAGATGGCTATTTGCCATCCACACCGAAAATTATACATGCTCCACTATGAAAAATGAGAAAAGTAGCAAAATGGTGAAGAATCTGTGTGAAGGCAGCAACTCTCCAGACACCCTGAACTGGGAGACACCTCAGACTGTTACTAGCACTGAGATCTGTGCCACATTACTTTAATTCTTTGTGCCTTTAGTTACTTGAATTAAAAATGGAAATAGTAATAGTGGATACCTCCTTGCACTGTTGGCAGGATTCAATGAAGATAAAACACACTTGGGATATACTTGCCTGGCTCACAGTAAGCAGATTATGTATGTTAGCTATTTCCCCTTCATTGTCAGCAGCATCATCGTGACCATGAATAATACCTAGTAAATGGGGGCTAGGTGTTTCTGAAAGATCCTGATTGGTGTGCTCAGGATGAACACGAAATTCATCTTTCTCAGGAGCCTTTCTAAACTGTTGTACTCCTCCAAGCGCTGCAGCATCCGCAAGGATTTTTCCCAGGTGCAATGGAGCCAGGGGACTGGGTAACACTCAACAGACAACTTTTGGGCATGGATATTAGTTGAAGGTGCATCTATAATTTATTGCCAACGTTAAGGAAGAAAAAAAGGATCAAATAAAGAAAGGGTAATTGCTACGGTCCATTGAAGAAAGATAACAACTTCAGGTTATGCCCAGAACTTAACTTTCCTTAAAAATTCTTCAAAAATTACCATTCTCCAATTCCTACCTGTGACTGCTAATTATTCACATAAAAGAAGGTATGTGAAATTATTTTGAAAAGCCGCAATAAGTCTGTGGTGTATTCTTTTCTACATTGTGACTGTTTTTGAGTCTTTCACAATTAAGTGGTACAAATAGAGGCCTAGATGGAATGCTTAGTGGTGCATTTAGATCTTTAACATTTTTTCAGGTCATAAATCCATACTGGAGATTAATGAGGAAATTAGAATGTAAAGTGATTTTTAAAAACCCCTAACATAATACTTCAGAGAACATTATACTTTTTGAAATAAAATAATGTCAATATTCACTTAAATAATTTAGATATGTTATAAAGCCCCAAAGATAATATATTGATAGTTTTCAATTTGTTCTATGCCAAAGACTTAAAAAGCATGACTCTTAAAATTTTACATAAACATTTATAAAGGGCTTACCTTGTGCCAAGTACTCTTCTGAGTGCTTTGCAAATATTTGCTAGTTTAATCCACACAATAACCTAATGAGGTAGATTTTATCCCCTATTTTACAGCTGGGATAATTAAGAACAGGGAATTTAGGAGACTTTCAAACCTGGGCTGTCTAGCTCCAGGGTTTATGCTTCTATGCTATGCTGCCATACACAATATAGTACAATAATAAAAAATAAACCTAAATTACAATTAGTGAATCCTACCAGGTTCAATGTTCATGTCCTTTGCTATACTCATCTCTCTTCTGGTAGGCATGGTACACTCCTCACAGGAAGCTCTAAATTCTTACTCTCCTATTTAGAATTGACACCATTAAAGACTCTAAAGACAAACTTACTGTTTCATGTCGGCCAATTTTAGCTTTCTCAATGCTTTTCTGTAGATTTGTGTGCTTCTGGTTTCCCTCAGATACCTGGAAAATTAAAATAAAATGGCTTTTTAAGATAAACTTGCTTAACATGAAGTTTATGAGTCAAGAAGTCAAAATGAGATTTTGATTTTAACCCCAAGTGTAACAAACAAGTCAAGACTACAATGGGAACTAACTTGATTGTAACAAACAAGTCAAGATCACAAGGGGAACTAACTTCTCTAGTTTGAAGAAAACCAAGTACCATGAATCATTAGGGCAGAATGGAAAAAAAAAAAGTTCAAAAACATTTCCTCTCATCCCATCAGATTTATCTGCAATCTTTACTTATCAAGTCTCCTAATTCCATGCCAAGTAACTTGAGGTATATTAGTTAGAAACTGAATTTGAAAACTCAAAAAAAAATGTTTTATATGAATTCTTTCTTCAAATTTCATTTCACTTCTGCCTAAGTCTTTTGAAAACATCTTACACTGTTTCTTATAGGCTTGTAGTATTATGGCCTGTTTCACTAACATAGAGTTAAAAATAATGCATCACTTATTATTCTTAAATCAGGTACATTATGAGGAATTACATACTTGATATACTAAATTCTTTTTTTTTTTTTTTAAAGATTTATTTATTTGACAGATAGAGATCACAAGTAGGCAGAGAGTCAGGCAGAGAGAGAGAGAGGAGGAAGCAGGCTCCCAGCCAAGCAGAGAGCCCGATGCGGGGCTCGATCCCAGGACCCTGGGATCATGACCTGAGCCAAAGGCAGAGGCTTTAACCCACTGAGCCACCCAGGCGCCCCGATATACTAAATTCTTAAAGAAGAAAAAAATCTATGAGCCTGTTGCTGATTTTAGGCATGTTTTACAAACTTTAAAAGTGATCAGTTCAAGTACTGTACTAAGCCTAGAAAGTAGTAAATTATATGTAGAAATGGATCAAATAAAACCAGCATAAAGAGACCATAAATGTAAGATATTCATTAGCATGTGGCTGAGCCCACACCAAATAGGACTGGTTAATTTCAGAACATCACTCCCCCTGCTTCTCAATTTTATTAATCTCACCTGGGCCCATGACTAGATAAATAACTACAGGATTTCCCCAGTATTAAATTCTCCACCACATCTTTTGCTAGTTGGAAATTTCAGACTCATATGATTGGGTAAGAGCCTCCTTAAAATATATTTTACTCCTTCCTCACTCTTGAGTTACAAACATTTGGAAAATAATAATTGGATGAATGATTTCTCTAAGTTGATTATAAGAAGCTGACCTTTAACAGTATGACCTAGTTATATGTATAGGGTAAATAATACTTTGTGTCATAGATTAGAAAATCACAAACAGTATCTTCAAAAAGTTAGCTTTACCCTGGCTTTAGGAAATCTTCCATTACTCAATATGCATAAAAGAAACGCTGTCAGCTTTCCTTTAATTGTTCTCTAGTCACTAATTCTAATCCATACCACGAACAAGATCCATCTGTGATGCCAAGAAGACACCACCACAAAACCAGTTATACCTCTTCTGAGGGTAACTATCTTCCTAATAATTAAAAAAAAAAATCTGCTATACATTTAGGAGTCAAAATAAAGGTTTAGAGTCCTAAATTTAACAAGGAGATCTGGTTCTTTAAAACAACAGTTCTCATTTATAAAATAACACCATGTTTAAAAAGTTAATATTCCGTCCTGCAGGATTCACCTGAAATAATTAATAAACTCATGTGACTTTTTTTTAAGAGATGGAAGAATTTTTTTAAGATTTTGTTTATTTGACAGAGATCACAAATAGGCAGAGAGAGGCAGGCAGAGAGAGAGGGGGGCAAGCAGGCTCCCTGCTGAGCAGAGAGCCCCATGGGGGGCTCTATTCCAGGACCCTGAGATCATGACCTGAGCCAAAAGCAAAGGCTTAACCCACTGAGCCACCCAGGCACCCCTTCATGTGACATTTAAATTCAGGAATAGAGAATCATCCAGTGAAAAAAATACATTAACCTATTAGCATAACATATTTCCATTAAAAGTGTTCTTAAAATATCCTGATAGGTAGATGTTATCCAAGTAGTTAATAATTACAAAAATAAGCTAATAGTTAATGGCTATATATCTTAGTTATACTAATGAAGTGTCTTCCAGGTACTGTATGTCTGCTTATAATTATTTATAACTCAAAAACATTTGAAAGAGAGCTAATTCAGTAATTCCTTAACTCTGAAAATATTATCTGCTTTAAATGTGATCTCACGGTTTGTCATTTCAAGTATGTCAGTAATGGAGGAAAGACCAACTTAAATGATGTGATCAAATGAGAAGCTTCTGCTAACCCTCCTAAGTACTGAAGCAACTCGGTTCAGCTGCATAGTGAAGGATTCTTGGTGCTGTTCTTAAAATCTCAGCTACCAGAAACAGTAAAACCAACTCTTGCAAGGTAGCCCTGGCTAACAGCTTTTCATCTACACATCTCTTAGAAGCAATACCGCTAGAGTTCTTTTTTTTTAAAAATATTTTATTTATTTATTTGAGAGGTAGAGAGCGACAGTGAAAGAGAGAGAGCATGAGAGGAGAGAGGTCAGCGGGAGAAGCAGACTTCCTGCTGAGCAGGGAGCCCGGTGTGGGACTCGAATCCAGGACTCCAGGATCATGACCTGAGTCAAAGGCAGTCGCTTAACCAACTGAGCCACTCAGGCGCCCCACCACTAGAGTTCTTAACAGGTACCTGGAATTCAACCAAACCCAGGTTTTCAAGGGATAAGCACTGAGATTTGTAGCCACTGTGCAGATATTCTCTAAACCAGTCCTCAAACTTTATCACATAACAGAATCACCTGAAGGGCTTGTTAAAACACAGGTTCCTGGGCTACACCTCCCAGTTTCTGAACAGTATTCTGGAGTAGAACCTAGTAATCCACATCTAACGTGCTCACAGGTGATGGGTGATGCTGATGCTTCGCATTCGTGGGCACCACGATTTTGAGAACTACTGACCTTAACAAAAACCTGTTTTGTTACAATAACGAACCCAACTACAAATACACAAGATAATAATGTATGGGAGAATATTTTCTAGTTCAGCAAAAATGAATTACTGCTAAGTACTGTAGCCTGAACTAGAAACAAACAAAATATCTTAGTAATTCTCCCACTAAAAGAAATACAAAAGTCTGCATTTACAAATAGAGAAAAACAAGTGATACTTGTTTTGTCCAGAAAGGTATTCACCATAAAATTCCTTTGAAGAACTCTCTATATACATTTTCATGAATAAAACAAGAGCCAACTCTATACTATACCTAACCCATTTCCAACCTTCACTAAATAATTTGGTAAAACCCAGTGATTCAGAACAAACAAAAACAGCAACAACAAAAATGACTTATAATTAGTAAGAAGAGGATTTCATCTTTAGATTTGAGGATCTGATACAATGCCTCTCTTTAATGCATTCCAGACCACCTATACAGACACTCAGGGTTAAGAAACATAATGCCAATGTTTTCTAAAGGGCTAATTCACTGCCCGGAGGAACTGCCTGTTCATAACAACAGAAAGACTGATTCAAGCTGTCTGCACTGGAATTCTCATTTGCTCCTTTTAAGAAATAAAAAAATTTCAAAGCATTGCAGAGGAATATAGAAGTTCTCATAGGTGGGAAAGAATGTCAGGCAACAGGGAATGTGGAAAAGAGGTAACAGCAAGAGAAACCAGATGAGTCTACTGCTTTATCAAAATTCACATACAGTACGTAGGGAAAAATAAGTTCTATGTCTTGTTCCTCCTTAAAAAAAAAAAGCAGTATCATTTATTTTGGTATTTTATATATTTAAAAAATCTTGTTAGAGTATCTACAACCTTAAAATTCACTTTTTAAGGTGATATTTCATTTAGGCATCAGTCATAAGGAAACTATGAACAGTAAAGACATTTATATATAACGGAAATTGCCTTATAAATTGCCTTTATATATATAAATAAATATATAGCCTTTATATATATAAAATTGCCTCTCTATATATGTAAATTGTCTTTATATATATAAAGATGCAATTGCCACAATAGAGAAATCTTAATATTTCATGGTACGAATGTGTCATGATTATGTAGCTAAAGGAAATGTTTTGGAAGAATTTTTAATAACACTGTGAAATATAGAGTTTTTAAAAAGGTGGAAACAAAACCATCAATACATTCCAGAGTCTATGACCAAAAAAACTGCAATAAAATGCACAAAATTTTAAAAATGATTACCTCTGTATTGTGAAACATACTTTCAAACTTTCTATATAATAAGCAAACATCATTATTATTTAAAAAATTTTCCCATTATAAGCAATATTTGAATATTCTCAAGAAATGAGTAATTTTTATTTTAAAAGACTCAAACAGTGCAGAAGAATTTAAACAAAGTGTCTTTTTACTCCCACTTCTGCACCATCCCCAGAATCCCCTCTCTACAGGTGACTCCTGTAAAGTCTAGAGGGCATCCTTCTTTTCCCATTCCTTTGCTTTATTTTCAGATATAGGTCAATATAAAGAATATCTCAAACACATACAGGTGTCTCTTTCATTATGTTCTGTAATTTGCTATTTTTATCGAAACTTCCATGTCAACATACATACATAGGTCTACTTAATTTGTAAAAAATTTTATTTATTTATTTGAGAGAGAGAGTGAGAGCATGCACAAGCAGGGTGTGGAGGGTGGGTGGGACAGAGGGACAAGCAGAACCCCCGCTGAGCACAGAGCCCAATGAGGGGCTCCATCCCAGGACCCCAAGATCATGACCCCTTCCAAAGTCAGACACTTAACCAACTGAGCTGCCCAGGCACCCCTAGTTTTGTTTTTTTTTTTTTTTTAAGATTTATTTTAGAGACAGCATGTGCACACAAGTGGCGGGGGTGGGGGGCGGCAGAGGGAGAAAGAGAGACTCTCAAACCAAGTACCCACTGAGTGCAGATCCTGACTCAGGGCCCAATCCTTCCACCCTAAGATCATGACCTGAACTAAAATCCAGAGTCAAATGCTTAACTGACTGAGCCACCCTGGTGCCCCTAATTTTTTTTTTTTAATAGATTTTATCAGGGTACTTCTAGGTGCTGGATGGAAGGCACAGAGAGATTTCCAAGTAACCCCTGCCCCCCAAGACACAAGTACCAGATTCATTTTCATTTTCAAATGAAACCCCCCATTTTCAAACCCCTCCCCCAGAGTGATCCACTGAACCTACACTGACACATCATTATCACCCAAAGTCCATGTACATTAAGGTTCACTTTTTGTGTTGTACATTTTATGGTTGTGACAGATGCATAATGATATGTATTCATCAGTATGGTACATACAGAGTATTTTCACTGCCCTTAACATCTTCTGTGCTCTGCCTATTTATCCCTGACTCCTGCCAGCTTCTGGCAACCAATGATCCTTTTCACGTCTATATAGTTTTGTCTTTCCAGAATGCCATATAGTTGGATTCACACATTATGTAATCTTTTTAGACAGGCTTCTTTCATTCAGTATGAATTTAATTTAGTATGAGTGCATAAATATGCACTTATGCTCCTCCATGTTTTTTCATGTCTTGATACCTCATTTCTTTAAATCACTGAATAATAGTCCATTGTCTGAATGTATCATAGCTTATTTATGCATTTACCTACTGAATGACACTGTGGTCACTTTTGAATTTATGCAATTATGAATAAAGCTACTATAAACATTGACATGTACATCACTCATTTGGGTTAATCTCAAAGAGTGCAACTGTTGGATCATAAGAGTCTGTTCAGTTTTATAAGCAGCTGCCAAATTCTCCTCCAAAGTGACTGTGCCACTTTGCATTCCCAACAGCCGTGAATGAGAATTCCTATTGCTCCACATCTTCACTAGTAGTTGGTCGTAGGTTCTTTCTTTTTCTAGTGTCTACATACTATTACTTTATTATTCTCTTGTCAATATCTATTTTATTAATGTCTCATTTTTCATTATGGCAATATGGCACTCCCACCATTTGACATAGACCTCTGTGCACACATGCAAGTCTTTCTGTGAAGTATAGTATAAGCAAAATTGCTGGCTCAAGACACAAACATGTAACTTTCTGTTAGCACTTTTTATTGTGGAAAATTCACATTAAACTTAAACATCTTAACCATTTTAAGTGTATAATTCAGCAGTAGAAGTACATTCACAATGTTGAGCAATCATCACCGTTACCTATGTTCAGAATTTTTCATCACCCCAAACAGAAACTTTATACCCATTAAAGAATAACTCTCCATTCTCTTTTCCATGCAGCCGTTTGTAACCTCACTTCACCTTCTGTCTCTGTGAATTTGCCCATTCTAAGTACATCATTTAAGTGGATCACATAATTTTTGTCCTTTTGTGTCTGACTTATTTCACTTAGTGAAATGTATTCAAGTTTTATCCATGCTGTAACACATGTCAGAATTCCATTCCTTTTTAAGGCTGAATAATATTTCATTTTATGTCTATATCACATTTTGTTTATCCATTCATCTGTTGATGGACATTTGGATTATTTCCACCTTTTAGCTATTGAGAATAATGCTGCTATGGACACTGGCATACAAGTATCTGAGTCCCTTCCTTGCTTTCAGTTCTTTGGGGCATATGCTTCAGAGTGGTATTGCTGGATTATATGGTAACTCCAAGCTTTAATTTTTGAGAAAATATTAGACTGTTTTCCACAATAGCTTCACCATTTTACATTCCCACCAGCAGTGCACAAGGCTTTATTTCTTCAACATTTGTTATCTATAATTTTTTCTAACATAACATATGTGAAGTAAGTGTTTAACTTTGAATTTAGTCATTTTGCCCTTCACTGGTAGTATTTAACAAGCTTATTCCCTGCAGTTTTCCCCAAAGTGGTTACTGGTAGTTTAAAAGATTGATAATCTGATGCCTGAAAATGACATTCCATTATTGTTTTAATTGCATGTCTTTGATTACCAAGATTTAGCATCTTTTCATCTATCTACTGATCATATGTATTTTTTCAATGACTTAATACCCTTTGACCATTATTTTATTGCATTGTTTACCCCTTTTTGGGGGAAAGATTTTATTTATTTATTTGATAGAGGGTGAGAGAGAGAGCATAAGCAAGGGGAGTGGGAGAGGGAGAAGCAGGCTCCCTGCTGGGCAGGGAGACAGATATAGGGCTCAAACCCAGGACCCTGGGATCATGACCTGAGCCAAAGGCAGATGCTTAACTGATTGAGCCACCCAGGCACCCCACTTTATCTTTTGCTTAAATATTTTTAGAAACTGTGTGATAGATGGTAATCACTCATGGTAATCACTTGGTTATATATGTTTGACTTTTAATGTCTTTCAATGTACAAGTTTTAATTTCTTTTGGCAAATCACCTATCTCTTGGTGTCCAGATACTGTCTTGCACAGAAAAGCCTCTCAATCTAATACTGTACAAATAGTTTCCTTCTATTATTTGTATTCTTTTAATCTTTCACTTTGTAAAAGGCCTCTGGTTTATTTTGGAAATGATGTGAGTCAGGGCTCTAAATTCAATTCATTTCGATGGATATCCAATTATCTCTATAACTCATTTACTAGTCTGTCCTTTCTCTACTGAATTGATAAAGATGTATAGAATCTTTGTCATAAGGTAAACAAGCATGCATAAGCTTATTTATGGTTTCTCTTTACTGCTCTACTTATGTTTGTCTATAAGTAGCAAGTTTTAATTACTATGGCAAGTAGCAAGTTTTAATTACTATGGCAATATATTTGTTTTGATCTAGTAGGGAGAATCCCACCTCATTGTTTTTATTTTTATTTTTTAATTTTTTTTATTTTTTTAATTTTTTTTAAAGATTTTTATTTATTTATTTGACAGAGAGAGAGATCACAAGTAGGCAGAGAGGCAGGCAGAGATAGAGGAGGAAGCAGGCTCCAAGGATTATTTATTTATTTACTTGTCAGAGAAAGAGAGAGAGCCCAAGCAGAGGGAAGGGCAGAAGCAGAGGGAGAAGCAGACTTCCTGCTAAGCCAGGAGCCCGATGGGCTCTATCCCAGGACCGTAGGATCATGACCTGAGCCGAAGGCAGACACTTAACTGACTGGGCAACCCAGGCATCCTTCACCTCACTGTTCTTTAATACTTTCTTGTTCCTTCCAACAATTTCTCTACTACATGAACTTGAGTATCATCCATAATAATCCAATAGGATTTTGATTACCACATTAGCTATATAGACATAAATTGACATTTTTATAGTTTTCTCATTTGTGAATTTATTGCTCCATTTTTTAAAGAGCTCTTTCATGTCCTTTCATTTGTGAATTTATTGCTCCATTTTTTAAAGAGCTCTTTCATGTCCTTTTGTAGTTTTCTTCATGTATGTCTTGACCATTCTTTTTTAGATTTTAATATTGTTTTGGGTGCTACTGAGGGAAGCCAATGATCCCTTGCCTAAGTCTATCACTGTATGGAATGTTCTTTGTCACAGTAGTTGATCTCAAGTGTTACTGAATCTGAATAAAGTCAGTCTTTTTTTAATGGTTATGGGGAAAAAACTCTCTCCTGCTGTCTGGATTGTAAACTCCAAGTCTACAAGGAAGCAAACAGCACAGATCACTATTGGCAGCCATTTCAGAGCAGTCTAGAAAGCCAACTTTAGGACGCATCACACAAAAGGCAAAGCTAATATAAATGCAGAGAAACAGAGTCACAATCTTGATTAAATGATGCCTAAAGTATGTTCTACTTTTGAAAAATTTAATTTAAATGAGTCATTAAGTCAATTCCACCTTTATCATTTATGCCAAGTAAATTTAACTGTTCTGCTATTACCACGGTAAACATCTTAACTATTACAACAGATAAAGGTTTAATAATAGTCTATTTCATTTACTGCTGGCTAGCAATGAATGCTGTGAATTATTTTGGAAGATATCAGATTTAAAACATTCTTATTCTTCTATACTGGGTTATAGAACTAAGTCTCAAAAAATAGGAGTGGGGGTGGAATGAAGTAACATATGCCAGGAAGGTTCTTCATTCAATAAGCTTTTATAAAGTGCCCACTACATACAGTTATAATAATATTAGCTTGAATCTTTTCACTAAATTAATATAGTAATGAATAACTCAAGGCATTTAGTGAGCACTGACTGTTGAGTATTTTTGAATTGTTTTTCCTTATGCAACAAGATAGTTGCTCATTAAAAAAAAAAACAACACTCGGGGCGCCTGGGTGGCTCAGTGGGTTAGAGCCTCTGCCTTCAGCTCAGGTCATGATCCCAGGGTCATGGGATCAAGCCCCACATCGGGCTCTCTGCTCCATGGAGAGCCTGCTTCCTCCTCTCTCTCTGCCTGCCTCTCTGCCTACTTGTAATCTCTGTCTGTCAAATAAATAAATAAAATCTTTAAAAAAACAAAAACAAAAACAAAAAAACCAAAAAAACAACAACACTCTGTGAAGCTAGCAAATTAGTACTCCATTTAACAGGGAGATCACATTTCCAGCCATCCAACCTGTGCAGCACACTAAAGAACCTGGAAATGAGGAAAGTATACCAGAAATCTTAAATAACGGACTTAGGAACTAACAGTGAGGATCCCATTAAGAAAGCAACACAGGGGGGTGCCTGGGTGGCTCAGTGGGTTGGGGCCGCTGCCTTCGGCTCAGGTCATGATCCCAGGTTCCTGGGATGGAGCTCCGCATCAGGCTCTCTGCTTAGTGGGGAGCCTGCTTCCCTTCCTCTCTCTCTCTGCCTGCCTCTGCCTACTGTGATCTCTGTCTGTCAAATAAATAAATAAAATCTTAAAAAAAAAAAAAAAAAAAAAGAAAGCAACACAGGCATGCCTGGGTGGTTCAGTGGGTTAAAGCCTCTGCCTTCAGCTCAGGTCATGATCCCAGGGTTCTGGGATCCAGCTCCACATCGGGCTCTCTGCTCAGCAGGGAGCCTGCTTCCTCCTCTCTCTCTGCCTGTCTCTCTGCTTACTTGTGATCTCTGTCTGTCAAATAAATAAATAAAATCTTAATAAAAAAAAAAAAAGAAAGCAACACAAAGGGAAAATGAAGCCACTTGGTAAGCGCATACTTGAGAACCCAAAGAACTCAAACTCTCACACATGATATACCTGCTGAAGATGAGATCACGATAATCAAAATTACAATGTGAAGAAATAAACTATGCGTAAGAGCAGTGCACAACAAACAGGAAATAAGCATTCTTTCAATTAGGAGTATTAGGAGTATGTATGTTCAATAAGACTAAGTACTAAGAGGAAAAATGGAAAACTAAAGAAATTATAAGAAGGAAAAAGCAAGATTTGGAAATGAACTACTTGAAGCTGAACTATCTGAAAATGAACTATTTTTGATTTCTAGGAAGTGATAAAAAATTAAAAAGTAGTTAAAAGACGTGGAAGATAAAAACAAGTCCAACAGAAGCCTTATATAGTGTAGTGAAAACAGACTTGAAGTTGTAACTATAGTCAGAATCCAATTAAAAGTCCCTCAGATATTTTGAAAGCCAAAAACATGAAAAATCCAACTGACGAAGTGAAGCAAGTTAGATACAAAATTACAGAGGATTAGACTCTTCAGACATGAGAACTGGGTTCTAATATGATAAACTCAGAGATAAGCGGTATGCAGCAGAGGTTACTGTCTATCAACATCCTCTCTTCTTTTTAAGAGGACCCCAGTGAATAGTGAAAAATAAATGCAAATTAGTACGTCTGTCAGTGGGGTGAGCAAGAATATCTCCTAGATAGGAAACCTCTATTAAGAAACTCATCTGCTTGAGAAGGAAACCCAAAATTCACTTGGAAGGGCAAGCCTAAAATTATTTGGAATGACATACTTGTTTCTTCAATAGATGAGTTTCTTTCTTTCTTTCTTTCTTTTTTTTTGATCAAGGAGAGACTTAGAATTAGGTATAGAGATTTGGGGGTTCCTGGGTGGCTCAGTCGTTAAGTGTCCACCTTCGGCTTGGGTCATGATCCCAGGGTCCTGTGTTCGAGCCCCACATCAGGCTCTCTGCTTGGTGGGAATCCTGCTTCTCCCTCTCCCACTCCCCCTTCTTGTGTTCCCTTTCTCACTGTCTCTCTCTCTCTCTGTCAAATGAATAAATCTTTAAAAAAATAATAAATGAGATTTGTATTAATATTTTTGTATTAAAAAAACCTCAATGCATATTTTGCACTGTACTCATAGGGTAAAGTCATAAAAGCAACTTAATTCTGCCCCCAAATGCCATTTTAAAAACAGCTCAATGTGGGAAGTACTTCTCTGCCACTGGATGAGGAGGTAGGAGTCCATGACTTCCCTGATGACTCTTACTATCTACAATGATTTTAAGTTGTGAAGCAAAGCCTTGAATCAGAAATTACACTAACAAAATAATGCTTTCAGTCTTGATTTAAAGGTAAGATTTCCCTTTTCAGCCACAGCTGGCTGCCAGTGGGTCTTTTGCTAGAAGAAGGACAATGTCCTTCTCTCTTTCCTGGAGTAGAGTTTCTGTTCTCCTTCTAGTCCACTGCCTGGAGAAGGGGAAAGAAAATAGGTAAAAGGATAGAAAAGAGCATAGACTAGGTACTGTTGCCAAGATGTCTCAGTGCTCTCTGGGCTTGACAGATGTTTAAGCTAAACTCTTGCAAAGCTACACTCCTGGGTTCTTTGTAGGCTTCCCTTTTGCGTCCTCCTAATCATAATCCCCACAATGCAGAAGGTACATTTCTCTGAGGGCTACACAACAGTGCACTGGCTCACCGTCTCCCTTCTCCAGCTTGCCCCTCATTCCCTTCCAGTATGATTTTTCAGAAGTTCGTTCCACCAGACTTTATGCTAGGTTCTAGTGCTCTCTGGTGGAATTGAACGTAGCTCCAGTGCCTCTTGCTCTCTCACTTTTGACTATGGCTCACATGTTGCCCATGGAGACACTTACACCCAACACACTCCAGGATTGCTGGCCAATTCCATACTTTCATGTAATAATTGACAGAATCAAACAATACATGGATGGTAACATCAGCAAAATTATTTTTACATAAGGAATTGGCTATTTTTGTAGTCTTTCAAGAGCACTGGGAAATAATATGCCCAAATTTTATTCTCACCATTTCTGAATACTTACAAGAATTAAGATTGTCCACTATTAAAATTGTTAATAAAAATATTGCTGAAATGTTATTTAAAATGTTTTTGATCCAATAACCTACTCAGTTTCTTTAAGTAATTTAGTTTCATGAGAAGCTACCAATCTAAAATACAACAAATTACTTGCTAAAAAGCATCAGTTAAAGAGTTTAAGCTCAAAGTACTATTTAATTTAAATACAGACTTTAAATTTAAAACTTCAAATTTCTATTAAGGTCATGTTAAAAATTTACTTTTTTTTTTTTAAAGATTTTATTTATTTGACAGAGAGAGAGACAGTGAGAGAGGGAACACAAGCAGGAGGAGTGGGAGAGGGAGAAGCAGGATTCCTACCAAGCAGAGAGCCTGATGTGGGGCTCTATCCCAGGACCCCAGGATCATGACCTGAGCTGAAGGCAGATGCTTAACAGACTGAGCCACCCAGGTGCACAGTCATGTTATAATAAACTCCACATTAAATTTATAAAGCCAAAGAACAAGTCATAAAAAGACAACAGTGTTGAGAAAGTGATTAGAGGACCTGCTCATAAAAGACTTTCATCTTTTTAAGAAAATAAAGTCCATTCTTCTTTTTCTACTTCTGCCTCTTATGGTAGAAAGATTCACAAGAACTTGGATTTCAAGGGATTAAAAAGGTAACCTAAAACTTTCTCTTCCATAGCCAAAATAGCTTTAGCAGAGTAAAGGGAGCAACCCAACACATTTGGATGGTAAACTAAAGAGTCAAGAACAGTCAACCAAACTAAGATTTACAGCAAGTTGAAGTGTTAGAAATTACTGAAAGGTGAGATAGATATAAGTTTTAAAAATAAAATAATTAGGGGTGCCTTGGTAGCTCAGTTGGTTGAGTGTTGAGTTCTTGGTTTCAGCTGAGATCATGATCTCAGGGTCCTTGGATCGAGCCCCATGTCAGGTTCTGTGCTCAGTGTGGAGTCTACTTGAGATTCTCTCCCACTGACCACCTCCATCCCCTGCTTTTTCACTCACTCACTCTCTTTCTAATAAATAAAATCTTTTTTAAAAAAGGCTTTTTAAAAAAAGGTAGTAGTAAAATTTAAAATTGAGGTTGTTTTGCATCTAATCTAAACCAACACTTACAATAAATACAAATACTAGGGAGCGTGAACAAAGCCCTATATTTGAATCTGATGAAATATAGGCCTGGAAGTTTGAACCACACCCTTTGGTCAAATAAGAAACATACTTAAACAAAAAACACCCAACTAACAGGGCCATTCTGGTGAAACTTCTAAATAGATAAAGCAGCCACAGACATCATAAATATTGAAACATTAAAATGTATAAAATATTGATGTTTTTGTGGGTAAAGCAAGCCAAACTAATTGAAATTTTAGGGCTATTCCAAGAAATTAATACATATATATTCTTCTAGCTTGACACTGCCACCACCTGGTGGCATGATATCAAAATTGTAGGCTCAGTTTTTTTTGTGGAGTCAATCTCTTCCAGGTTGGCTGATTTAGGGAGAAGATAGTTATGAATGAAGAATGGAGGTCACAAACCTGTAACTCACATGAATTCCATAATGTGGAATTATGGAATAATTCCATAATGTAACTCCAGAGAATTCCATAGCTCTAGAGTCAGGCTTTTCAAACATCCAGCAACTAGCTCCAATAACAAAGGAAAATAATTCCTAAAGAAAAGTTTAAAAAGCCTAGTCCAAAGCTACCTACTACAAAAGAAAATATAAATAAATATAAAAGAGAAATCATGAGTCTTATCAAAAATCTCTGAATTCTGCGGAAAAAGTCATGCAAGTTTCACAGCTGTAATATTACCCATTGTAATTATTAGTTTAAATTCTTTACCAACAAAAGTACTTAGTTTATATACTCCATCCACTCCGAATTTTTTAGTCACTCAATCTCATCAAACATATATTTATTCTTGATTATCTGAGACGAGGAGAATAAGAACATTCAATGTAAAAGACATGACTTCTAAGTGCATATAGATATAATTTTGCAGACCCTGTTCGTTGCCTCTATTTTTTTTTTAAAGATTTTATTTATTTATTTGATACAGAGAGACAGTGAGAGAGGAAACACAAGCTGGGGGAGTGTGAGAGGGACAAGCAGGCTTCCCGCTGAGCAGGGAGCCCAATGTGGGACTGGATCCCAGGACCCTGGGATCATGACCTGAGCCAAAGGCAGATGCTTAACTAACTGAGCCGCCCAGGTGCCCCTGTTAGTTGCTTCTCTATAGCCTTTCTCTGTAAACAGAACTCCAGCTTTGTTCAGATTGGGGTACTAGCATGCTCAGAGAGAAATGCGTCCCCTCCCAGTCCCAGAAGATGAATTATGATGGCTTACCCTTCCAGAGTGAGCATGTGACTCAAAGCTGACAGAGGAACATAAAGAAAAGCCTAGTTGGGAAACGGGGCATTCTGGGATTTTTTTCCTGGAAAAAAAAAAAAAAGATGTACAAAAAGCAAATCCATCTTTCTTTCTTCCAGCTTTGAACCTGTCACAGAAGACACAGTAGCTGTAGTAGCTACCTGGATCCAAAAAGGGAAAGCCAAAAAAGGGCAGAGAAGCTAGTCATCAATCCACAGTTAGATTAACCAATCCTGACAACCCACCTCCAAACTTCTTATATAAGAACCCCTACTATTTAACCCAATTTGGATCTACTTTTCTGTTATTTGTGGCTAAAAATAATCTGATTCATGTTTATAAAAAAAAACCCATGATATTGGGCAGCATTTCCTAATGGAACATTAATCCCTCATGACAATGGGTCAATTAAGGGGCACCTGGATGGCTCAGTCAGTTAAGCATGACTTTGGCTCAGATCATGATCTGAGGGTCCTGGAACTGAGCCCCATGTCAGGCTCCCTGCTTTGTGGGAGTCGACTTGTCCCTCTTCCTCGGCCTCTCCCCTGCTTGTGCTCTCTCTCTCAAATAACTAAATAATCTTAAAAAAAAAATGGGTCAAGTAAGATTCACAATGCATATGCCAGCATATTATGAGATCTGAGAACTCAAGTAAACTAGTTTATCTTTATTAATCCAGGATCCCCCAATACTTCTCATTATAGAACTTTCCTTTTAACTAACACCTATTATATATGCTTTCCACAGAATTACTTTGGGTAATGATGAGCTAGTGTCCCGCAAATCATAACTCAGGTAAAGTGGTAAAAGAAAGTATGGTAAAAAGTGGTAAAAAGAGTGTGGAGTTTAAAATTCATGCTTAATCATTCATATACATGATATTTCTGAGGCTAAATCTTTCCCATGATGAGATTACTATAATCATGACTATGTAGTGGAAATCACCTTTACTGCTATATGTTGTAGACTGAAAGACAAAGAAAACCCATAGACCAAGAAGGAAGACTCCTAGACCAAGAACACAGTAGTAGGGACTGAAACTAAACAGAACTGTATTGATTTACGCTTTCACTCAACATTTATTATGTCTCTTCCTGTCTCAAAAATTGCATTCCATGCTGGGGAGAAAGCATGATTAAGATATCTCTGCCATCAAAGAACATCTGCTGTGGAAATAAGGCACATAAAGACTTTACTCTATAAAAGGAATATATATAAGATGGTCAAAGCACAAAGAAGTTCTAAACTATTGAGGAGGAGGGGATAAAACTCAGAAAAGATTCTTAAGGTGGGTCCTAATGGATATATGTCTCTGGTTACTGCGCAGGTCAGAGTCTGTTAGTTGCACTAGTAAAAAAAGCCAGCCTGGCACAGCATGTAAAAACACAAAGATATAAAATGAGTAGCACTTAGGAAGCTATAAACAATTCAGTATAACTGGTCTATAGGGCTAGCAAAGGGATAACAGCAGGCTATTAGGCTGGCTAGTGGCGGGAATTAGATTACAGAGAGCCTTAAGCCAGTCTGAGGAATCTGGACTTTATTATTCAAGAGTGAGAAAATATCTAAAGGATGTTAAAGGTAACAAGTATAGCAGATAGGAGAAAGTGAAGACTGGAGACAGGGAGTCTCCAGTGAAGAAAATAATTCAAAATTCTGGGCCAGAGATAATGAGAATCTAAGCCCAAACAGTGGCAATGGGGCTGGAGACAAAGAGAGACATTTGAGAGATATCACTGTGTAGAATCAACTGAGGTTTTAGCATGAGCTGGATAACTACTGGGAAACTAAGTGGACAGTAGTTACAGGGTCGAGGAGATACAGAAGCAGGTTTGGGTAATGAACTGAGCTGTGAACGTATGACTGCGATTTGCCTGTCAGCCATTCAAGGAGAGAGGTCTAGTCGGTAGCTGAACACACAAGTATGGAGCTCAGCGCAGAGGTACAGGCAGGAGATAAAAACTGGGAATTAAGAGGTATGCGGGTGGCAATGGAAGTCACAGGAGTAGATAAGATTTCCCAAGAATGCTCAGAGCAAAAAGGGAGAGAGACTGAGGAGAGAATGCTGTGGGCCAGCTTAGGGATCCCTAGTTTGTCAAGGAAGTTGCTTGAATTTGAGTTATTTTTCCCTATTTCAAAAATCTTCACAGAAAAGCTGTATCCTAAGACAGAAGCCACCTAGGCTAAACTCCCATGAAAGGTAGTCTTAAATGACAGTTCTTCAAAAATGAGACTCGGATAAAAAGAATATGCAAACTCTTCCTTACAATTAGGGAGACTGAAGTACTATTTTATTTTATTTCATTTTTTTAAAAGATTTTATTTATTTATTTGATAGACAGAGATCACAAGTAGTCAGAGAGGCAGGCAGGGAGAGAGGAGGAAGCAGGCTCCTGGCTGAGCAGAGAGCCGGATGTGGGGCTTAATCCCAGGACCCTGAGACCATGACCTGAGCCGAACGCAGAGGCTTTAACCCACTGAGCCACCCAGGTGTCCCTGAAGTACTATTTTAAAGCTTAGATTTCTATCAGCTAAATATGTTAGCACTAGTTATTTCACATCAATTTTGTAGAGCTCTTACTGGTGTCACTTAGATCTCTGGTTGAAAAAATGAAAAAAAAAAAAAACAAAACAGAATAGGAATGAAATAATAGTCATGAATCTAAAACAGGGCCTTGATAATAATTTGGAAAACACCAGACTAAGATTATTACAGGAATGAAAATAGGGCAAGTACAAAAAACACTAAACTAACAGGTAACTGATGATACTTGGTAATGGATTACATAAAAGGTAAATAGAACCAAAATTAATCTTCCAATGTGAAGGCACCAGAATTATGGAAGTGACAGACGCCAGGATGATCTCCATTTTCTATATTCTTAGACATGATCAGTTAAAAATTGAAGTCTGGAAAGAATATTAAGTTTCTTTTAGAGCTATAGATTTTACAGATATGGTTACACTTCTGAGAGCGAAGAGAAGAAAACAGCAATAAATGATAATAGAATAGTACCCCCTGCTTATCTGCAGGGGATCCGGTCCTAGACCCCTAGTGGATGCCTGAAACTTCAGGTGGTACTGAACCCTACATATACTGTTTTTCCCTATACATAGATACCTGTGATAAAGCTTAAATAATACATTAGGCACAAGAAGAGATTAACAACAGCAATAATAAAACAATTATAATATGTTATAATAAAAGTTATGTGAATGTGATTGCTACCCCTCTCAAAATGTCTTATGGCACCAATACGCACTTTTCTTTTTGTGATGACGTGAGATGAGAAAACATCTGAGTGATGAGATAAAGTGAGGTGAAGGACACAGACACGGTGACATGGCGTTAGGCTGCAGTGGGCCCTGTGACCACACATCAGAAGGAGATTCCTCAGCTTCCGGACACCATGGAGAGCAAAACTGCTGACAAGGGGGGGACCACCATGGAATGGCCAGAGAACTTTTAATTATCAGGAGTAAGGAGCCCTACAAGGCAGTCAACCTTGTCAGAACTGGTAGAAGGAAGAAGTTATGAAGAGAGAACAAACCAGAAGAAAGGCACTGAAAGCATCAAGTACTGGCACCAGAAGCAGTGAAATCCAGGAGAAAAAACTGAGGCAGCAGCATAATGAATTAAGAGTTTGCTCCCTCTCCGCTACTATGGAATAGTACCTGATCATTTCTCTTTTGCTGAACATGTTAACATGCAATTCATTTATGGTCTAGTTTCCTTCTGAACCAAAATATGAATTTGCAAGGACATGGTTAGCATGGTGTTACAGGACTGAGCAAGAGCACCAACACTTTTTGAAGGACTGAATGGCTCCCCACTTCTTATGGTAAAGGCTTTCCAACAGGGTGGATGGCTTTCCACTGTCTGGCCATCGTCCCCCTTTAACTCCCTAAGGTCCTATCAGTCCATTTCAGTCATTCTACTCTAGTCACACTGGCCTCTTTCATGTTTTGTCAATTTAATGTGTTCATAAGGCCTTTGCACCCACTGTTTTCATTGTCTAGATAGGTCTCTCTCTCTCTGGATGTTCCTCCCCACGATACCACAGGTTAACTCCCTCTCCTTCCAATTTTGCTTTCTCAGTAAGGTCTACTCTGACCACTTGATTTTTAAATCTGCACCCTGCCCCCCAACTCCAGCACTACTCTTTTATTTTTCATATACCCATCACCTATTCATATAATACACAGTCTGCACATAATTATGGTAGCTATGTTTATTGTTTGATATCTGTCTCCCTCTACTAGAAAATGAGCTCCACGAAGGCAGAATCTTTATCTATTTTACTCACCGACACATGTCCCAAGCACCCAAAATAGTGCCTGGCCCAGAGCTGAAGCTCAATAAATACTTCTTGGATGAATGAACAGATGAATCATGGGGAGAGACAGAAAGTGAGTCTTCTGGAAGGTGTGGTGAAGCTTTTTCAGCACTGTCTTTGAGGATATATCATATCCAGATATTGAAAAATTTCAGCCCAGGAAGAGAAAGCTGGTAAGGAGGAAGCCAACAGAGAGCATACAGACTCACCATAGCTATGCTCGAGCACAGATGGCCTTGGTGAAGAAAGAAGGGATGTGATACATGAACAATAAATGAACATCTCCACGTGTGAAAGTTGGGGAAGTAAGACCTGATGCTCTCAATCCTTTCCATCAAGTAGAATGCAATTATCAAAGCTCCTGAAAGGGGTGCCTGGGTGACTGTTAGTTAAGCAACTGCTTTCAGCTCAGGTCATGATCCTGGAGTCCCAGGACTGAGTCCCACATCAGGTCCCCAGCTAGGTGGGGAATCTGCTTCTCCCTCTAATCCTCCCCCATCTCATGCGCTCTCATTCCCTCTCTTTCAAATAAATAAATACAATCTTAAAACAAAACAAACTCCTGAAAGACTGAATTTTACTTAAGAACTACAAATGTTAAGTAGCTTTGTAATTTAGCTTACTAAAGAGGAGAAATATTTGCCAACTATTTACCTTGTTGATATAATGTGACCTTAAAGAAACCAAATTCCACAAAAATCAAAGTCCCTTCTTACCTGAGAGAGATACTAAAAATGATAAATCAAGAATGGAATTATTACGGGCGCCTGGGTGACTCAGTGGGTTAAAGCCTCTGCCTTCGGCTCAGGTCATGATCCCAGGGTCCTGGGATCGAGTCCCGAATCAGGCTCTCTGCTCAGCAGGGAGCCTGCTTCTCTGTCTCTCTCTGCCTGCCTCTCTTGCCTACTTGTGATTTCTGTCAAATAAATAAATAAAATCTTTAAAAAAAAAAGAATGGAATTATTACAATTTCTCCAGCTGGACTTTATTCCTTATTGAACATCTTATGAACAGAAAATGATTAATACAATAAAGACAGAACTTCCACTGAGAAAAACCAGCTTGCTTTGATATATTACTTCTCAGGATTTTACTTCCTAAAAGAAGTCCATTTTGGAACATTAGTTAGGCATAATTATTGATGCCATTAGGTGATGATCTTCTGGCTTACTACAGGAAAAACAATGGCATTACTCTTCTTTCCTCATTAACAAAGGAGTAGAAGACTTTACAAGAGAGAGATAAATATAAATTTTACTGATAGAAGGCTGACCTGAATTCTACAAAACTAACATTTTAACACACTGAACATAAGTTGATAATACTAATGCAGCAAGTAATGTCATTCCAAGCAATTTTTATTTATTACTTTCTTTTGTCATTTTCCTTTTTCTTCCTTCATGTTGTAAAAATAATGACAAGAGCAACAAATTACAAATACAATAAGCCATACAGTCTCCCTGTGCTTTCTGCTATCAGAAGAGTCACTAAACTGTTACACTAGGTATCAACGAGGGCCTCCAGCAAGCCAGGTCCTGTAGGGGACATAGTATACACATGATTTCACTGGAGATTTTAATATTGCCATTTTATGGATTAAGAAATGGAAATCCAGAGAGAGTAGGTAATTTTGGCTAGGTAATAAATGGCAACATTGCTAGCTGAACTGAGGTCACCTAGATATCAAAATCTATGCTTTCCAAAGAGAATCCTGTCCCTCTGGGTATCATATGTTAAATCTGTCAACATTTTAAATACTAATAAACAATGTCCAGAACAGGGGTGCCTGGGTGTCTTGGTTGAGCATCTGCCTTTGGCTTGGGTCATCCCACGGTCCTGGGATCGAGCCCCGCATCTGGCTCCCTGCTCTGCAGGGAGATCACTTCTCCCTCTCCTCTGCTGTTCTCCCTGCTTGTGCTCTCTTTCTCTCTCAGTGAAATAAAAAAAAAATCTTAAAAAAACAAACAAAAAACAAAACAATGTCCAGAATAATTTCAAATGAGGTATCTTCAAAAACAAACTATATTTTGAGCTATATAGCATATACTTAGCTAAGATTAATTTTTTAAAATAACATATTAAAATAAAATGGTATCTTTGGTCAAGAAGAACCTTTCAGAGGCACCTGGGTGGCTCAGCTGGTTAAGTGTCTGTCTTTGGCTCAGGTCCTGATCCCAGGGCCCTGGGATCCAGTCCCACATCGGGCTGCCTGCTCAGCCAGGGGACTGCTAGGAGACTGCTTCTCCTTCTCCCTCTGCCTCTGCCCCTCCCTTGCTTGTGGCTTTCTCTCTCTCACTCTCTCAAATAAGTAAATAAAACTTTAAAAAAAAAAAAAAAAGAACCACTTTTCAATGCAGCGGATATCACAATTATTCAATAAGTAAGACCCTCTGGCATTTAAAAAAGTAGAAAAACCTTGGGCAGACAATATTTGTAGAAGTATAAACACACACCAATGAAAATGTATTTGTACAGCAAAACTAGCAAAAAAAAAAAGATTATACAAGAAAATGATCAAGTATTACCACATTTCAAGGAAGAACAAAAACACAAATATTATTTGTTGATTATAACAATTTAGCCCAGCATCACTGGTGCATCCCAAGGGGGGAAAAATCAAAGATAAAGCAGAGTGTTTTCTGTGTAACTCAGGTATTCATAGAGAATGGACTACATTATCAGTAAAAACTTTATTATCTGATCAATTTTGCTACAGTTATAGAACTTTATACTCCCATAAAATAATGTCCTGTTTATGTTACTATGCCTGAGGTCAACCCTTTTGGCTCACTGACTCATCTAATCTACCTCCAACCTCATTCCTCCCATACCCAGTTCCATTCCCAGTTTCCTCCAGAGCTAGAAGTGGCAGTGTGACAATACTTCGACCTATAAAAATTAAGTAAAAGATTTTGAGAGCTTTTGGAAAAGTTTTGTTTTCCTGCTAAGAGAGACAGCCATTCCAGCAACTTCCTTTTCCCCTCTTCCATACCATTCTTCAGATATGACAAGAGGAACTGTGGCAGCCATGTCATGATCATGATGGAAAGGCCAAGGGGATCACAAAGATGTCGACTCTGATACCACTGCGTCACTGATCAAGACTAAGACACACCTACCTCTGGACTGTATGTGAGAAAAATAAACTTCCATTTCAGCCACCATTAGTCAGATACTATTACTTTCAGACAAAAGTAATCTTTATCAAACCTCCTAGAAAACTTTAAAGTTAATAAGAATGGAGTTTAGAAGCTGATCAGTTATATGATGTGTTCCTTTATTTGTTCAAATCATTAAATGCCTACTTTCTATCAGGCTTCATGTTAGGTTTGGGGGAGAGAAGTTGAAGATAAAAAAGTCTCTTAGTTTGAGCCACAACCTTAATATGAGAGAGAGAGAGGTGTAAATATGACAAGTGTGATAAATGCTCTAATAGAGCATGAATAGACTTCAATAATAGCAAAGGGGAACCATGAGATTTTTTTTTCTTTTTGTTTTTGCAGAATTCAAAGTCTAGATGTAAATCAGAAAACTCTAAGACCAACCAGGACCAGTCCTGCTCTTTCATCCCAAATGATCAACGAAAAGTAGGAAAGAAGAAAATCTGGGAAGCAAGTGAAAGTTAGACACTGGTGAGGATTTCTGATAACGCTGACCTACCTACAGCTGTTGTCCACACTATTAGGGCATAGGAGGTGCAAAGCAGCACTCTGGCCTGTGTCTTTAGGAGTACAGTGGGCCTCAAACTGCTCCATCTTATTTTTAGAGATCAAGAGTGGTCTGGGAGACCTCGCTAGGAGTGAGGGTGCCCATGCCCAAACTCAAGTAGGAGACGCAGCTGCAAGGCAGAGAACGAAGAAGGAACACTGGTATTTCAGGTGATGCCAGCCTGGGTAAATGCTAAGGACCAGACACTTCTTCCAAAACATTCCTATGTAAGCCAGAATACAGATGTTCACCCCAAAGAGAAAGTGGGCTGCTGGGGAGGGAAGAATCCAAACTGGCTGAATTTACCTCGGTTTATTGAGAAATCCTTCAGGTGACTTCGTTTTTTACTACCAGGTAGAATGGGCACAAATTTGAACTTAGGTTTAATTCTTGCCCATGTGAGTTTGTAAGTTGAGCATTTATATTGGCTATGTAAGGATCCTGTATATATTTTTACCCAAAAACGTTATCATTGTCATTTATGCTACCTGAACCTTTCAGAGAATATAGAGAGACAGCATGTGTTCTCCATCCACACACAGAGACAAGCAGCAAAAGGGAAATCTACTTTTAGGTTAAAAATGTTGTTTTTTAAAAATCTGAGCTTTGTAGACTCAAAGTGTACACTGCTCATGACTACGGATTCTACTCCTAAACTTCTCCTCAGCCTATTTTCCTCTACCCTAGAGCCAGTGTCTTATTTCAGGACTTCATCAACTCTTAGCTGAACAATTTTACAGTGGACGTTCCATCTTACCCTCTCTTCTGCCAACAGAAGCATCTTTCTAAAATAAGGCTCTGAGGGGCACCTGGGTGGCTCAGCTGGGTTAAGTGACTGCCTTCGGCGCAGGTCATGATCTCAGGGTCCTGCCCAGAGTTGGAGTCGGAGTTGGAGTCAGGGCTCCCCACTCAGCAGGGTTGTGTTTGTCCCTCTCCCTTGACCCCTCCCCTCAGCTCATGCTCTAATAAATAAATAAAACATTTAAAATAAAATAAGGCTCTGATTACCTCATGTCTCTATTCAAAATCCTTCAACTGAGAAAGAGTCCTTTATTATCTGCCTACCAGCTATATAGTTCATTCATCCCTTACACAAAATGGAGCAGTACAGAACAACACCTCATACATGAGGTGCCTCAGTCACTAGAGCATGTGAATTTTAACTTGAGGGTTATAAGTTCAAGCCCATGTTGGATGTAGAGATGACTTAAAAAAAAAATCTTAAAAAAAAAAAAGATTCTATCACATATTATCTAGTTCTATACACACTGGGTCTTTGCATAAAATAATAAAAGCTAAAGCATCACTATGTATTGGGGCACCTGGCTATCTGAGTCTGTAGAGCACGTGACTCTTGATCTCAGGTGGTGAGTTCAAGCCTGACATTGGGCATAGAGTTTTACATTAAAAACAAAACAAAACACATTTCTATGTAGTGGTCATTGCTGTAAGCAGCTATATATAACACATTTGATTGTCACAGCTACCCTGTGAAGTAGGAAACATTAGGAACATTTTACATATGAGAAAAAGGAGGCAAAAGAGATCCCTAGTAAATGGAAGAAGTTGGTTTGGAATCTAAAGAATCTTGGTCTGGAGTCTACTCTCTTAGGCCACTGCCCTAACATACTGGTCTCTGTTACCCACTATGCCCTTCACCCTCAAGACCCTTATGAGCTCCTGTAATTCTTTTCAGAACCAACTTAAATGTCTCCTTCTTTAACTGCAAAGGCTATCCTCAGCAGAATTAACCTTCCTTATGTACTACATCTTCTTCAGTATAACACATATCACACCACCCTGCAATGATCTGTGGACATGTATGTCTCCTCACTAGACTGTGAGGTTCTGGGGGCAGGAACCAGCCAACTTATCATTATGTCCTTCTCATCAGTTCCAATGCCTGCCACAGCAAGCACTCATTAATCATTTACTGAACTGAATGAATTTCAATAGAAATAATGCCTATTTTTATTTAGTAACATTTCAAGGTTGTCCACATGGCCCATTAGTGCACTTATTCTATTATTCACTCAATTTTGTCAATAAATAATTCTATATACTCATTTCTAAAAACTAGTTTAAAAAATAAATCTTTAAGTTACTGTAAGATAATCTATTAGGGTCTTCCAAATCAACACACTGTGTCTGAAATCCAGCTTAGCGTGGATTTCAAAATGTAATGCTTAACTTTCATAAAAAGTTTATTACTTGCCTTACCAAGTACAGAACGTGAGACACAAATTTGAGTATTTTTATATTGCCCAAAGAACTTAGCACACTGCACTGCATAATTGATGGCTTATTTGGCACCTTAAAAAATGTTAAAGAGAAACATAAATTATAACCATGAGGCTTTTAGACTGTCTTTAATAATGATCAATGCATACAACCTAAAGGCAAGGAAGAAAAAAAAATGTGTTTCTTGATTTAATTTTCCGATCTACTACAAGAATGTCCATTCTCAACAGATGAATACATTCCTATACACAATCACTGGCAGAAACAAAGCAGAACAGAATGATGAAAAAGAAAGCAAGAAAACAAGCAAGAAAGAAAGAAATGAAAGAAGGCAATTTAGAGTTCCTCTACTCTCTCTCTAATCTGGAAGTAATTAACAAGAAACTCAAACTTTCACTTTGGCAATATGCTGAATAAACTAATCCTTAAAGCACAACCTTGAATTTGGAATCTGATTCACTGCAACACTAAGTGAGTACTTTTTATCCTATCTAAATCCCAACATCTCTTGCAGCACTTTTAATCACAACTCTATTATACTTTTCACTCTTAATTTCACTCTTTCATGGGCATATATCTTATCTTTAGCACAGGTTACAAGTTCTTATAAAGCATGAATGTTAACTTCTACTTCTACAAGCTACCTCCAGTATTTGGTAAAATGTTTTGCATGTGGTAGATCCTCAGATATTTGTTCTGACTGAATAAACTTACAGTGTATACTCCTAGGTATAGGAGAATATAAAATATAGCTCAATCTTTGGCTACTACATATTGAGCACCACTTAATCTATGTCACAACCCTTTCAAATATAATCTCTACTTTACAAACTGGGAATCTGAGGCTTTAAAGAGTCTAAGAAATTTTCTGGAAGATCCTTCAACTAGTAAGAAGTGAGGTTGTGATTTCAATGTCTCACTTTGAACTATTTCTCTTTCCATTAAGCCACATTGCTTCTTTAAAATAAGGGATCTTCAGAACCATGGTTGAGGAGCACCGTCTGATACTGACATGCCATCTCAAATTTTAGTGAAAGAATAAAGCGGGTTTAGGTCAGTGAAAAGGCACTGAGTTTTGTTTGTTTTTTAAATAACTATTTATAGCAAATGTCAAGGGTTATCAATCTTTTACAAATGATTTATCAAAATCATGTTTTTCATTTACTTCTGGAGTGCTTAGAACAGAAGGTATAGGACTACTGCCTAGATGTTCTCTTCTGATTTGACCTGATTTCTGAGCATGTGTGTGAGATTAATCTTTGACCTCCAGCTTGTAAATGGGAGAGTGGAGAAAGAGGTGTATCACAAATACATCTGATGCCAACTCTCAGACCCGTAGGGAGAGAAGTATCTTATAGTAACTAATTAGAACATCTTATTCCTCAAACATTCAGAGAAAACAGTGATAAAAAGTTCACTTTTTAAAAACAGATTCAGTGAACTAGAGATTCTAACTAGGCCTTACTTCTACTAACGTTTGCCAAGCTCCTCCCTTTTTAAGTAGATATCATGCAAAATCCAGAGGCAAAGAAATAAAAAATGTACATTAAGCCTTTTTTCCCCTGAAAGATAAAAGGGTTTCTCTGGTTCAAGAAATCAACCAAGAAATACTTAATCAGCACCTGTTATGCCCAATTTAAGGCACAAATAATTACCTGGAAGAAGGTAATGAATTAATTACCTACTAATAAAGAAATAATTACCTGGAAGAAGAATGAAAAGAATAAAAGACTAGTAGAAAAAAGTTCAGAACAATTATCTAATAAAGGATTTGCATCTGGAATATATAAAGAATTGTCTAAACTCAAAAATAAAAACAAACCAAGTTTTAAAAAAGACCAAAAAAAGGGGCACCTGGGCGGCTCAGTTGGGTAATCATTCGACTCTTGGTTTTGGCTCAGGTCACGATCTCAAGGTTGTGAGACTAAGCCCTGCATTGGGCTCCATGCTCAGTGTGGAGCCTGCTTAAGATTCTCCCTCTTCCTCAACCCCACACCCCCAACTCACACATGTGCTCTATCTAAAAAAAAAAAAAGAAAAAAGAAAAAAAATTTAACAGTAAGAGATCTGTATCAACACTTTATCAAAAGAAGACATATGGATGACAAATAAAGACATGCAAAGATGCTCAACATTATTAGTTTTTGGGGAAATGAAAAAAAGACATAATGAGATATCACTACATACTTATTAGAATGGGTTTCATACCAAGTATTGACAAGGATGTGGAAGGACTGGAAGTCTCATACATTACTGGTGGGAATGTAAAGTGGCATAGAATTTTAGAAAACAGTTAAATATACACCTACCATATGATCCAGCCATTCCACTCCCAGGTATTAGTCCAACATAAATAAAAATATATGTCCCTACAAAGACTTATACACAAATATTTATAGCAGCATTACTTCTAATAGCTCAAAACTAAAACAAAAAACCCAAACATCTATCAAAAGGTAAACAGACTGTCATATCTCCATACAATGGCATATCAATAAGCAATAAAAATGAATGAATAATACAGCAACATGGATACATCAAGATAATTATGCTGAGTAAAAGAAGCCAGGAAAAAAGAGTATATACTGTATAATTCTATTTATATAAAATTCTAAGATATATAAATCAATGTATAGTGACAGAAAGCAAATCAGTGCTGGCTTGGGGATAGGGGAAGAGAAAGCAGGGACGGTAAGAGAGAAAGATTAAAAAAGGGAATGAAGAAATTTTTAGGGATGAAGGAAATGCTCATTATCTTGACTGTGGTAATGGTTTCATGGATGTATACATATGCCCAAACCTACCAATTTATAATGTTTAAATGTGAGCAGTTTTTGTATGTCAATTATTCCTTAATAAAGCTGTTAAAACTAATCAAGAAGGTAAGACTTATACATGTGAAAGGTTAAACAAAATTTAAAATCTGTGGTCTGTATCCTCTAAATGGCCCCAATGTTTCCTGCTCCTTGGTATTTATGCCCATCTGCAATCTCTGCTTATGTGTGGGCTGTGTTTAATGACTGTTTCATTAAAATAGAATGTAGCAGATGTAAAGAGATGTCATTTCCAAGATTAAGTTGTCAACAAATCCAGTATCTTTTGTCTTGGACTCCCCTGTTTGCTCTGTGGGAAGGCAGCTGCCATACCGTGAGCTGCCCTATGAAGAAGCCCTTCATATAAGGAATGAGGGAGGTCTCTGTCTAAACTCAGTCCAACAGCATTCAGGGGACTAAATCCAATAACCATCTGATTGACTTTGGAAGCAAATCCTTTCCCAGATGAGCCTTCTGATGAGAATGCAGCCTGCCCAACTGTTTGACTACAACCTGATGTGAGACTCTGAGCCAGACATACCTAACCAAGTCACGTCTGGATCCTCAGAAACTGTGAAATATCAATATTTGTTTCTTTAAGCCCCAAAGTTTTAGAGTACACAGTTTGTTACAAAGTGATAAACAACTAATAAAAAATCTAAGTTACCTTTATGGAAAAGAAGTCTTCAAAGCAATTGTATCCATTTAGAATAACAGAATATTTGACTAAAACTGGATTAAGCAAAGGTTAATCAGTCCAAGGCCAGTGCGTATCTCAAAATGCCACCAGAAACCCAAGCCCTTTTTATTCAGACTCTAACATTCTTAAGGAACAGGTCTTCCTCCTAATGTTTTTTATTGTAGGGTTACAATATAATCTCATGTCCACATCATGAAAAGAAGGGGAAAAGATTTTACCTTTATGAAGAAAGTAATCACTTTCCTACAAACCTCAAAGCTAGTCTTCCACTTACATCTCACTCATGAGAACTGTTTTCCATTGCCACTCTTAGTTGAAAGGGAGTGTGGGAAATGAGCATTTTTTCCACAAGACATACTGCTGCCTCAACAAAGTGTTTTGTTAGCAAAGAAGAAAGGGGCAATGTTCATTACATAGAAAACCAGCAGTGTGTGCTAAAGCAATACATTATATTATGGTAAAACCAAAAATATTATAGATTTAAAGAAGGCCCAAAACACTGTAAGCTATGGAGCTTGAGATGGTTTCTGAGAAGAAAGATGGTTAGAAATTGGTTAGGTAGAAAAGAAAGGCAAAGGAATTCTTTAAGAGGATAAAAGAACAAAAACCATGAAGGCAGGAAAATGCAATAAGGCCTAAAAGTAAATTACCCTGTATAAAGCCTCTGATTTTATGACTAACTTAAAGAAAAAAAAGCTGCTGAGTGATGAATATGCATGTTGTTTCCTAGCAGAGAAAACAAATGCAGCATCATGTTTGAAAGATTTAAAAAAAGGGCAAAAGGATCTGAATAGACACTTCTCCAAGGAAGATCGCAAATGGCCAGTAAACACATGAAAATATGCACAACATCATTAGTCATCAGGGAAATGAAAAGCAAAACCATAACGAGATGCTACTTCACAACCACTAGGATGGCTCGAGTCAAAAAAAGTCAGGTAATGATAAGTTTCAGTGAGGTTGTGGTGAAACTGGAAGCTTTACACACTGCTGGTAAGAATGTAAAATGGTACAGCCAAATTAGAAAGAAGTCTGGAAGTTCTTTAAACAATTAATCATGTTATCATATGACCCAGCAATTCCCAATAGAAATGAAAACATATGTCCACACAAAAACTTGTGCGTGAGGTTTGCAGCAGCATTGCATATAAGAGTCAAAAGGTAGAAACAACACAAGTGGCCATGAAGTGATAAATAAAATGTGGTATTTCATACAATGGAATACTATTTGGCCATAAAAAGGAATGACGTACTGATATATACTACAACATGGACAAACCTTGAGCACATTACACTAAATGAAATAAGCCAGTCATGAAAGATACACATTATGTGATTCCATTCATTTGCAATGTCCAGAACAAGCAAAACTTACAAGACACAGAAAGTAGCTTACTGGGGGGCACCTGGATGGCTCAGTCAGTTGAGTGTCTGGCTCTTGATTTTCACTCAGGTCATGATCTCAGGGCCCTGAGACTGAGCCTCAAGTCAGGCTCCTCACTCAGCATCGAGGCTGCTTGATATTCTCTCCCTCCTCCTCTGCCCCTTCCCCTGTTTACATGTGCTCTAAAATAAATAAAATCTTAAAAAAAAAAGAAAAAGGAAAGAAAGAAGTAGCTTACTAGTTGCCTATAGCTAAGGAGGGGTAGGTGGGCTGTTACCACCTTGCCCCAAACTACCATTACTTCACAGCTGGTTTATTCCAATAACTTAACCTGTTTCCCTGCTTCCATTCTTTGTCCACTAATGGATTCCAAGTGCCTAGAATAGTATCTGGTACACAGAAGACAGGAGGTATTCAGTAATTTTGTTGTTGTTATTCTGACTCCAAGTCCTGTGCTCTTTTCCAGTGTTTTCCCTTGATTTATTTTCAAATTATCTATCCTGGAAGAAGAAAGAGTGCTACTCAGCATTCAAAACCTCTTCCTATTTCCAGGAATTGCTGGAGCCAACAAAAGGGAGCTAGTGCCCATCACAGAAACTAGAAACCCCAATTATTTATTTCCCCAGCTTCCCTGACAACTAGAGTGTGGGCCTGTAACCCAGTTGGCCAATCACTCATACTTCCCAAAACTGTGACTGGTAGCTAGGCCAGAAGTTTTTTTTTTTATTTTTATTTAATTTTTTGAGCTTTTCTGAGGGTGGGGAGGGGCAGCAGCAACATCTGCTTCTTTAGCCAGGGTCAGGAGCACCAGTGGAATCATCTGAGGGCAGCAATGTCAATTGCTAGGTGCAGGGGTCATGGCATGGTTCTGGGGCAGCAGAATCCTCACCACACAGGATTCATGGTGTAACTCTGGCTGTGGCCTGGCTGTGCATCTTCCCTCAGTTCTTGCCTACTTCTAGAACTGGGTTTCTAGCCTTCCCAGTGATTCTGTAAGTCCTTCTTGTATCTTCCAATAAATTCCTTTAACGCTAAACACAGCCAGACTCGGTTTGTGTTGCTTATGATTAAAAACACAGACTGACCGAGGGCTGCCTACAAACTTTGACCTTAAACCCAGGAGCAACACTGTAAAAAAGTGGTGTTTCAGAATTTTCCTGTGAAGAAATGTAATCCCATATTCTTTCCCGACAGAAAAAAATTCATCTCCTTTACTATTCTTTTTTTTTTTTTTTAAAGATTTTATTTTATTTGACAGAGAGAGAGAGATCACAAGTAGGCAGAGAGGCAGGTAGAGAGACAGGAGGAAGCAGGCTCCCTGCCGAGCAGAGAGCCCCATGCAAGGCTCGATCCCAGGACCCCAAGATCATGACCTAAGCTGAAGGCAGAGGCTCAACCCACTGAGCCACCCAGGTGCCCCGATCTCCTTTACTATTCTTGATTAACTTTTCCTATTCCTGTTATCTTCTAGAAAATCAGAATTCTTCCTATCTCATCCCCAAACAAGTCCATAGCCCATTTCCCTAAAGTTCCAGTTATTGCATACACTGTAAATGCCACATGATAATCCACCCCTTCAGTTGCATAAAAGAATAAAAAAATAAAATTCAAATGCAGAGGAATCTTGTAATGCAGACAGAATACATGTTCTTGGAAGCAACCAAGAATACAAAATACATGTTGCTTAGAAACAACAAAACAAGTTTTGTTTATTCATAAACAAACTGCAGCATATCTATGCAACGGAATATTGTTCAGCAACAAAAGGAAATGAGCTACCAAGCCACTAAAAGACATGGAGGAAACTTAAATGTATATTACTAAGTGAAAGAAGCCAATCTGAAAAGGCTACAGACTGCATGATTCCAACAATAGAACATTCCAGAAAAGGCAAAACTATAGAATAGTAAAAAATGCCAGTGGTTGCTAAAGATTAGGGGAGAGGGAAGGATGGATGAATACTGGAGCACAGGAGATTTTTAGGGCAGTGAAACTACTCTGTATGATTCTGTAAGTGTGGATACATGACATTTATGCATTTGTCAAAATTCATATAACATACAGAATGTGAATCCTAATGTAAACTATGGGCTTTATTTAATGACAAGGTATCAGTGTTGGTTCATCAACTGTAACAAATGTACCACACTAAATACAAAATGTAAATCACTTTTCAAAAGTTCATGTTATGCCATTTTACTTTTATGAAAGACCTATATTTGTACCTATTTTGCTAATTCAGAGAAATCTGAAGAGTATTTTTGCTTTTACAAAAAGAAGATAAAAGCAAAAATAATGTCTCAGTGTTCATTTTGTAGCAAACCGGTATAGAGGTAGCACGTACTCAAATCACTGAGTGCAGCCCCACCAAGCTCCTTTCCTGGGAATGATACTCAGCATTTCAGTGTCAACCTCCACAGCTTTGAGCTGGTATCTATGAGCATCTGCGCTTTATCTTGATTTATTTTGTGCATCTGTTAGCCAGATGGAGTCTTACAGGTATCACAAAAACCTAAGAGAGGCTACTTTTGGGGTCATGGACACTCAAATTTTTTCCATATAGATTAATGGTAATTGCTTTTTCTCTCTATTCCATTTTAGCTTACAAAAGGTTTATAGGAATGCTCCACTTTTGGTTAGTGGAGAACTAAGCAGTTGACCACGGAACAATGCAGAGGTGAGGAGTGACCCTCATGAAGTCAAAAATCCACATATAACTTTTGACTCCCCCCAAACTTACCTCCTAATAGCCCACTCTAGGCCAGAAGTCCTACCAATAACATAAACAGTTGTTTAACACATATTTTGTATGCTATGTGTATTATGTACTGTATTCTTACAATAAAGGAAGCTAGGAAAAAGAAAATGTTAAGACAATCATAAGAAAGAAGACAGATTTACAATATTACATGTATCGAAAAAAAATCCATGTGGAAGTGGACTCATACAGTTCAAACCCATGTAAAGAATCAACTGTATTTGGGAACTCTCTGTAGCTTCCCATCCAATCTGTAACCCTAAAAGAAACTAAAATAGTATAAAATAATATCATGGCATATGGAAGGATGAAAGTTAAAACATTCTAAGCAGCTTGTACTGTTTAAGAGAAAGAGATCTTGATTATCCTTAGATTTTGACTCAAATAATGCATGTTAAAAATTTAATGGAGGGGCACCTGGGTGGCTCAGCGGGTTAAAGCCTCTGCCTTCGGCTCAGGTCATGATCCCGGGGTCCTGGGATCGAGCCCCGCATCGGGCTCTCTGCTTAGCTGGGAGCCTGCTTCCTCCCCTCTCTCTCTCTCTCTGCCTGCCGCTCTGCCTACTTGTAATCTCTGTCAAATAAATAAATCTTAAAAAAAAAAATTGTAAAAAAAAAAAAAAAAAAAATTTAATGGAAACCACTAAATGAAAAGAAGATTGAATGAAACAAAATCTTTTTCTAAAAAGTAGATCTGTAATTTTTAATTGTGGTGGCCTACCTGAGATTCCAGAATCTCCAACTTGCGTTTCCTCACATGAAGAGCTTTACTTGGAAAAGCCCAGTAATAATTAGACGTTCCAATCCTCTCACAGTCAACCATACCATCATCAACCAAGCTTTGAAGGACTTCTTTCACTGACATAGCAGCTAAAAGAGATCATTTTTAAAGATGCTATATTGACACATCATAAATATAATTAAAAGGCTAAAAACTGAAGATAACACTTGCAACAAATATTACAGATCAAGCGTTAATAAATTAACAAATAAGGAACTTTAAAAAATAACAACAAAAAAGGCAAAACACATCAACAGAAAACAAAAGTATATCAATGGACATCCACAAAATACATAGTCAATAAACAAAAATGTTCAACTCCATTAATAATTGAACAAATGCAAAGTAAAGCAGTGAGATATGATTTCTTGATTACTAAATTAAATATATCTCAGTGGGTTGGGCCGCTGCCTTCGGCTCGGGTCATGATCTCGGGATCCTGGGATTGAGTCCCGCGTCGGGCTCTCTGCTCGGCGGGGAGCCTGCTTCCCTCTCTCTCTCTCTCTGCCTGCCTCTCTATCTACTTGTGATCTCTCTCTATCAAATAAATAAATAAAATCTTTAAAAAAAATATATAGTAAAACATTCAGGGTAATGGGTACTCTCACTATGGGAAGAAAATCTGGCAATATGTATCTAAAACCTTAGATTTATGTATAACTTTTATTTAGAAGTTCCACTGTTAAAAATTCAGCCAAAGAAAATAATGATGGACATGCACAGAGATGCTTGACAAAGCACTGTTTTCCACAGAAAAAAATCCAGAAACCAGTCCAATAACTGGACTTTTCAAAGTATTTTACTGTGACAGGATACTATGTAATCATTAAATTTATGTTTTAAAGTATTTAATGGCATGGATATATATATGCATTAAAAATGTACTTTGCAGAATTACAAAAAAATATAAAGTTAAAAGACAACAGGCTCTAATTAGACAGTGGTTATCTTTAAACTGTGGGTAAGAGACAGTTTTTACTTCCTTCTTTTTTGTTCATTTTTCTTAATTTTTTCCAAAAATGAACATGTATTACATTTTTTTGCTAAAAAAAAGACTAAAAAAGAAAAAAACCCTTGTGAACTGAATGTTATGGGTAGGAGTAAGATAAAAAAATCAGAAAGAGGGGCACCTGGGTGGCTCAGTTGTTAAGCGTCTGTCTTCAGCTCAGGTCATGATCCCAGGGTCCTGGGATCGATCCCTACATCAGGCTCCCTGCTCAGTGGGAAACCTGCTTCTTCCTCTCCCACTCCTCCTGCTTGTGTTCCTTCTCTCACTGTCTGTCTCTCTCTCTGCCAAATAAATAAATAAAATCCTTTAAAAAATTAGAAAGCCTTTAAAAATAACATATAAAAATGTGAAGTCATTTCATAAATGTTTGAAATTCACAAACTATTCTTACTTTCTATGCCTAGAAATAATTCATATTTTATTATTTTGAGAAGAGAGAGAGCACAAGTAGGGAGCAGCAGGCAGAGGGAGCAGCGGGCAGAAGGAAAGCAGGCTCCCCACTGAGCAAGGAGTCTGATGTGGGACTCGATCCCAGGACCCCAGGATCATGACCTGAGCCGAAGGCAGACGCTTAACTAACTGAGCCACCCAGGCGTCCCAAAATTATCCATATTTTTAATGTCCGCTTCAATTTTTCCTATAGCAAATCCCCAAATATAACAAAATCTATTAGAAAACTAAAGATCTAATAAATTAAAAAAAAAATCGATACCAAATGTGCAAACCAACCAACCTCACTTGTAAAGAAGTACAAAGTGAAATGAAATATCAAGGATTCTAAAAATGAAAACACAGTTCTGGGAAATGAATGTTAATATAATTTGGTATAACCTTCCCTAAAAGCACTTTGAGAGTATATATTAAATGCCTAAAACTACACAAGGCCCTACTTTCTTTCTTTTTTTTTTTTTTTCCAAGTATGAGACTTGAACTCATGACCCTGAGATCAAGACCTGAGCTGAGATCCAGAGTCAGATGCTTAATGACTGAGCCACCCAGGCGCCCCAAGTCTCTATTTTCTATTCTATTTCTAGGAACATTCCTAATGAAGTAATAGGAGATGTGGAAAAAAATTTAGGGGTGAGGAGGGAAAGGGATAGATAGATGGAGCACAGAGGGCTTTTAGGGCAGTAAAAATACTCCGCATGATACCATGATGATGAATCTGTGTCATTAAACACTCATCCAGACCCACAGAATGTATGACAGCAAAAGTGAATCCCAATGTAAACCATAGACTTTGGGTGATTACAATGTGTCAACTGCAGTGTACCACTCCTGAGTGATGCTGACAATAGGAGAAGCCATGCATGTGAGGAGGGGGAGCAGGAAGCATATGGGACCTCTCTGTACCTTCTTCTCAATTTTGCTGTGAACCTAAAACTTAAAACTGTTTTTTAAGAAAAAAAATTATAGATAGCATGTTACACATTAATTTTAGCAGCAAAATTTGGGAACCATCTAGATGTTCAATAATAGTAACAGGCTAGACAAATTATGGTACAGTAGGTGATCACAGAATGAAACATTAGAGATGCAGATGATGTAAATCTTTTTTAAAAAAGCAAATGACATAGGGAAATGTAGATGATATAATGTTACATGAAAAAAATACATGAACACAAAACTGTATTTGCAGCATGATTCCCTCTGGGAAAATAAAGGACAGATAAATGCATACACAGACAGAGAGAACCTAAGAATAAGAAATGAAAATACACCAAAATGTTCATAGAGGTGATCTCTAAGAGGGCTTATGAACAAATTTTACTTTGATTATATACTTTATAATTTTCAAATTTGTTAAAATAAACATGTATCGTTTATACAAGGAAAATAAGGTTTAAAAAATAAATATATCATACATAGTGGGATTAATAGTGACACTTCAAAAGATAACTCCCAAAACCTGTGAATGTGACTTTACTTGGAGAAAGGTACAATTAAGGATGAAATCATCCTAGATTTAGGGTGGGTCCCAAATCCAATGACATATGTCCTTATAAGAGACAGAAAGGGAGAAAACAAAGGGGAAGTTTATGTGAAAACAGAGGCAGAGATTAGAATGATGTGTCTATTATGCCAAGCACTGCTGATAGCCTCCAGAAGCTAGGAGAAAAGCATGAAATAGATTTTCCTTCAGAATCTCCAGAAGGAACCAACTCTACCAACACCTTGATTTTAGACTTCTGGCCCCCAAAATTACGAGAGAATACATTCTATTGTGTTAAGCCACCAAGTTGGGGTAATTTGTTAAACACCAATAGAAAACTAATACACCATGTAAAAATATGAAGTCACATTTAAGAAATACCAAAACATACATGAACAGTTTTTACTTCTTTTGAAGTAAATTGTGCCTATAAATAAATGTGTGTATTTGTGCATGGATGTGTGTGTACATGTGTGTAGGTATAAGTATCATGCATACTCCATTTAAATTTTTCTTTTTTTTTTAATATTTTATTTATTTGACAGAGAGAAATCACAAGCAGGCAGAGAGGCAGGCAGAGAGAGAGGAGGAAGCAGGCTCCCTGCAGAGCAGAGAGCCCGATGCGGGGCTCGATCCCAAGACCCTGAGATCATGACCTGAGCCGAAGGCAGAGGCTTTAAACCACTGAGCCACACAGGTGACCCTCCATTTAAATTTTTCTAAAGCAGACACTTCATACATGAGAATCATGGCCATGGCCCAAGGACATCATGGAAGTGTTTTTAGAGTCTTCATCCCTACAAATTTATGTTTTCATAAAGGAAAGACCATTGCAGAAGAGATGACCAATATTTCCCAAAATGTCTCAGTATGTCTTTGATACTCACTAATGCCTTTCTCTTTGGGAGCAATCTTCTCCATGTCTTTTAATTGAAATACATCTTTCTGTTTAAAAAAGTTTAAAAAGAGATGAAAAACATGTATTTATCTTCTACCATATATTTATATTTACCATCATATATTAATAAAACACTGTACTATAAAAGCTATGTCTGGTAATGAACAATGCAACAGAAATCAAGCATTTAAGGTTTAGAAGAAACTGCATTTATCCTGTTTGATAGCTTCAACAGAACTTAAAAGGGACAGATTTTGCATGAACATACAATTCTTTAAAGTCACTGGAGAGCAGAATGTTAAGAACATCTTCCTAATGAAATACAAAAATTACTTATAATGAATTCTTTAACATGAGATAATCATCTTCTCTCACACTTTAAGACACAGTGATTTGCTTAGCATATATCATATGCCACAGACTTAGCAGTTCTAAATAAAAACAAAACAGACAACTGTCAAGATTTGTTTCCATTTAAGGTTTCATGGAAGAGCTAAACCTAAACAATAGGAAAATTACACAATTCATGGGTGCCTATCAATGATTCACCTATACAGGTGGCACGTGCACCACATGCAAAGCAAAACATTATGGGAAGAGAGGCATCTGGGTGGCTCAGTGGGCTCAGGTCATGATCCCAGGGTCTTGGGATGGAGCCCCCACATCAGGCTGTTTGCTCAGCGGGACGCATGCATCTCTCTCTCTCTGCCTGCTGCTCTCCCTGCTTTTATGCGCTATCTCTGTCAAATAAATAAACAAATCTTAAAAAAAAATTATGGAAAGATAAACATGTAGACTATTTAATCTTGCTTGTAGTTGGAAAAAATCTATGTAGAACACTCCTTTATTCTTTTTTTAAAAGATTTTATTTATTTGTCAGAGAGAGAGAGAGAGAGTACCCACAAACAGGCAGAGCAGCACTCTTCCTGTAGGGAAAAGTAGACTCCCCGCTGAACAGGGAGCCCAATACAGGGCTGGAGCCCAGGACTCCAGGATCATGACCTGAGCTGAAGGCTGATGCTTAAGTGAACGAACCATTCAGGCATCCCGGAACACTCTTTTATTCTTGTACTAAGCCTTGATTGAAGTGGTGAAAAGAGCTTAGATAACAAAAGTGAAATATTTGAAAAGACTCAAGTATTCAGTAATTATAACAGAATTATTGTGATTGCTTTAAATGGAAATATAGGATCTATTTCTTCTAAAATGAACTTGAAAAGGTAACTTCAGTAGGATAGAAAATAGACTTCATAAAAATTCAAAGTTCTACTCATGCAAGGGTGTGTTAGGAAACTGAACACAAATACTGACCAGAAGGCAATACTCATGAAACATACCTGACAAAAGACAGGTACCCAGCATGTATAAGGAACTCCTTTAAAGTGTATTCCCTCTCCTCCTCCTCAAAAATGAACATACCAATGAATAAAGGAGAGGACAGATGAATATATATGTGGTAAAGTAAGTACAGTAAAATGTTAATGGTGGAATCTAGGTGTTGGGCATGCAGGAATTAACTGTAAAATTCTTTCATCTTTCATAATAAAATATGGGAAGAAGTAACTTCATCTCACTGCACTTAAGATTTAGTAAACTAAGAAAAACATTGTCATTGCTCTTACAGTGTGACAACAATTTTTACGTCTATAAATAAACCATTTAAAGAAAATACTTCAGGGTCTTAAAAAACATGCAATAAATTACTGCCTTCAGGCCTCTAATGCATTTTTAAAAATCAATCAAATATATTTACAAACGTTTAGATTTCTTGAAAAAAAAAACATGAACTCACTGAGACATCTGCCTATATGTGGTCCTCAAGGAAGAGCTCTGAACATACTGGCTGCCCCTGTGGGGTTGCCATGTAAATAAGTGGGCTTGCAGAGTACTAGCCTCAGAACTAAAATGTGGTCCCTTAAGTGAACAGAGAAAATGGTCTTAAGGAAATATTAGTTCTCCACAGTATTAAACAGAGGTAATAAAGGAGAGATGAACAGAAAGGGCTCTTTATATATATATGTGTGTGTGTGTGTGTGTGTGTATTCACACATACATACATACATACACATTTTTATAATTTATAAAACTTATATATGTAAATAAATAAAAGCATGTGTACAATACCATGGAAGGCACATAGTTTTAAAGCTAGAAAATGTTTAATTAAGTACTTAAGACCTGGACATTGTGATGATTTACCTGGATTATCTTATTTAACCCTCACACCAACACTGAGAGCTGGGTACAATTATTACCATCCTCTTTAATAAACAAGGAAGATGAGACATAGGTCAAGTTCTTGGTTAAGGTCACAAAGCTATTCAGTAAAATAGATTTCAGGTGCAAGTGCTTTCTCATTTAGTTATATTGTTCTCATGCCATTCTTCAGTTTTTCTATTACATTAGCACTTCAAACACACACACACACACACACACACACACACACACACGAATGAATATATAAGAATAAATGAACTGAAACCAGTATCAATTTTTAGCTTTACATAAAAACTCAGTGACTACTGAACTTCTGGAAGCTGTAAATACTCATCAGTATCATGTTATTAATTGATAGCAGGGTTGAAAATTTTCAATCTGAAACAGCCAATTTTGATACTTGAGAAAATTAACAACATCATAAAGGACAAAATCATTCCCCCCACCACTCTTCCCAGCTTTCCACTGCCTAGCAAGAATTAAGTCTACTTTTCTTGCTGAGGTCATAGGAAAAATATTCAGACTCAGTAGAATAGTCATCATCTTCGGATGTAAACTTCATCAATTTATCTTCCTAATCATTATTCTTTTTTTAAAGATTCCATTTATTTATTTTAGAGAGAGAATGTGTGTGAGCAGGGGGAGGGGCAAAGGGAGAGGATCTAAAGCAGACTTGGAGCTGAGTGCAGAGCAATGTTGGGCTTGATCTCACAACCCTGAGATCACGATCTGGGCCGAAATCAAGAGTCAGAAACATATAACTGATTGAGCCACCAGGCACCTATTTCTAATCATCATTATTAATATGATACTCTGTTCTGAATTGCCAATGACTTTTGGTAAGTCATTCCAGGCGGTTAACATTAGTTAAGATTACACTTAGAGGGTGATTTTTAAAACAAAGCTCCCCATAATGTTTTGCTTGTTCTACTGATAATCTGCATTATCAAAATGAAAATGTCAAGTATTATCACTAATTATCTTATTAATTTCATATTCTACTTTGCCATTTTCTCCCAACTTCTTTACACCTGTATATAATGAAAGCAGCCATAGATTGGGGCCAGACTAGACTTTGAAGTTACAGTCAAGTATTACGCTAAGACACAGGAAGTTGAAGTAAGTGTTTTTTGTAAGCCAAAGATTTAGACTTGAACCTGGAAGAAAGAAAAAAAAAAGGCAACATAAAGCAACATGGTAAAGAAAACAGCCTCTAGAGCCAGGTGCCTGGGTTTGAATCCTGGCTTTGCCATTTAGGACCTAAAACTTCAAACCTATTTCCTGTTAGTGGCAGGCACAAATATCTGGAATAAATTAAGGGAGCCTATGTACCATGATATATATATATATATATATATATATATATATATATATATATATATATATATATATATTACACTACAGACAGATTTATCAATGTAAAGAGGCAGCATTTAGCACTGCCTCTAAAAATCAGATGGTCCTCCCGGGATTTGAATCCTAGTACTACCGCTTTGAATTTTTGAGATCCCATGCACTTGGATGTGTCTCAGAGGTCCTCGTCTGTAGAGTGAGGATCACAGAGTTAAGAAAGAAGGAATCAGATAACATACACCAAGTGGTCAGAACAATGACTGGCACCTAGGAAGCAATCAGTAGATGTCAACTATTATCATTTCCAGGCAGAAAGGGGACACAATCAAATATACACTTCAGAAAGATCATTCTGGACAGAAGTGAACATTGGGGTAGGGTTCTTCCTTCCTTTACAGAAACAAAAAATGTTTGCAGAATTTTATCCATTCCTCAGGAAACTGATCAGCATTAATATCTAATGAAAAAGGTATAGTTTAACACTGACATACACTTAAGGAGAAAATTATGTAAAATACTAAAAATCTTATAGAAAACAACTCACCGTCTCAAAAAATATTTCCATCATGCGGGTTCTCTTCTCCTCAGCACTTAGTCCTTTTTTCTTTGACTAAAGCACAAAAGTAAAAAAGTAAACACTGTATTAAAAAAAAAAAAAAGACTGCATTTTAAAACAACTTGGTCTGAAACATTATCTGAAATGTTATGGTCTTTTCTGCCAATGGGTTTGATAACTCTAAAGACTCATTATAACTACTACCTGCCAAGACTTGTGATCAGTGCTCCCTGTGTAGTAAGAAGAACTGTAGTTGAAATAGAGCCTGGAGGGTGCCTGGGTGGCTCAGTGGGTTAAAGCCTCTTCCTTCGGCTCAGGACATGATCCCAGGGTCCTGGGATGGAGCCCCACATCAGGTTCTCTGCCCAGCAGGGAGCCTGCTTCCTCCTCTCTCTCTGCCTGCTTCTCTGCCTATTTGTTATCTGTCAAATAAATAAATAAAATCTTAAAAAAAAAAAAGAAATAGAATGTCAGTGGCTTAGTTATTAAGCATCTGCCTTTGGTTTGGGTTGTGATCCTAGGGTCCTAGGATCAAGCCCTGCATCGGGCTTCCTGCTTGGCGGGGAGCCTGCTTCTCCCTCTCTCACTGTGTCTCTCTCTGTCAAGTAAATAAATAAAATCTTTAAACACACAAACAAACAAAAAGAACTGTGGTTAAGGTAGAGCCTGGCAGTTTACAGAAACTCAATATTTATCAAATGATCCAATGATATGTCACTGTATTTACCTTCAAAAGACAACCTCACGGAGAAAATAGACATAACTAATAAATGATGAAAAGATCATTGCACAAATTGCTACAAGGACAGAACGAATTCTACCCTGGGGAAGGTTGAGGGCTCTCTAGAAAGGCTGGAGATGAAAAGGATTTTGGCAAGTTGCGAAATGGTTAGAAGGTGTCCAGGGCAGACCATACATAGGCACGATGTTATGGAAGTACATAGAATGTTCCAGAAAGACAAGAACTCAGGGATGACTGCCGTGTGGTGCGTAGAGAAGGAATGGTAGGTAAAGGGAGAAAGGTTGTCTGGGGCCAGATCATGGGATGCTGACAGTCCAGCCCAAGGGAATGTATGTTATTCTAGATGGTGAGAAGCTATTGAGCAACCTCAAAAGTAGAAGAGTGACAAGATTACAGCTACATTTTAGTAAGATGACATTTTAGTAGCATTGTGGAGGGTAGGATGGAGAATGGAAAACCCATCCAAGTAGAAAATGGAAGCCTACTGCAGTTTATTATTATTCTATAACTACAGTTTAGCCAAGTTAAAAATTAAGATAGTTAACACATAACTAAAATCCATCGATAGTGAATCTTACTATATGTTGTATTCAGGATATATACACAAAGGCGAAATACAAAATTTTTTTTAAAAAGCCAAATTCTGGGGCGCCCGGGTGGCTCAGTGGGTTAAAGCCTCTGCCTTCGGCTCAGGTCATGATCCCGGGGTTCTGGGATGGAGCCCCACATCAGGCTCTCTGCTCAGTAGGGAGCCTGCTTCCCCCTCTATATCTCTGCCTGCCTCTCTGCCTACTTGTAATCTCTGTCTGTCAAGTAAATAAATAAAGTCTTAAAAAAAAAAAAAAGGCAAATTCTCTCAAGGTGAAGATTCACAGAAAATAACAAAAGAGAGAAATCTCGTCTCTAATAGAGAATTCCACACTAATGTTTAAGTGACCTGCATCTTTCTCAAAAATTACAGAAGATTAAGAGGCAACATAAACTGTTTAGTAAGAACTTTGAAACACTTTACACCACCTAAAAAAGCAGACATAAAAAACAAAGACTGAGCCTGTCCAACCAAATACTCCATCAGAAAATGAAAAGCCTAAAATAGACGGGGAAAGGGATTTGAAGTTGCCATTCTGAATACATACCAGGGTACACGAGTCTTTATTCTACTTATACAACCTACAAACCCACTAACTCATTTTTTTTTTTTAAGATTTTATTTACTTTACAGACAGAGATCACAAGTAGGCAGAGAGAGAGAGGAAGGGAAGCAGGCTCCCTGCGGAGCAGAGATCCCGATTCGGGGCTCGATCCCAGGACCCTGGGATCATGATCTGAGCCAAAGGCAGAGGCCCTAACCCACTGAGCCACCCAGGTACCCCCACTAATTCATTTTCATGGCAATAAAATTATCTGGCATTCCTTGATAAGTTGTATGGGTAAAAAAAAAAGGAGGCATAAAGTGGCATTTCTCTTTTTTGTCTGTTCACTCTCAAACACTGCAGTTCCCCCAGGGTTCTCTATTGATCCGCCTCATCTTCTCACACCTTTTCTTTAATCTCTTCTGCCTTTACAGTTTCAACTAACACTTAGGCTGAATCCTCAAATCTTTACATCAGCCTCTGAAGTATGCTCCTGAGCTTTAGTCTCAAGTGTCTACCTGCCTGCTGGACAGACTTCAAACTATGAGGGTTTAAACTGAACTCTTCTTCTCCTACATCTACTCCCCAAACCTGCTGTTCTAGATCCTGAACTCAGTTAGATACCACCTTGTTAGCCAAGCAAGAGGCCTGGCGCTCATCTCAGGTTCCTTCACCCCTCTTACTCCATATTGGAGCAGTCACCAAGTTCTACCAATGTTGGTGCTGAACTATTTCTCAAATCCACCCTGTCTTCTCCATCCCTACAACTATGACCTCAGTTCAGTACTTTATTACGGGTTCTGCCTCCAGCAACATACTGGTAGGCAAGCCCTCTGGCCACACTTTGTCTCACCCTCTAAGTTCAAATTCCACCCTGCCAAGAACCAAATCTAACCAAGCCTCTCCCTTGCTTAAAAGCCTTCAATGGCTCTGAACCATCCAGAAGTATCCAGTCACTCTACAGTGATACACAAGGCCCTTTCCCACCTGACCCCAATCTACCCGATACCACTCTCCACCTCAAATTTTACCATAACATGGAGAGTTAAGCAACTTGAGCTGTAATATAAAAACTAGACAGTCCCTGGGCGCCTGGGTGGCTCAGTGGGTTAAGCCTCTGCCTTCGGCTTAGGTCATCATCTCAGGGTCCTGGGATCAAGCCCCGCATCGGGCTCTCTGCTCAGCAGGGAGCCTGCTTCTCCCCTCTCTCTCGGCCTGCCTCTCCGCCTACTTGTGATCTCTCTCTCTCTGTCAAATAAATAAATAAAATCTTAAAAAATAAAATAAAATAAAAATAAAAAAACTAGACAGTCCCTGACTTGCCATCATCTGACTTTTTCAACTTTGTGATGGTGTGAAAGCGACACACATTCAGTAGAAACCATACTTCGAATTTTGAATTTGAACCTTTTTCCCGGCTAGCAATAGGTGGTACAGTACCATCATGATGCTGGGCAGCCACGGGACCATAATGTAAACAACCCATACACTTACAGCCATTCCGTACCCACACAACCATTCTGCTTTTCAGTACAGTTTTCAACAAGTTACATGAGATATTCAATACTTTATTATAAAACAGGCTTTGTCTTAGATGTTTTTGCCCAGCTATAGGTTAATGTCTAAGTGTTCTGAGCATGGTTAAGGCAGGCTATGATGTCCCATACATTAGGTGTATTAAATGCATTTTTGATTTAATGATATTTTTGACTTACAATGGGTTTATCACTGTATAACTCCACTGTAGGCTGAGGAAGATCTGTATTTTTTTTTTTTTTTTTAAGATTCTATGTATTTATTTGCCAGAGAGAGAGCACAAGCAGGGGGAGTGGCAGGCAGAGGAAGAAGCAGGGTCCTCACTGAGCAAGGAGACCAATGTGGGGCTCAATCCCAGGACCCTAGGATCATGAGCTGAGCCAAAGGCAGAAGCTTAACTGATGAGCCACCCAGGCATCCTGAGGAAGATCTGTACTTGTAATTCTCTACTCCCAGCATGCTATTTCCCATCTCTGTGTTTTAAAAAAACTGTTCTCGGGCACCTGGGTGGCTCAGTGGGTTAAAGGCTCTGCCTTCGGCTCGGGTCATGATTCCAGGGTCCTGGGATCGAGCCCCGCCATCGGATTCTCTGCTCAGCATAGAGCCTGCTTCCTCCTTTCTCTCTCTTTGCCTGCCTCTCTGTCTACTTGTGATCTCTATCTGTCAAATAAATAAATAAAATCTTTTAAAAAAAAGAAAAAACTGTTCTAAAATACCTGCTCCTCTTGCCTATTTAAAATTCCAAAAAGTCTCCCAAGGCTTAGTTCAACAATTCTGTAAAAGAGCTTCCGTGAGCTCACAGGACAGTCTGAGTTTCATTCCATGTGTTCCCAGAACACACCTTCATCAAATCAATTGGTATACTTGTCTTTCTCAACCGACTTAGCCGACTGTAAACTTCTTCAGAACACACACTACCCATGCCTTCCTAGAGCTTAGTGCTAGATTAGAGCAGACACAAAGGCCAGCCCTTGACTTCAAGGCCATGTATCTAAAGCCCTAACCATAAAATTTGAGACTGTTCAATCTCCCAAATCCCGTTAACACCCATTGCACTCACAAAAATACAATACAAGGTAAATTAATAACAAAAAATTCTGTGATAACCACTTGGTGCCTTTCTTGGAGACATAAATCACAGAAATCTCAGGTAAGCAATCTCTAAGAAATCATATAGACCTATTCACTAAATCAAGAGTCAAGAGCCAGCATTCAATCCTTCTTTAATTAGTACCCCTTTGCACTGGCCTCAGCAGCATCAGAATAACCAAGCATGAAATTCACACTCAGTTAAGAAGGCTCTTTTGGCTCATTTCTCTAGTCTAGTGGGTTTCAAACTGCCATTAGAATCATCTCAGGAGCTTTTAAAAAGTACTGAATGCCAAGACACATGATATATGAGTTGAAAGAGAATCTCTGAGACCAGGCCTGGGCCTACAAGTTTTTAAGAGCCTCTCCAGGTGCTTTACCTGGCGCTGGGATTGAGAATACTGCTGTTCTCACCCCAGAATCTAGAGATGAGTCAGGGTCATTGTGGGGCAGTGAGGATCCCATTAGGGCTTTAGTCTGCGGCTGCATCAGTGGAAGACAGATCCAAAGCTTTAGGAAAAGCTCCAGATATTTTGGTATTGTTAAACTGCTCCCTGGAGAGACTCACAGACTCCATAAGAATCTGCCACCAAGACATAGACAATGAGACAGTGTAGAGTCCTGGAAGCACACAGTTTTGCGAAAGCTCTTATCACTCAGTTCAGTAGCTACAAAAGTTACTCAAGAAATATGGATGAGCTGTAACATCCATTTACATTGTTTTCAGGCTAATTTGTTAGCCTATTTCATGACTGGAAATAGTTTTTATAATTAACCACAATAGGACAGTATCATGGCCAGAACTAAAATAACTAATGTAAAAAGGATGCCGTGCTAATTCATATTTAGAAATTTCTCCAAAAAATCAAGAGGGGCTCATTTAATACTTAATATTAAAGAAAATATGCTGACAACGTAAGTTAGAGATGCGTTCAAATTAATAAGTCAGGAGACTCAAGAACTGACCTGAGGACAACAAAGCTTTGGGCTGACCAACATACAGCTATCCCCACTTTTCAGAAGACCTACTTTAGTACCTGTTTTCATTAATCAAAAGAAATCGTAAGAGTATTTTCACTGGTATGAAAAAAGGCAAAAAGCAAAAATAGGAAAATAGTGTTGAACGTTTGTTTTGCGAAGGGCCCACCATGTTCCTTCCCTGGGAACTACTTTCAGCACCTCAAGCATAAACCACCACAGCTTTGAACTGTGTCAGTGAGAATCTGGGCTGTATCTCAACTTATTTTGTGCCCCTCTTAGCAAGTTCTGTCTTAAGGTATCCCAAAAGCCTGAGAGCAAAAAAAAATTAATTTTTTTAAGCCTAAGAAGTTATTCTTTGGGGTCTAGGAATGCTCAAAAATTTTTTCCATCTAAATTAATAATTACTTCCTCACCTTATGCCATTTCAGATTACGAAAGGCTTCAGAGGAATGCTAGTTTCAAAGAGTGGGGGAAACCTGTATTTTAAACCACTTAAAAAAACCATACATTTAAGAAACCTCCAATTAGGAGTTACAGAATTCCTCAAATCAGCCCCGTTTCCCAATTACAATAAAATTTTGAAAAATTAAAATAGAGGATATCTGTTGCCCTCAAAACTGGGAGAGTACATTGCATTTCTCCGATTCCAAAAATTATGCCTGGATTTATAATAATTGTTTATTCACGAAGCCTAACCAAATCAAAACAAACAGCTATTAACTCACAATCAGGAAAGAGAACAAAGGTTTGTCTTGTCTCTGATCAAGGTAACACTAAACTTACTTCTTCAGCATACATAAAAAATAGGATGTATCTCAAAATTTTATTCTAATTTATTTCATGTTTCTTCATTATCAGAGGTAATCATCTGAAAATAGTTAACAGCATATTACCGTTTAGTATTAGAAGGTGATTCAAATGTAAAGGTAGATTAGGTAAAAGGATAAAGTTAATGCATTTGTGCTGCATAGTTCTGTCACTTGTATTAGACCAGTAACTATGAGAAACGTGCAATCACGCAGCACTGGCAACAGATTTAACTGTGGTCCTGTTGTTTCTGAGACCATTTTATGCCCAGGTGGCTGCGTTGTTAGTTTAACCACAAAGAAGCCGTTATCAGTTGTAATTGCATCTGGGCAAGTATCTTCAAATAAATACCGTACAACCTAGATCCGTGCCCAGCAAAATAACGGCCACTTAACTAAATTAAGATATTAAAATCTTAGGTCCATTTAATTAGATGTTGATTCTCTGCCAACAGAAGCAGAAAAAAAGTGACACCGAACTGAAGGTTTATGAAAATGATTTGATGAGGTGTAAGGCATTAAATTCACCAAGATAAAAGGTCGATCTGGAATCTTACCAGGACTTAACCTATCATGGTATGCAAGGAAGGCGAACTCAGTGCTTCTCCAATAAAGGGACCAAACAACTAGCAGTCCGAAGCACAAAAGGGCATCGACCCCTAAACTTTAGGGAGAACACAGCGATCTTCAAAGAAATCTTACTGGCATAAAAGACTCGCTAGGTTACTGCTGAAATCGCGACCCATCCAGAAACGTGCTCTAAGAACTACAATACATGGGACCCCTCAATTGTCAAAACACAAGAGCCATCATGATACGAGGCTTCGGTCAGTCCCGCTCACACCCTTCCCGGTTCTTTCTAAGAGGCTGCAGCTTGGGCGGCCAAACCCCGGGAGCCCGAGGCTCAGGTTCTGAAGCGACTCGTGCTCTGACTGGTCGCCAAGTTTGTGAGACACACCGGGCCACGTTCGCGAACGCTTTTCGGGTGTGCTCCGAAGGCAGCACCGGGGATAGGGGGGCGGAGAGGCCCAGGGGCGCGGGGGGCGCGGGTCCCGGGCCCCAGCTATGTCGACCCGGCGGCCCCAACAGAGGAGCCAAGCACCCCAAGGCCGCCGAGGCCCCAAGCTGCATAGAGGCCCTGCGGCCCGGAGACTGGGGAGGCGCGGCACCCGGGAGCGCGGCCTCAGCTCTTACCATGGCGCGGGCGGCGGGTCTTCCGGTAGCCGGGCCTGCGCGCGAGGCGAGGGGCGGGGCGGGCCCAGGCGGGTTTGATTTTGGCGCCGAAAGCGCCGCGGGGCGGAGCCGCGATAAGGACAAGGTGGGAGGGAAGTGGGAGGGAAGCTGACCTCCGACCCGCGGCCCCGGGCACCCCTGGTGGCGGTTCCGAGAGGCCGGCCCGAGAGGAGCGGACCCTGCGTGGGGAGCCCGGCAGACTGGGCGTTCAGCGCGACTGGTCCCCGCGCTGTTCCCACCTTTTCTCCCTGTGTAGAACGTGCGTGACTCCTTTTCTCTCTCTCAGAAATTCTTGAGTCGTCACTTAAGTGCGTGTTTTCTTCGCGCTGCAGAAGCCGGCCTAAGTTTGCTTTAAAAAAGGAAAAAAGAGAGAGAGAGAGGCGGTTTGGGGCTCCTGGGCGGCTCAGTCGGTGAAGCGGCTGCCTTCAGCTCAGGTCATGATCCCAGGGTCCTGGAATCGAGCCCGGAGCCCCAAGCCCCGAGCCCCGAGCCCCGCACGGGGCTTCCTGCTCAGCGGAAAGCCTGTTTCTCCCTCTCCCTCTGCCTGCTGCTCTGCCTACTTCTTTCTCTGTCAAATAAATAAATAAAATCTTAAAAAAGAAAGAAAGAAAACCCCTTTGTATATTTGGTTTTCTCTTAGGCTTGTTTATATAGAGTCTGTTGTTTTTTAAATAACCAAGAGAATGAATTTCAAATGAAAGCTGTGG